>NW_021604618.1:11290307-11353470 GCF_004785775.1 Grammomys surdaster | reverse complement strand
GTGTGTGTGTGTGTGTGTGTGTGTGTGTGTGTGTGTGTGTGTGTGTGGTTGGAAAGAGGCATTATTTTGAGGAATAAAACATTAATAACAGAAATTATGGGTAGGAAAAGTCATTATGTCTTGGGAAACAAGACATGAATAATTAAAGCTGGCCAGATATTGTTAAGTATGCTGGTCTCCCAGGACCTGGGACTTGAACTTAGTTGTAACCTTTGATTGGAAGTTGGTAACAAAAAGGTAGCCCTTAGGACAAGTTTCTTTTGCTTCTTCCCAACATTTGTATATGATAGTCATCTTTGAATATATAACAGAACACATATTGAACAGAAATCTTACAAATGTAATCAATATGATAAAAAAAACTTTTCACAACACAGTTATCTATGAGTACAAAACAGAACATGTCCTGGAGAGAAACACTATGAATAAACAATGTGGTAAAGCCTGTGCATGTAGCAGTAGTGTTAGAAACCATGAGAAAAAGTCATAATGCAGAGAAACTCCGTAAACATAGTCAATGTGTTAAAGTTTTGCACTCTCTAGTATCTTTAAAAAGAGTAAACTCTTTAGCATATATCAATCTTTTAAAGCATTTGCATATTACAGTAGTCTTTGAGGACCTCCAAGAATACCAAAGTAATCTGTGACTGCACAAAATTTGGTAAGATCTTACCCAAAACACTAATATTGAGTTACTCAAGGTGATTTATTATGTAGAAAAAAATGTGACAAGGGTCAACAATCAAGTCAAACTTTATGATGTCTCTCTATTTTGTTTACACTTGCAAACTCATCTGTATACTCGAAAGCCACTGATTTTTTTTTATTATTTTTTAGTTAATCATGTATCCAACAACTTTGCTGAAAGTGTTTGTCAGCTCTCGGAGTTTCCTTTGGAAAGTTTTGGTTCACTTGTGCTTACCATATCATCTGCAAGTAAAGATAATTTTACTTCCAAAAAAATTAACCTAGAATCCAGCCATGTAATCTGAAGAATGATTAATTGAATCACAAGTAGCCAGGGAAGGGTAAACAAAACAGGATATGCCCCAATTAAATTCATGTTGTTGTTGAAAGTGCTTCTCAGCTTTTTAGTAGAGTACATTCATTTTCTATTCTTTGTGTGTCACTTTGAAAAATACTTAGCTCTGAACTTAGATATGTCGTTGTATTTCATGATACAATGCAACTTACTGGATTAAATCAGTCTTGGATGAGTCAGCTCAAGAACACTGCATCATCCAGACAATTTTATCTTCATACCAGGGAGGAAGCAGAGTACAGTATTTCTGAGCTCCTAAGGTTGTAACTGAACATAAAGGCAACTTTAAAACGAAAAGCACTTGTTTCTCTATGAAGTAACTATTTTCACACCAAATGTGAACAAAATATTAAGAAAATAGATGTTGATGTCAGAGCAACACTAAGTCTAATCTTGTTTCTTACTAATTGTGTGGCCTATGTTCTTCTTAACCATTGCACGGCAGAGAAAGGTACTATCCATCTAAGGTGATTTTCTTCTTTTTGTTGCTATTATTTTTGTCTTTGATCATTCATAAATATGTGAAAACTTTGCGGAGAGGGTTAATTTCAGTTTACAACTCCCAGATCAAAATCCATCACTGAGAGAAATCCAGGGCAGAACTCAAGGCAGGAACTCAAACAGGAGCTGAGGCAAAAGCCATGGAGTAAGAGTGCTTACTGAATTGATCCTCAGCCTGCTTTGAGTTCATATATGCATCAATCCAATTGATTTAGAAGTCCTTACTTTTTTGGTATCCTCAATCTCCTCTTGCCCTTATACTTTTTCTTCCTCCTCTTCCACAGCATTCTTTGAGCCTTGAGGGAAGAGATTTGGTGAAGACATCCCATGCAGTGCTGAGTGTTCTAAGCTCTATCACTCTGCATAATGTCTGTCTGTGGGTCTCTGTATTTGTTTCCATCTTCTAAGGGAGGATCTTTCTCTAATGACGGCTGATCAAGGAAGGCACTCATCTATGTGTATAGCAAAACAGCATTAGAAGTATTTTTATTACTATGGTGTTTTGTTTTGTTTTGTTTTTCGAACAGTAGTTTTTGCTTTTACCCTAGATTCTTGTGCTATCTAAGCAGTGTCAGGTATGGGTTCCCTCCCATGGAATGAGTCTGTGTCAAACAAGATATCGGTTGGTTACTTCCACAAGCTTTTTGCCACCATTGTAGGACACTATTGTAATCGAAGGGTTTGTGGCTGGGTTTACATTTCTCCTTTGGTGGCATACAGAGTACCTAGGAAAGTACCAAAGATGCTAGGTACTTTAGATGCTTCATTTAGGGATGAAGGTTCTATGCAAACACCAGCTCAACTTCTCAGTGTTTAGTGAATCGTGTAAGTGTTGTCTTCAGCAATGGGGCCTTGCTACCAGTTTGGGGAGAGCAACCTATAGTCTTATCAATAGCCTGTGTCATTTAAGGATTGACATGTGACTCTTTTAGCTAATAACACATTAAAAATAACACAATCCTAATACTGGAAGTTTCTTGGTTAATAAAAGATGGACAACTGGAATTCTCTCTCCACCATTATATGGCCACTCCATTCAAATCTCCTTCATAGATGTATACATTTAAGGAGGCTTCTAGTTTTAGGCATCTATGCTACCCCTCAAATGTCCATTACTTTTAGCAGCCTCTCCTTTTATTTCTTCCCTCATCTCCCTCTTCCCTTCACCTCTCCATTTGATCCTCTTGTTCCAGTCCCCCAAACCAAACCATTCATAACTATCAATTCTGTTTCATTTTCCTGTGGAGATCTATCTGCATTGTCTATACCTAACCTCTGTGGTTCTATCAATTGTAGCTTGGTTATCATTGACTTAACAGCTAATATCCACATCTAAGTGTATGTATACCTTATTTGACTTTCTAGGTGTAGGTAAACTTAATGGTTACCTCATTAAGGATAAATTTCTTTTCTAGTTCCATCCAGTTCATTATTTCATTTTTTGATGGCCAAATAATACTCCATTATGTAAATATACCACATTTTATCTACGTTATTTCCAATTTCCAGCTTCTCTGATGATGGCTGAACCAGGCACTGATCTTTCACTATGACAGAATGTCATTAGAAGTCATTCTATTGTTTGATTGTTTGATTGATTGATTGATTTTAGAACAATACTATTTGGTTTTACCCTAGTCCCTGGGCTATCTAGTCAGGTTCTTGGTCACTCAAGCAGTGTCAAATCTGGATTTTATATCACAGAGTGGGCATTTTAATGACATTCTGCTATACTTGTAAATCAGTGCCTTTCTCAGCCATCATCCAAGAGCTGTGATGAACATGTGTGGGAGGATGAAGCAACTTTTGGATATATACCCAAGAATGTTAAGAGGTGGATACTGAGGTAGATAAAGTCCCATCTTCTTGTGGAAATGCCTCACTGATTTCCATAGTGACAACACAAGCTTGCACTCCCACCAGCAGTAGATAATTGTTCTCTCCTTACTCCACACCCTCACCAGCATTCGCTGTCACATGTTTTATTGATCTTAGTCATTCTGATGAGTGTAAAGATAAAATCTCAAAGTACATTTGATTTGCATTTCCCTCATGACTAAGGATGTACAACATTTCTTTAAGTGTTTCTTAGCCATTTGAGTTTCCTTTATTGAGAATTCTCAACTTAGATATGTACTTCATTTTTAATTGAGATATTCTGGTTTCTTCTTCTCCTACTCCTTCTCCTCCTCCTCCTCCTCCTCCTCCTCCTCCTCCTCCTCCTCCTCCTCCTTCTTCGTCAGGTTTCCACAGGTGTCTGGATTTATGTCTGGGTTTTCAATTCTATTCCATTACTCAATATATTTGTTTTTGTCCCAATACCATGGAGTTTTTATTACTGTATCTCTGTATTACAACTTAAAACCAGATATTGTGATACCTACAGTGGTTCTTTTATTATTCTGGATTCTTAAGTTATCCTGAGTTTCTTGTTTTCATGTGAAACTAAAAATTTTCCTCTCAAGATTTGTAAAAAATTATACTAGAATTTGGATGGAGATTGTGCTGAATCTGTAGATTGCTTTTGTTAGGATGGTCATTTTTAGTGTATTAATCCTACCTATATCTTCTGATATATTCTTCAATTTCTTTCTGCAATGACTTGAAGTTTTCATCACACAAGTCTCTCACTAGCTCATTAGAGTTATCCAAAATTATTTCATATTTATTTTATATATAAGTATATATATACTTATTAGAAGCTTTCATTAAAAAATCATTTCCCTGATTTCTTTCTTTCTGTCATTTGTCTATTGGAGGGCCACTAATTTACTTATAATTAATTTGCATCCAAATACTTTGCTAAAATTATTAATCAGCTGTAGGAGTTTCCTGATGGAAGTTTCATGGTACCACAGATATATGAAAAATCATACATTTTGCAAATAAAGATATTCTGACTTTCATTTCAAATTTGTATACCCTTGATTTCCTTCAGTTGTCTTATTGCTCTAGCTAAAACTTTAAGTATTGTGTTGAGTAGAAATGAAGAGAGTGGGCAATCTTGTCTTGGTCCTAATTTTAGTTGAAATGCTTTGATTTTCTCTCCATTTAAGTTGATGTTGTTTATGGGCTTGCTGTAAACTGCCTTTATTATTTTGAGATATGTACCTTGTATTTCTAATCTCTCCAGGACTTTTATCATGTTAGAGATATTTATCAAAGTATCTCTAGCAAGTATCTTTCTTCTTCATCTAATGAGATGACATGCAATTTTTATCTTTCAGTATGCTTATACGGTGGATTACGTTAGTTATTTTGCATATGTTGAACCATCCCTGCATCTCTGGGATAAAGCCTTCTTGTTCATGGTGGATGGTCCTTTTGATATGTTCTTGGATTTGTTTTGCAAGTATTTCATTTGAGGATTGCCTTATCTGGCATCAGTTGGAAAGGAGGACCTTGGTACTGTGGAGGCTCAATGACCCAGCATAGGAGAAAGCTAGGTTGGTGAGGCAGGAGTAGATGAGCAGGGGGTAGCACCCTCATAGAAGCAGGGGGAGGGGAAAAAGGATAGGGAGTTTGTAGAAGGGAAACTGTTGGAAGGCGGATAACATTTGAAATGTAAATAAATAAAATAACCAATAAAAAATTTTTTGCAGCAAGATAATTTTCCATTGCAAGGATGCTTTGCCTTCCAAAGGGCAATTTTTCCATGTATGTATGTATGTATGTATGTATGTATGTATTTATGTATGTATGTATGTATTCAATTTACATCCAGATTGTAGCCCTTCTTCTCATCCCAGTCAACACCACACACAGCCCCTCCCCTAATCCCTCTCCCTTTTCTAATGAGAAGGAGGAGACACCCCCTGTGTACCAAGCCACAGTGGCATATTAAGTCACTGAAGGACTAAACAGATCCTCTCCCACTGAGGCCAGACAAGACAGCTCAGTTAGGAGAGAAGGATCTACAGGCAGGCAACAGAGTCAGGGACAGCCCATCCTACATCCTCGCTCCAACTGTTGAGGGACTCTCACAAAAAACAAACTGTATGTCCGCTATATACGTGTACTGGGTGGAGAGGCTAGGTCCAGCCCATGTATGCTTTTTGGTTCAGTCTCCGGGAGACCACAAATGTCCATGTTAGTTGGCTCTGTTGGTCTTTCTGTGTAGTTCTCATCATCTCCAGATCTCTCAATCCTTCCCCCAAGCCTTCCACAAGACTCCCCAAATTCTATCTAATATTTGGCTGTGGATCTCTGCAAACGTTTCATTCAGCCTCTTGAGAGGAGCCTCACAGAGGACAGTTATGCTAGACTCCTGTCTGTAAGCATAATAGAGTATCATTAATAGTGTCAGGGATTAATGTTTGCCCATGGGATGTGTCTCAAGTTGGTGGCCATTGGTTGCCAGTTCCCTCAGTCTCTGTTCCATCATTGCCCCTGCACTTCTTGAAGGCAGGGCAAATTTTGGGTTAAAGATTTCATGGGTGGATTCTTGTCCTTATGCCTTCACTGGGAGTCTTGCTTGGCTATAGGAGGTGGCCACTTCAAGTTCCATATCCCTCACTGCTAGATATCTTAGCTAGACCCTTATAGACTCTCTGGAGCCTCCCCAATGCCAGGTCTTTGGCACATCCTAGAGATGCCCCCATCAGCCACAGATTTCCATTCATACTCCCAGCATCTATCCAGCTCTTCCAAGCCCTGATTTCCCCACCCCATTCCATCCCTCCATTCACCTCTGATGACTACTTTATTTTGTCTTCTGAATGAGATTCAAGCATCCTCCCTTGTTATTTAGCTTCTTTGGGTCTGTGGATTGTAGCATGAGTTTCCTGTACTTTCTGGCTATTATCCATTTATAAATGAGTACATACCATGCATGTCCTTTTGGGTCTGGGCTACCATACTCAGGACGATATTTTCCATACTAAAAGGACACTTACTTCACTATGTTTGTAGCAGCTTTATTCATAATAGAATAACTGGAAATAACCCAGATGTCCCTCAACCAAAGAATGAATAAAGAAAATATGGTTCATTTACAATGGAATACTACTCAGCTGTTTAAAGGACAAGGACATTATGAAACTTGCAGACAAATAGATGGAACCGGAAAATATCACCTTGAGTGAGGGCCAATCTTTTATAAAAAGATATCCAGCAGCTACTTTTTCAACTCTTAATTAAGTCTGGAGATAAACAAGTAAAATTTTTGCTCAGGTGAATATGGGTAGAATTGATAGAAATAAGGGCCTATAAAATCATCCCCAAATTCCTCTACATTCTCTTCCCCATCTTTTTGGTGGATGCTAGTGCCCAGTGCCAAATCATGACCTCATATTAAATGGTAGTTCTTTTCTCAGCCTAGGTCTCTGAATGACTGTGTAGCTCATACCTCAACCCCACAAACTCATTCCTGCTAGGTATCAAAACTCTTTTTCTAAATTCTGACTGCATAAAAATGATAAACATATGTTTAAGGGAACTATTGTGATTTCAAGATTTTCCTGTTAAAGCATTTAGTATTACTCTAACATATATTTAAAGGCTCTGTTTCTCCATCTGTACAACAGAAGGATAACAGCAGCTATTCCAAATTGTGACAATTAAATAAGATAAACCACTCAGCACAATGACCAGATCCTAGTTGGTGTTCAAAAATATTAGTCAATGTATTTATTTATGCATTAAATACTAAATTTTTTAGTTACTGTGACAGAATATCCAACAAAGACATCCTATAGAAGAGTTTATTTGGGCTCACAAAGGGTATAGTTCTATATGATAGGAAAAACATACTGGGCAACTGGTTTCTTTAAAGCAAGAATTGGCAGCTGGTGACATCTTATGGGAGAAAGGAAACAGAGGGCTAGACAAGAATTGGAGGTGGGCTAAAACTCTCAAAGACTGGCCCTCCTAATCTGTGTTCATCAATGAAGTCACACCTTTTAGCTGTTATAGAACTAGAAAAAAACATTAAATACACATGAGACTATAGGGATTTTTCATATCATTTAAGTTATAACAGTAAGACAGAAACTTTTGTGTTCTTTTTACTACTCCAGAAATAGACATAAAACCTTTATCCCAGCAATCTCCACAATAAAATATTCTTAACCAATATGAACTCTTCTAATCATTCATTTCTGAACATTTATAAATGTATATAATTATCATTTCATTTACCTGAATTTTTACTCATATCATTAAATAAATAATTTTCCTTCCCTTTTCCTACAACACCTGCATTGTAACAGTACTTGTGTTTTTGCATTAATATTAACCACTGTCAACGAACCTAAACATTTTGTCTGTGAATAAAAGAAGTGATAAGAGATATAATAAGGCTTCATCAAGCATCAGATAGAAGCAGATGTACAGACCCACAGTCAAACATGAGGCAGAGCTTGAGGAGCACTTTGGAAGGGTAGGGAATAGAATTGAGCAAGCCAGAGGTGTGAAGGACAGCACAAAAAACCCTACTGAGTCAACTAACCTGGTCCATCCCACAGAAAATGGAGCAATGGGGAGAGGGATTTGTTTTTTTTTTTTTGTTTGTTTTGTTTATAATTTATTTTTTCTCAAATCGCAATTCATTCACACAGGGGTTATAAACACAAAAAGGCAGGATGTGGGGAAGGGAATGACACTGGAATATGGGTGTTCAGGGGGAATACAGATATCTTTCAGAACAGGGTATCGGCTGGGTGAAGATTCAGGGGACAGGTGGCTATGACTCTGCCTATGATTCACTTGTCCTTATCTAAGTTGGTATTATCTGCCAAGGCCACCTATTTACAAGGTCTATGACCACACAGGCTGGTAAATTTCTACAAAAGTTGCCTGTTTACAATAGCTTATAGCCATCTGTTTCAATGTTTTTCCACTGAAACCCAAGACTTGGTGTTAGTATACATGAGTGACAGGCCTATTGCTGATTTTAGGCCTATGGCTGATTTTAGGCCTTCAGTGTGTAAGCAGGGCTGCCCCTGACATCTCCTCCCTTCTCTAAGTATAGAAGGGCTGTGACAATTCTAATCTTGCGAAGGTGGGGATAGAGGCCTGACCTCCAGTACTTGAAGGGGACCTTGTAATGGCTCCGGTCCCCCTGTCGTTGTCCAGTGAGGCATGAGAGCCATACCCATCCCGATGTCTTTTTCCTGGAGAGGAGATACTTTTGACATCAACCCCTATGCAGTCAGGCTTGTCCCTCAGGGAACCCAGGGAGATATTTTTTATCTTTTATTTATATTCCCTTGCAGAGCTTAGCTTCACAGCCTAAGCAAGAATTCAGATTGCCTGTCAGAGGGCGTTCTGGGTTGCCCCTCTCTGCTTGGTTTAGGAGCAGAAGTCCCCCCTTTTAGGTTGGGTGGAGATGGGTTTTGGGAGTACCCTGTATAAAGTAACAACCTCATCTTGAGTCTTGTGGTCCTCCTTAGCTAACCTATGAAAATGTATCTGAATAGGTTTTGCTACCAAATTATTTATCTGTTGTATCACAGAGTTAGTCCACCTATTTGAGGCCCAGGGACCAGCAGAAATAAGCAAAAAGAACCCAAATAATGGTCCCAAGATGGGAGGAAGTAGGGTTGACAACCTTGGAGTGGCTGAAAACCAGTTCTTGTACCAGCATTCACCTGTCTCTTTCTCTCGCTGATTTTTCTCAGGGCCTTCTCTGACCTAATTCATGCTCTTTAACCCTCCTTGTCATATCTATGTAAAGGCAACATTCTTCTTTAAGGGCTGTACACAATCAAGAGCTGTACGCAGTCTTTTCTATTGTGATAGAGTAAATCAAGTCCAATAAGGATCTTTGTGATTTTAGGAGGTCTCTTCAGACAGTGAAACGAGGGATTTCTTCAGATTAGAGATGTCAATCTCTAGCTGTTTGATGTTCTTGTCAGTGGCCCTTCAAAGGTCTGAGTAGTATAATTTCAGAGGCCAGCATCTGGATTCGAACTTCTAACAGCAGTCATCACAGGTGACTCATTTTTACTTGGAAAGGAAAAAGAAGGGAATTCTCAGGGAGATTTCTCTTCCCTGGATGTAAATTGCTATTCATCTTATTTATGGTTGGGCCTGGCTTTGTGGGGGTATCTATTTATTTCATTAATCTTTTTGGTAGCCGGTTACCTGTGCCTTCTGTGGTATGAAACAGGCATATCAATCCTCGGCCCCGTAAGGGAACTGGGTCTGGGCCATTCCCTTTAAGGGTAAGAGGGTCCCTCCCCATATCTGTGGCAAAGTTTTGTTGGTCTCGGTGGTGCCAGAGGCAGTCAGCAGCAGATTTGCCATGAGCTTTCAGCTTTAGAGAGATAAAAGTGAACAAGGCATGATGGAGAGTATTTCAGGGGGACTCCTTCTGGGGGGGTACCATTCCCCCTCTTTTGTTTTTAAAGCCAATTTTTCAGAATTTTTGTAAAATCAGGGCAGAAGCACCAACAGTCACTCCTTCCACACTCAGAGAGTAATGAAGACCCTATTTAAGGATATATAAAACTATATTAATAAGCTTTTGTCAAAGGACTGTTATAGCACTGCCGACAACTAATCAGACTATATAATATATCGATTAGTAATAGCTTCTTCTACTTTTTGTGAGATTACCTCTCTTTTCTCAATTAATTGTTGAGGAAAATTAGGACTTACATCTCTCTTGAGAATATTGAACAGAGACTTCAATTCTTTTGTCGAGAGCTTAAAATAGGATCTTAGCCAATTAGCAACTCCTAGAAACTTTTGAAAATAATTTAAAATAAGTAAACTCTCTCCCTCTCTCTTTTTTTTAGACCCTTTATCTGTTTTTTTATTGGATATTATACGTATTTACCTTTTAATGTTATCTCCTATCCCATTCTCCAACAAAACCCCTTATCCCGTACCCCCTCCTCCTATTTTTATGAGGGTGTGCTCCAAACATCCTCCCAGTCCCATCTCCCTGCTCTTGAATTCCCACACAGTATAGGATCCAAACTTTCGGGGACCATGGCCCTCCACTTCCATTGAAGTCTGACAAGGTCACCCTCAGTTCCCTATACAGGTGGAGACATGAGTCCCCCCCATTGTGCTCTCTGGCTGGCAGTTTAGACTTTGGGAGCTCTGGTTGAAACTTTTGATACTCCTTCTAGAAAGAACCAAAGCACCCACTCTTTGGTCTTCCTTCTTCTTTGTGAGTTTTATGTGGTCTATACGTTGTTTCTTAGATATTGTGAGCTTTTGGGCTAATATCCACTTATCAGTGAGTGCATACCATGTATGTTCTTTTGAGACTGGGTCACCTCACTCAAGATGATATTTTCCAGCTCCATCCATTTGCTTAAGAATGTCATGAACTCATTGGTTTTAATAGCTGAGTAGTACTCCATTGTATAAATGTACCACATTTTCTGCATCCATTCTTCTGTTGAAGAGCATCTGGGTTCTTTCCATCTTCGGGCTATTATAAATAAGGCTGCTATGAACATGGTGGAGCATGTGTCCCTGTAATATGTTGAAACGTCTTTTGGGTATATGCCGAGGAGTGGTATAGCTGGGTCATCAGGTAACACTATGTTCAGTTTTCTGAGATACCGCCAGACTGCCTTCCATAGTGGTTGTACCAGTTTACAATCCTACCAAAAGTGGAGGAGTGTTCCTCTTTCTCCACATCCTCGCCAACATGTGCTGTCACCTGTGTTTTTGATCTTAGCCATTCTGACTGGTGTGAGGTGGAATCTCAGTGTTGTTTTCATTTGCATTGCCCTGATGACTAGGGATGCTGAACACTCCTTTAGGTGCTTCTCAACCATTCGAGCTTCCTCAGGTGAGAATTCTTTGTTCAGTTCTGTGCTCCATTTTTTAATAGGGTTCTTTGATTGTCTAGAGTCTAATTTCTTCAGTTCTTTGTATACCTTGGATATTAGCCCTTTATCAGATGGTTGGTGAAGATCTTTTCCCAATCTGTTGGTTGCTGCTCTGTCCTATTGACTGTGTCCTTTGCTTTACAGAAGCTTTGCAGCTTTATGAGGTCCCATTTGTCAATTTTTGGTCTTAGAGCACAGGCCATTGGTGTTCTGTTCAGGAACTTTTTTCCTGTGCCTATGTGTTCCAGGCTTTTCCCCAGTTTCTCTTCTATTAGTTTCAGTGTGGCTGGTTTTAGGTGGAGGTCCTTAATCCACTTGGAATTGAGCTTTGTGCAAGGAGATAAGTATGGATCAATTTTCATTTTTCTACATTGACCACCAGTTAGACCAGCACCATTTGTTGAAAATGCTATCTTTTTTTCCCCTCGATGGTTTTAGCCCCTTTGTCAAAGATCAAGTGACCATAGGTATGGGGGTTCATTTCTGGGTCTTCTATTCTATTCCATTGATCCTCCTGCCTGTCTCTGTTCCAATACCATGCAGTTTGTATCACTATTGCTTTGTAGTACAGCTTGAAGTCGGGATGGTGATTCCTCCAGAAGTTCTTTTATTGCTGAGAGTAGTTTTTGAAATCCTGGGTTTTTTGTTATTCCAAATGAATTTTAAGATTGCTCTTTCTATCTCTGTGAAGAATTGAGTGGGAATTTTGATGGAGGTTGCACTAAATCTGTAGATGGCTTTTGGCAAAATAGCCATTTTTACTATATTAATCCTTCCAATCCATGAGCATGGGAGATCTTTCCATCTTCTGAGATCGCTTTGATTTCTTTCTTCAGGGGCATGAAGTTCTTGTCATACAGGTCTTTTACTTGCTTGGTTAGGTTCACACCCAGGTATTTTATATTATCTGTGACTATTGTGAAGGGTGCCACTTCCATAATTTCTTTCTCAGCCAGTTTATCTTTTGAATAGAGGAAGGCTACTGATTTGCTGGAGTTAATTTTATATCCAGCCACTTTGCTAAAGTTGTTTATCAGGTTTAGGAGTTCTCTGGTGGAAGTTTTGGGGTCACTTAAGTATACTATCATATCATCTGCAAATAGTGAGATTTTGACTTCTTCCTTTCCAATTTGTATCCCTTTGACCTCCTTGTGTTGCCTAATTGCTCTGGCTAGGACTTCCAATACTATATTGAATAAGTAGGGGGAGAGTGGGCAGCCTTGCCTAGTCCCTGATTTTAGTGGGATTGCTTCAAGTTTCTCTCCATTTAGTTTGGTGCCGGCTACTGGTTTGCTATATATTGCTTTTACTATGTTTAGGTATGGACCTTGAATTCCTGACATTTCTAAGACTTTTATCATGGAGGGGTGTTGAATTTTGTCAAATGCTTTCTCAGCATCTAGTGAGATTATCATGTGGTTTTTTTCTTTGAGTTTGTTTATATAGTGGATTACGTTGATGGATTTCCGAATATTGAACCAACCCTGCATTCCTGGGATAAAGCCTACTTGATCATGATGGATAATTGTTTTGATGTGTTCTTGGATTTGGTTCGCTCGAATTTTATTGAGTAATTTTGCATCAATGTTCATAAGGGATATTGGTCTGAAGTTCTCTTTCTTTGTTGGGTCTTTGTGTGGTTTAGGTATGAGCGTAATTGCGGCTTCATAGAATGAATTGGGTAGTGTACCTTCTGTTTCTATTTTGTGGAATAGTTTGAAGAGAATTGGAATTAGGTCTCCCTTGAAGGTCTGATAGAATTCTGCACTAAAACCGTCTGGTCCCGGACTTTTCTTTGTGGGGAGACTTTTAATGACTGCTTCTATTTCTTTTGGGGTTATGGGACTGTTTAGATGGTTTATCTGTTCCTGATTTAACATTGGTAACTGGTATTTGTCTAGAAAATTGTCCATTTCATCCAAATTTTCCAATTTTGTTGAGTATAGGTTTTTGTAGTAGGATCTGATGATTTTTTTAATTTCCTCGGTTTCTGTTGTTTTGTCACCCTTTTCAGTTCTGATTGTATTATTTTGGATACTGTCTCTCTGCCCTCTGATTAGTCTAGCTAAGGGTTTATCTATCTTGTTGATTTTCTCAAAGAACCAGTTCCTGGTATTGATTCTTTGGATAGTTCTTTTTGTTTCTATTTGGTTGATTTCAGCCCTGAGTTTGATTATTTCCTGCCTTCTATTCCTCTTGGGTGTATTAGCTTCTTTTTGTTCTAGGTCTTTCAGGTGCGTTGTCAAGCTGCTAGTGTATGCTTCCTCCAGTTTCTTTTTGTAGGCACTTAGAGCTATGAATTTTCCTCTTAGCACTGCTTTCATTGTATCCCATAGGTTTTGGTATGATGTGTCATCATTTTCATTAAATTCTAAAAAGTTTTTAATATCTTTCTTTATTTCTTCCCTTACCAGATTATCAAGGAGTAGGGTGTTGTTCACTTTCCATGTGAACGTGGGCTTTCCATTGTCTTTGTCATTTTTGAAGACCAGCCTTAGACCATGGTGACCTAATAGGATGCAGGGGATTATTTCAATTTTTTTGTATCTGTTGAGGCCTGTCTTGTGCCCAATTATATGGTCTATTTTGGAGAAGGAACCATGAGGTGCTGAGAAAAAGGTATATTCTTTTGCTTTAGGGTGAAATGTTCTATAGATATCTGTTAAGTCCATTTGGTTCATAACTTCTGTTAGTTTCACTGTATCTCTATTTAGCTTCTGTTTCCATGATCTATCCATTGCTGAGAGAGGGGTGTTGAATTCTCCCACTATTATTGTGTGAGGTGCAATGTGTGCTTTGAGCTTTAGTAAGGTTTCTTTTATGAAAGTCGACGCTCTTGTATTTGGCGCATAGATATTCAGAATTGAGAGTTCATGTTGGTTGACTTTTCCTTTGACAAGCATGAAATGTCCTTCCTTATCTTTTTTGATCGCTTTAAGTTGAAAGTTGATTTTATTCGATATTTGTATGGCTACTACAGCTTGTTTCTTAGGGCCATTTGCTTAAAAAATTCTTTTCCAACCTTTTACTCTAAGGTAGTGTCTGTCTTTGTCACTGAAGTAGGTTTCCTGGGATGCTGCTTGAGTTAAAGAGGGATGCCCTCTTTCTCTCGGTTTTCTGAGGTTGGGTACAGAGCTGCTGCCTGGGACGTGCTCTATGCTTGGGCCCAGACCAGAAGTCCTCGGGAGAGGGATTTGTAAGGGGGGAGCAGGAGGAGATGAGGGAGTCGCAGCTGTGATTGGGATGTATGTGAATTAGAAAGAGAGAGAAAAAGAGAGATGTAAGTCTGCTGCAAACTATCCAAGACCAACAAACAGTCTTCAGCAAGCCCTTGAGTTATTTAAAAGACAATGGTACTCAGGAGATGCTACTCAAGAAACTCATCTTCCTTACCTATTAAATGTCAAGGTATTTTTTAATGCTTCCTCAAAAGGCAGATATCACTTAGTGATGATGTTGGATGAGAATGTCAAGACTTGGGGTTTGATGCTCATCAACACTGACAACAAAAATGAATAAATAAAAAGGAAGAAAAAGGGAGAAATAAAGGAAGAAATAATGACTCTCAAGTGTTGAACATAAACATTATTATGCCTCTTTTATGGATGATCTAGGAATCCAAATACACAATGAATATATTAATCTAGAATAGAGTCATTATCCAAAGCCAGCTTTAATTTAAACTGAGTGCTTTGCTTACGAGCAACCACCAAGACAAGTCTGAGCATCTCTGTCTGGCTTTTGACTTACACAAGAGTCAATACTTGTATGAAGAACACATAGGTTCTATAGACACTCAGATGTGTTGCCTTGTCTCTTTGTATTGAAAGTGCCCAAAATTCCATCTTTCTTGGCAGGAATTCATACATAGAGGCCATATATCTATATAACATAAATCTAAATATCCAGATACCATATATTTATACCCATCTACATGGATATTTAGACTGTTGGCCTTTCTAAAGTGACACTGAGGGCATCCAGGCACAATGCTGGTAATCTGAGTCCTGACCTCTTCCAAATTATGCTTTCTGAGATGATCTGCTGATACTGAAACTCTCACAAACTTGGAAAAAAATATTTCTCATTACTAAGCCAAATTTGAAATCCCCAAATAAACAAATTTTAGAGCAATAAAAAGACCCTTCTTCCAGATTACTAATTCCTGAATTTAGAGATGATCTGTGAACTTTGAACTCTTAAGATGAATATCGCAGTCATTCAAGGTCATTTCAATATAGAGCAAAGGCTATAGTAAGTTAATGATAACCACATGGCTCCAGTTGTCTTTCAGTTCTCAAACCAGTAAATGACAAGTGACAAAGCACTGTGAACAGTTTCTCTGAAGCTTGTGTAGCTTCTATGCTCCTAAATCAGTGCTTATTTCATTTTAAGACTGGGTCCCTGGGTGAGCCAAGGAGCCACAAATAGATGAACACCATAACCAACCAGAACAATTATACCAAGAAGTGAGGGTGGGGACTCCACAAGCTCTGATGTCAGGCTCACCAAGCTGGTGCCATTTGCCACTTGTTTTACCATGGGCAGCTGACTCACCCACACTGTAGTTGATTTCCTGGCCTGGTTCTTAATTACAGTCTGCTTTAAGGCAGACTTGAGGAATAACCAAGTGTAAAGTCCTTTTGATAAAACCTGTGAATTTCTGTCTGTAGCCTTTTCCTGGCCCTTCCCCTTACACTCTCCACCAGTCCTGTTTTGTTTCTCCCATTATTTCTTGCTTTTTGCTTTTTGGTTTTTTTTTTTTTTAATTTTTTTATTCTTCCTGTTCTTCTACTCACTCGTGACTCTTGGGTCCTGACTTCACTCCTTAACTTACTGTCTACTATTTCCTTCCCGGATGGGTACCATGTTAAATGTGACTTACTGTCTACTATTTCCTTCCTGGATGTGTACCATGTTAAATGTGACTTACTGTCTACTATTTCCTTCCCAGATGGGTACCATGTTAAATGTGACTTAAGGCCCTCAGTCTCTCTCTTCCCTTCTCCTGCCAGGTATCAATCATCTTCACTACATACATACATACAGATAATACCCGGCCAGACTGAAACATTAATTTTTTTTATCAAATTTGTATAGTCTGTATTCCCTCCCAAGAAGGCATTTCTCTATGTTTGCCTTGGGTCTTCTGTATCAGGCTGCTTTTTTTTAGTTGACGTTTTGTTATTGCTTGCTGTAGGCAGTTTGATCAAGATTCTCTAACAGTTTGGTTTTGTGCTCCCTCACTTTGACTCTTGTTTGTCTCAAATTCATTTTTCTGTTCAAAGGCACAATTGTCCAAGAAGCAATAGAGGGTTACAGAAATGGTTGAACTTCTGTCCTCTTAATCCACCAGCTGATCAATAGAACTTCATTTTACTCAACTTTCTTTAACCCACTAGTCCTGATAAGCCTCCTCCACTTTTCTCACCTGAATGCATCCCCATTTCCTGAATGCCACACCCTTTCTCTAACTTATGAGATCCCTTCAAGTGACATAGCACCCAATTAAATGCTTGAAGTTGACATAGATTTTTTTCACCTTCTCAGGCATGGAGTAAAGGCATGCCTTATTGCAAATGTCATTTTGACTCTGCCTGACAACATAAGGACAGTGCTATTGACTTGCAAAAGAAAGCCTGTCCTCATTCTCAAACAGAAAATTGTCTCTGGGTATTCCGTATAAAAGATGTTTTGTGTAATTGGAAGACAAGATGAGAATGAATAGAAATTCAAAATGCATTCTCTCTTGCTACATATCTTATTTTATTCAGCATATAATTAAGAGAAGGACTTGGCACTTATCTTTGAAGGAGAGGATAGAACTCCTCAATGAATATTTGAATATTCAACCACCAAGGTTTCTGTTTCTGAATGAACAGCTTGGTTAAGATTTAGTTCATGTACATTGAATACCACCCAATGAAGCCTAATTTACAGTTATCAGAGTTTATGCCTAGCACACAGCTTTCCATTTTTGTTCATGATACAATCCAAAGAGTTTCCATACTGTTCCAATACAGTAAATTCAAGCTACTAAAAAGTTTAAAATACATTTTTTCATAGTTTCAAGATAAAAGGGATTAGGGGCAGCTGCCTTTTAATGTGGTCTTTTCTTTCAAACTTACTCTCTAGAATATCTGTCTACTTGATAATTTCCGGGAGTTTCTTAGGAGTAATTGAGCAAATGCATAGAATCACCTGGGATAGACTCTAGTCAGAGTAAGTGCTCAGTGAAATCCTAAACTGAATCAGAAGTTCTCCCCCTGACTAGTTAAATTGCAAAGGGAGATATTATTCTTCTTCCCTGCCCTGATGCCTCCCTAATTTTCTAAGAATTCCATCAGCAAATCCCTCAGAGAATCTCTTCCCCTTTTAAGGGGGTGGTGGAAATGAGAGCTCCAGAAATGGTCTGGAAGAAGTGATGATTTATATAAGGTCAAAGCTAGGTAGAATGATTGAGATCTACCTCAAAGAAACAGGTTTTTGAAATAGGTGTCAGAAAATCCAACAGGGCATGTTTAGAGTGTAACTATCTCTATAATGGTTTAACATTCTTAGCATTATAAGAGCATACCCAACAAAGGGAAATGCAACTGCATTTGACACAGGGAAATTTACATATTCCATAGTAAATTTTGATATCCTCCTTCCCTATATTGGTAGATCCCTCAGTCACCTTCAAGGCAAAATCATAGCTGGAGCTTCAGCAAATCACAATATCTGTGACATTCTGAGAATTTCACAGTCTGCTGCCCCAATAAACCTTTTAACAGTGTTGTCTTGCTCAGATTCTAAGACATATCTTGAGTCAGAGAAAGAGGAACTAGAGTTGGTACATTTATTATGACACATGGGATCCTGCCTGACATCATAGGCAATGTTCCTTGATTGACTCAAACTCTAGAGTTAAAACAGCTCCTTCCTCTAAATCTGCTCCATAAATATCACTCTCTATATACAGTGGTGCCCAATAAGCACAGATGACTAATTCCAACTGCTCTTTGTTAAAGAACTACCAGTCTCTATTTAATGCCAACTTTGTGAGGTTGTTTGCCATGGACCACTGGTAAGTTTTATTTCTGTAACTATGCCCTATTCTAGTGTAGCAAAAACAAGTAAAGTCTCTTTCTGTATCCAGTAAATCTAATCTTGACTACATAGCTTGCTTTCTTAAAAGGACCATTAAAAATGCTATACAGGCAGTAAAGGGAAAAGTGCTAGTTCAGAATCTCCGCTTTCCTCCTGATGCCCTGAAAGCACATTGGAAAAAGCCCAAGCTAGAGTCTAAGTGATAAACAGAAGTCAGTTGGGGTGGGGCTCACTGACCCAACCAGCCTGACAGGTATTGAATACAAGATGGGGACTGTCATGTGCTGACTATCCTGCCAGCTGCCTGCAGAATTGCTATGATTTTAGGTATAACATATTGGAGTGGTTTCCTATGAACCAACAGGTAACAGATATTTGTGGCTCAACAGTCCATCATCACCCACCTTCTATAGATAATAAAAAGTTTTGGTTTCTAATTAAAATTCATCAGATGATGTAGTCAATACATTTCTCCATATATTCATGTTCTGTTGACTGTGTAAACAGCTTAAAAAAAGTGGAACTCATAAAATAAAACAACTAGAGAATAGAAACAAATAATAGAGATGAGGTTAAAATTTAAAATGAGAAATTTTACGATGAAATAAAGCATACAAGTATGCTGGACATAAAGGACTATTGTGTGGATAGGATTTATTCAACATTTTGTATTATATTTTTTTCACTTTACATCCCACTCTATGCCCCTCTCCCAGTTATCCCCTCCTGAAATCCTTCCCCATCACCCGTCTGCTTCTTTGAGCATTTAGGACCCTTCCCTGAGTATCTCGCCAACCTAGCATATCAAGTCTCTACAAGACTAGGTGCTTCCTCTTCTAGAGGCCAGACAAGGCAGCTCAGATAGAAGAACATCCCAGATAAAGGCAACAGCTTTTGGGATAGACCTTGCTCCAGTTGTTTGGAACCCACATGAAATCCAAGTTGTACATCTGATATATATGTGTGGAGAGGCCTAGCTTTTATATGTTCTTTGGTTGGTGGTTCAGTCTCTGAGAGCACCAAGGGTCCAGGTTAATTGATTCTGTTGGTCTTCCTGTGGAGTTCCTATCCCCTATGGACTGCAAACCTTCTTATTCTTCCATAAGTGTCCCCAGGCTCCATCCACTGTTTGGCTGTGGGTGTATACCTCTGTTATAGTTAGTTGGTGATGGGGCCTCTCGGAAGACAGCCATTCTAGACTCCTGTCTGCAAGCATAACAGAGTAGTATCATTAAAAGTGTCATGGATTGGTATTTTCTGTGGTATGGGTCTCAAATGAGGCCAGTTATTGGTTGGTCATTTCTTTAGTCTCTGTTCCATCCCCAATCCTTGCATTTATTGTAGACAGGATAAGTTTTGGGTAGAAAGTTTGGTAGGTGTGCTGGTGTCCCTATCACTCTACTGGAGTTCCTGCCTGGACAGAGGAGGCAGCCTCCCCAGGCTCCATTTCCCCAAGCTGTGAATCACAGCTAAGGACATCCCTATTGATTCTTGGTTGCCTCTCCTATCCCAGGTCTCCATCTTTTCCTGGATATGCCCCCTACCTCCCACCTCTGCCCTGTCAGTTGCAGATCACCATTCATTCCCATGGCCATTCAACCATCCCCCCTGCCACTTCCCACACCTGACCTCGAAACCCCCGCTCCCCTCTCACACCCTGTTCCCTCTCTCTATCTGCCTTCTACAACCATTCCATTCTCCCTTCTAGTGAGACTCAAGCATCCTTGCTGTGCCCTCCTTACTCTCTAGACTCCTTAGGTCTATGAAATGTAGCACGGGCATTCTGTATTTTATGGCTAATATCCACTTATAAGCGAATATGGACTATACATGTCCTTTGGGGTCTGGGTTACTTCAGTCCAGATATTTTCAAGATCCATAAATTTGCCAGCAAAATTCATGGTATCTTTGTTTTTCATAGCTGAATAGTATTTTATTGTGTAAATATACCACATTTTCTTCATCCATTTTTCAGTTAAGAAACATCTAAGTTGCTTCCAGTTTCTGGTTATTACAAATAAAGCTTCTATGAACATAGTTAAGAACCATGTCTTTTTGGTATAGTGGAGCATATTTGGGTATATATGCCCAGGAGTGGTATAGGTGGGTCTTACAGTAGAACTATTCTCAGTTTTCTGAGAAGCAGCCAAATTGATTCCCAAAGTGGTTGTACAAGTTTCACTCCCACCAGCAATGGAGGAGTGTTCCCCTCGCTCTATTCTCACCAGCATGTGCTGTCACTTGAGTTTTTTAATCTTAGCAACTCTGACTTGTGTAAGTCTTAGAGTTGTTTTGATTTACATTTTCTTGATGACTATGGACTTTGAACATTGCTTTGCTTCTCAGTCATTCGAGATTCCTCTGTTGAGAATTCTCTGAGGCAGACAAATAAAAAGGTACATATTTTCCAACATCAGCAAAAGATGAAACATATAATTTCTTTAGGCTATAAAGAATATTTATCGCACTGAATTCTCATATTTTAAAAATATGAATTGTTCTATGGTAGATAGACAGTGACATAAAAGATGGTGTTTGCCCATGACAATCTAACAACTAGAACTAAGAAGTAATAATTTTCCACAAAATAGTATAACATGAAACAAAATGTTTGCGAAGAAAGTTTTTTCTAATGCTGTTGAAATTAATATTCTTTCAATAATTTAAGATGCTCAAAGTGTATGTTTATGAAGGAAATGTGAATAGCAGTTTGAAAAGAATGAATCACATTTGGTTTGGGGAAAGGAATGTGAAAGTTATGAGAGTCAGTGGAGTTCTTGTCAACTCCAATACATGAAAAGTAAATTCAGACAGGCCACTCTGAAGAATTCCTAAAGAGAAAATTATCAGAAACATAAAGTTGAAGAGAAACTGCCGCACAAAAGAACTTCACAAGGACATATGCCCAGCACTGTCCACTATTCTTCTGACAACCTGGTTCTTATTAATCATCATGACCAAATGCTGTTATTTAATTCTCCTCAATTTTTCCATTAAAAATTTACCTCTTGCTCCCACCTTTGAATATGCCTATGGTACACCATGGCATGCAGATTCACATTGCCCTGTTATAAAATTCCCCAATAAAATTCATCACAGAGAATCTCTGATGGAATTTTCTATTTCTGGATTGGCAGTATGAGAAATGAATAGCATCTGGAATCAATAATTAAAAGAAACTTTGATCACTCAGTACAGACTCATGTCTCCTCTTCCTGGCACAGCTAACCTTTAAGATTTCTGTTAGAGGAATTGTAAATAACTTTCCCATTTTTAAAATAGTAAAATTTGAAACTGAACACAAGTCTTTGCAATTCAGAAGCCAATGTCTTGAAAATTAGAGTGCTAACAGTATTGATTAGGGAACAAAGCCACCACATCTTGCATCTTCTAATACCTGTCAATCACTGGGCAAGCCCACTCTCCAGAATGATCTGGATTCATTATTTATTAGTTATTTGCATTTACCCAGAAACTTCACTTTGATTCTGATAACTATCACATATCTTTCACAATGCCAAATGTGATTCATTCTATTCCAGCTGATATTCATGGTTCCCACATAAACATACACTCAAAACTCTTTGGCTTTTGAAAAAAATATTAATTTAGCAGCTTATGGAAGAATTTCTGTTCAAACTTTGGGGCTCATGCTATACTCCTACTCTTTGCGGAAGGTCACTACATAATAACACTAGCTGTTGGGTGAGCTTGGAGAAACACTACCTCTTATGTCACTTCCTGCCTCTAGTAAAAACAATCCATATATTTTAAATACCTTTGAAAATCCAGAGTAATAAGTACCCTCTTTATCCTAAAGAACTGATAGGTATACTTTTCGCCGACGTTGAAAACTATGTATGTCTCAGCAAATTTCATTCCAAGAGTTGCTCATTTGAGGGAGTTAGACTTTCTAGCCTAATGTAAATTGTTGATACTCATTCATTCAGCTCTTTTTCTCACAAGCAACTAATAAACTATATTTGATGTTGCCTAATGAATTTTTTTTGCCTTTTTAAGAAGTTTACTTGTTCATGTTACATCCCAATATCAGTTCCTCTCTCCTCCCAGTACACCCTTAAGAAGATCCTCCCCATTGCCCACTCCTTTTCTGCTCTGAGAAGCCCCGCATTTCTGGGCATCACACACACACACACACACACACACACACACACACACACACACGCCTGCATATCAAGTCACTACAGGACTAGGTGTATTCTTCCCCATTGAGGCCAGACAAGGCAGCCCAGTTAGTGGAAGGGGATCCACAGGCAAACAACATATTCAGGGACAGCCACTGATCCAGTTGTTGATGGACCTGCATGAAGACCATGCTGCACATCTGTTACATATGTGCAAGGGCATTGGGAGTTGTGGGGTGGATAGGTCCAGGCCCATGTATGCTTTTAGTTTGGTAGTTGAGTCTCTGGGAGCTCCCAAGTGTCCAAGTTAAACACATTTAACTCTAAGAAGAGGAGGAGGAGGAGAAGGAAGGAGGAGGAGGAGAAGGAGGAAGAGGAGGAGAGGAGGAAGAGGAGGAAGAGGAAAAAGAAGAAAAGGAGAAAAGAAAAAGAAAGAATGGTATTTCTGTTTCTCTGCAAGAGCTTATGGAACTTTATCAAAGAAAACACATGCCAACTAATTTTCTCCATTTTCTCATGGAGAATAAAGTATATTTCCAAAGCCTCTGCTGTGCTTCTCGATTACTGGATAACCAGTACATAATTACATAGCCAGAGCCAAGACTGTCCAAGCACCTATTGAGGCCTCAGAATCCACAAACTAAATTACAAGAAGCCCATTTTCTCATTAGTTTTTAGGTAGACTATTTGCTGTATTTTTTGATGACTAGGAAATCCAGAACTGTACCTATATTAGAGGAGAAACATTGGTGTCTGCCTTTAAGTATTAACATTTTCTAATGGTGAAAACTAAGATGTGATGTCAGTTCTTCTGTTTTGAATGCTATTGTCCATGTTTGACAAACCAGGGTAATGAGTTTTGCTGAAAGAAATAGCATTTGAATAAATAATTGATCATATCAACATGAAAGATCACCATGAAAACTGCCAATGATACACTTACAACATGTGACCCTGTGTATAGCAAGAATTGGGAATATTAATGAATCCTACTTACCCTGACTACACAAGACCTAAGTGAGTAGTCTATATTTGTAGCATGTGGGTACTGTCATCAATGAAGAATTAGCTGACGGTAATACTATTGTCCTTCTTGAGATGGAATAATAGCCAAAGTAACAGCAAGCTAGCATTAACTACTGGTTTCTGATACACAAATGAAAGCATTAAGTATTTTCAGTATTACTACTCATTCATCAAGTATCTATGGAAGCTGATAGTCAGAACTTCAGTCAGTTCTGAAATAAACTCATGAACAGGATAGTTTTTCCTTTAAAGGTTGAAATACACATCTATAAAAAGAGATACTAAATGTTATTAGTATGTCTAATGGGGTGTGTGTTGTCCTGATGTTTACAGATGAATGAATTGATGCTTAGAGCAGACAAATATCATTCCCAAGGTCACAACCGGTAAATAGAGTCTGGCTTTGAACCTAACACTAAGGATTCTGCTCTTCATTGCATCACTGCATTTCTGTGCTCTTCATATTGTTCACTAGTTGTCTCGATGACTTGATTTCATTGCCAAGCATTTAAGCCCTTTTCCCTGTTTCTTTAGCATTCCTGTCCAACCAGCATCAAGCATGTATTAGTTGCTATTTTCGACAATGGAGACATCATCTTCCATGAATAAGCATATTGCTGAGGTAGTTAAGTACTGTGTGAGAGTTTATTCCTACTCCCTCTGTCAGTCCATCCCAGGGCAGTTTCTGATCCTATTCTTATATCACATAGAAGAAAGTCTTTCTGTGTCTAAGCAACATTCATTTTTATTTGAATCAATGTATCACAGTTGAACAGATGCTCATGAATGAATGCTAATGTCACTTAACAGATGCTCCTGGGAAAGAACCCTCTCATTTTGACTTTCAACAGTTTGGCGACATTTCTTTCCATGAGAACCTCTTTAAATTCATACCAGTTTTGTATTTGGGTATAAAGGAAGATAACAAGTACCCAGAATCCTTAGAACCCTTAGTTTCTACCTTTCTAGTGTAGATTCATATAGATAGTAACTTATCAAAAATGCTGCCATAGAATCTAATTAGGTTTCTTAGATAACATATATTCCAAGGACTTCAAAATGTGGAAACACACTGAGTTAACCTACAGAGTTTATGAAAACAGACATCCGGGTATAGATCAGTGGAAGTAACTAGAGAGCCAAGAACCATACAGACACATGGATGGCAAGGATAAAAGGCTTCAAAATGGATTTCATAAAAATTAAAAACACTTGCTCTTTGAAAGAAACTGTTAATTGATATGGGCAAAATTACAGAATTATGATTTTAATAACAGAAATGTATGTATCATAGCTCTGGAGGATCAAATGTTAAGATCATGGGCTGGCAAGATTGCTTTTTTCTGGAATGTCTCTTTGGCTTGAAAATTTGCTTTGTTCTGAACTCATGTATCCCTAGTGTTTACACCTTTCAGGTTCCCATAAAGACAGTAGTCAAATGGGATAAATGCCTAACCTGATAGCCTCATTGTCTTAATCAGGGTTTGTATTCCTACACAAGACATCATGACAAAGAAGCAAGTTGGGGAGGAAAGAGTTTATTCAACTTACTCTTCCACATTGCTGTTCATCACCAAAGGAACTCAGGACAGGAACTCACATAGGGCAGGAACTTGGAGGCAGGAGCTGATGCAGAGGCCATGGAGGGGTGCTGCTTACTGGATTGCTTCCCCTGGCTTACTCAGCTTGCTTTCTTATAGAACCAAGGACTACCAGCCCAGGGGTGGCACCATGCACAATGGGCTGGCCCTTTCAACTTGATTACTAATTGAGAAAATGCCTTACAACTGAATCTCATGAAGATTTCCTCAGCAGAGGCTTTATTCTCTGTGATAACGCCAGCTTGTGTCAAGTTGACACACAAAACCAGCCAGTATACTCATTTTATGTGAATCACCTTCTAAAAGATTTGGTCCTGCTGAATCCATTTGTGTTGTTTAATTGTATGTGTTTTCAAGGCTTATATGTAACAAATATAATTAAAGAAAAGGAAACTATCAACATGGGAGGGATTGGGGGAAAGATAGCTGAGAGAGGCTAGAGGAAGGGAAGGAACATGGACGTGATACTCTATTTCAATTGGTTCTATCCAACTCTAGTCATATTAAGTTATAGGAAGTTGGTTCTTAAACATATAAATTGAGGAGGTGGGCACAATTCATCCATATATAAATTAATAAAAAAAACAATCTACTTGCTTCAATAGAATGCTGATAATAGACATATTTGGCAAGTGATTTGTAGAATTTACAAAGAAATTTTAAAGCTTTGGGGATGTAGCTCAGTCATGGAGTACTTACCTCAAAAAAAAAAAAAAAGTCAATAATAAGACAACAATTGACTTGAGAAAGTGAACAGTAGATTCCTAGCTGGTCATCTGTAAGTCAGCTCACATTGTTTGCTATTATAAATTACAGCAGTTACTGAGTCATTAAAAATAAACAGTCTGCAAATTTGACAAACAGAGGTTGTATTGGCTATTCTTGGTTGTCAAATTGACTGTATCAGGAATTAACTAAAACCCAAGCTGCTGGGTCCATGTGTGAAGGATTTTTCTTAATTAAATCATTTAATGTAGAAAGACTTGATTTTCACCAGATTTTTTCCCATAATTTTTTGTGTTTACTCACATAATATCCCAATTTCAGCCTCCTCCCACCTCTCCCCCAAGTCCTACCTTTACAAATCGCTTCCCCCATTACTTCCTTCCCTTCTCAGAGGAGGAGAAGTCCCCATTGGGTACCACCCCACCTGGGACATCCAGTCCCAGTAGGACTACTTCCTCTCCCACTGAGGCCCAACCAGGCAATCCAAGTAAGGGAAGGGGATCTAATGGCAGGCAACAGAGTCAGAGACAGACCCTACTCCAATTGTTAGAGGATCCACATAAAGACCAAGCTGCACATCTATTAGAAATGTGTATGTGGCCTAGGTTCATCCCTACATGTTCTTTGGTTGATTTCACCCAGATCTTTTAAACTGAGAAGACACAACTTTAACCTGGGCCATATCTTTTGATGATAGCCTATGTAAAAGACATGGAAGAAAGAAGCTTGTTGTCTTTGACTGCTTGTCCTTACTCTGGTTAGCAAATGTATTCCTTCCCTGGTATTAGTGCCAGCCAACTTCTTTGGGAATATATTGAGGACCAGGAAACGATCAGCCTTGAGGACTGCACAACTACTTGATTCTTGGACATTCTATTGAGAGACAGTCATTATTAGAATAACTGGACCATAGCCTATTCTAAGAAATTCCCTTTAGACAGATAGATAGATAGATAGATAGATAGATAGATAGATAGATAGATGATTGATAGATAGGTGATAGATTCATTCTATCGATTTTATTTTTCTAGAGAACCCTAATTAATACACGAAGTCAATTTTACATGTCTTTGTACCAACCAATTTACAACCCTGCTGATAGCAAATATTACCATAGATATATAAAACCTGATATCGTTGGTTGTAAGCAGAAACAATCTTACAGGCTTAACATGAATTTCTTCTCATTAGAAAAATATCTTTTGTTAAATTTAATGTGTTTCTACTTCTTTTTCTGTGAATCATCGGTTAATATAATTTTGCTGGTATTGCTTTTCCTTCTTAATGTCTAGAAGTCCCTTATAATTTAAAAGTGTTAAGTCTTTGCCTAGAGGCTGAAGAGATGATTCAGGAACTAAAGTGCCTGCCATACAAGCACAAGGACTTGAATTCAGATTCGTAACACCCACATAAAATACCAAGCATGTAATCTCAGCAGAGGAAGGAGAAACAGGCAGATCCTATAACTTGCCAGCCAGCCAGTCTAGGTAATCAATGAGATTCAATGAGAGACACTGTTTTAAAAATAAGGCATTAAGCAATTACAGGAGACACCTGACATTGAGGTCTGGCCTCTATAAGCATGTATGTACACACATACATGCACCCACACTAACATATATGCACGCAAGCAAACAAGTGTGCTCATAATACATAATATATATTTTACAGCTTGCCATCACATGCCAATTTTATTAGCCATGTCTTTTCATACTGAAAATTTGCAATTATGTAATCTCATGCCTTGAAATATTTTTAGAGATTTGTCATCCTTAAAGTAATAGTGAGATGTGTGACAAGATTTACCCCCGACCTGGAAAAAAAAAATTTTTTTCTGAATATCACAGCATTTAAATCCCAATTTTTCTTTCATTAACTTTTATAGTTATTGATTCTTATGTTGATAAAGTACACATAACCACTCTGAATAAAAAGTGGCAAAACTTTGAAAGATTTTTTAGAAAAGAAGGTATACAAATGGTTGATAGGCATAAAAAATATGTCCAGTATCTTTACTGATAGAAAATAAATGAAGAAAGAGAGAGAGAGAGAGAGAGACAGAGACAGAGAGAGAGAGAGAGAGAGAGAGAGAGAGAGAGAGAGAGAGAGAGAGATTAATATCCAATGAGATTGCACTACATACTGAATCGCATGACTGAAATGAAATAAAGAACAGTAAGAGTGACTAGATTGTGGAGGGTCAAAAATTGCCACATTGTTTGTACATATAAATGGGAAAACTGCTTGTCTTACAACTTGGCAGCATCTTAGGAAGCTAAAGAGATATTATATAATGCTACAATCCCAATCCTATATATTTACTCAAGTGAAAGGAACATGTATATAAATGTTAATAGCAATTTTATATATCATGGACAACAATTCAAAACCATACCCACAATTGTCAGCAAAGGAATAGTTAAACAAATGATGATTCTACCTAGATGATAGAATAACACACATAAATTAAAAGGGCAGTCTATTAATATAGCCAGAAACAGGGAGAAATCTCACAAGTATACCTAAGGAAAAGAGCCATTGATCCCATATATCAAATTCTCGTGCAGGAAAAGAACCAAAAATGGCATAAAGTCTGTCAGTGTGGCCTGGAGCTGAGTGGGGACAGCTGAATAGAAAGACTAGAAAGGATTTAGAGTTGTGTTGCTATTTTATGTCTGCATGGTGGTAGATCTATGGGTGTGTATGTCTCAAAATTCATCAAATTTTGCAATATAATAGGCATAAATTCCTAGGTCTAAAAATATTCTACTAAATCAGAATTGGGGAAGTCTAGGAATGAGGAATTTTTATTTTGTTTTATTGTTGCTATTTTGTGATGTTTTGTTTTGTTTTGTTTTGTTCAAAAATCCCATCTGTAGGTAGTTCTGAATTCAGACATGTAGGAGAATGGCAGGGTGTAATAAGTGGAGACCTCCCTGAGCTGTAGCAAACTGAGGCGACCAAAACAGCTTCCGCTTGATGTAACCAGTCCCTTCCACACCATCCTCTGCCAAGAGATGGCTACCACTTAGTTGACAAATCTTGAAACCTCAGCTGAAAAGCAGAAAGTCACTTAATTTCTTGCTCATGTGAATTCTGCTCTATGCTGGGGACCACTTCCCTCAACTCAGTGATTTGTGACTTGAGATCCAAGAGTATCTGTTGTCTTTAACATTTGCTTCAAAGAACTCCCTAATCGCCATTAACTTCATCTTAAAGGTGGATGGCAAGCAGACCTCAAGGCCTGAAAATTAGTGGCTCACTTCTCACATCTCATTCTTCATGAAAACAGCCTCACCTGCATACAGAAAAATATGAGAATTGCCTAGTTATTCGCTCAGGAGAAAAGGGAACTAAGTTGAATGAATGGCTATCCAACCTCTGATACATACTAGTAATGTATAAAGACCTACAATTAAATAAGAAAAGAACAGCTTGCCATAGTCCCAAACATATGTAATCTCAGTATTACAGAAGCTAAATCAGTCAGAACATGAGTTCAAGACCATCCTTGGTGATGAGACAAAACTCTCAAACAATCCAAAGCAATATAATTTAAAAAAAAAAGTGAGCTAAAAACATGACACACAAACAGCCAACAAATATGTTTAATTAATAACAAAAGAATTACAAATGAAACCACACTAAGATAAACATCTTCATACCTGGTTGATTGTCAAGAGATCAAATCTCTGAAGTGTTTGTCAAGATGCTTGGTGATGCAGACATTCTCAGGGACTATCTCCTTTGGCTTAACTCATAGACCTCCTGCCAAAAATAGTTAATATAAAGTCTTACAGTAAAAAAAAAGAGGGGGGCTTATAGTTGCAACCATCACAAAAGGACTGGACATGGTGAATAAGCTTGGAAGTTTCCCTAAATGATATCAATACAAATGAGTCCTACTTGCCCATACATAGTAGTAAACACCCGTGCTCATTTTTTTATTAATTAATTAATTAATTTACTTTACATCCTGATCAGAACCCCCCATCCCTCCTTTTGCATCCTCTCTCTCTATGTCTCCCTCCCTTTCTCGTCAGAGAATGGGACACCTGACATGAATATCAACCCACTTTGGCACATCTTCTATTGAGCCTATACAAGGCCATCCAGTTAGAGGAAAGGGATCCAAAGGCAGGCAACATAATCAGAGACAGCCCTGCTCCTGCTGTTAGAGATCCTGCATGAAGACCAAGCTGTACATCTGTTAAATATGTGTAAGGGAACTAAGTCTATCCCATGCATGCTCTGGTTGATTGTTTAATCTCTGTGAGCTCCTATATGCCCAAGTTAGTTAATTCTGTACGTTTTCTTGTGGTGTCCTTGACCTCTCTGACTCTTTAAATCTTTCCTCACCTGCTTTTACAAGATTCCCACAAGATTCACTAGATTTTTTGGTTGCATCTGTTTTCATCAGCTGCTGGGTGACAAACTCAGATGATTGTTATGCTAGGCTCCTGTCTGAAAGCATTGTAGAGTATCGTTAATAGTGTCAGTAATGGACTCTCTCTCTCTCTTATGGCATGGGATACAAGTTGGAACAGTCATTGATTGGCCATTACCTCACTTTCTGCTCTCTATTTAACCCTGGACATCTTGTAGTCAGAACAAATTGTGAGTCAAAGATTTTGCAGCTGAGTTGTTAACCCTATCACTCCATTGGAAGTCATGGCTGGTTACAGGAGGTGACCATTTCTTGTTCTATATCCCCTATTGCTAGGAGTCTTAGCTAGGGACATCCTCATAGACTCTTTGGAGTTTCCACTGTCCTAGATCTCTAGCTTGTCCAAGAAATGCACCCCCTACTCATTCTCTCCCACCAATTCTCTCCAAATTCTCTCTGCCACCATCCTCCTCAAGCTAGATCCCTCCTGTGCTACTCCTTATTCCCTCCTCTATACAGTTCCTTGCATCCATCCATCCCAGATATCTATTTGACTTTCCCTTCTCAGTGAAATTCAAGCATCTTCCCTTGTGCTCTACGTGTTACTTAGCTTCTTTGGGTTTGTGGATTGTAGCATAGTTATCCTGTACTTTATGGCTAATATCCACTTTCCAGTGAATATATGCCATGTTTGTCTTTCTGGGTCCGCATTACCCCACTCAGGATGATATTTTCTAGTTCCATCCATTTGCCTGCAAAGTTCATGATGTCATTGTTTTTAATAGCTAAGTAATATCTCATTATTTAGTTGTACCATAGTTTCTTATCCATTCTTTAGTTGAGGGACATCTAGGTTGTTTCCAGTTTCTGGGTAATAGGAATAAAACTTCTGTGAAGACAGTTGAGCAAATGTCTTTGTGGTATGGGTATGATGGAGCATCTTTTTGGTGTTTACCAAGGAATGGTATAGCTGAGGCTTGAACTAGAAATATTCCCAATTTTCTGAGAAACTTCCAAATTGATTTCCAAATAGTTGTACAAGTTCGCACTCCCACCAGCAATAGATGAGTGCTCCCCTTGCTCCACATCCTTTCCAGCATGTGATGTCACTTAAGTTTTTGAACTTAGTCATTCCATTCTGAGGGTGTGAAATAGAATCTCAGAGTCATTTTTATTAGCATTTCCTCAATAACTAAGAATATTGAACATTTCTTTGAGTGCTTCTCCATTAAAGATTGCACTTGAAGACAAAGCTATACCACTCTTGGGCACATGCCCAAAAAATGCCCCCACTGTACCACAAGGACACATGCTCCACTATATTCATTGCAGTTGGAAACTACCCAGATGTCCCTCAACCAGAGAATAGATACAGAAAATGTGGTTCATTTACACAATGGAATACTATTCAGCTATTTAAAATGAAGACACCATGAATTTTGCAGGTAAGCAGATGGAAATAGAAATTATCATCCTGAGTGAGTTAATTGAGACCCAAAAGGACATGCATAGTATGTATACTCATAGTAGTATACTCAAGATAAGTGGATATTAGCCAAAAAGTACAGAACACAAACCACAGATCGATCATAATAAGTGTGACAAGCAGAAAGGCCCAACTGAGGATGTTTAAATCCCACTTTAGAATGGAGAAGAAAAAATCACAGGAGGCAGAGGGAGGGAGGGATCTGGGTGGGAGAGGGGAAAAGGTGAACAAGATCAGGTATGGGGCGAACAGGAGAGAAGCCCAGATGGCCAGGAGAATGAATGGAAATAAGCAGTCTCAGAGGTGTGGTAGTTATAGAGACCCTCTAGAAAGTACCAGAGACCTAGGAGGTGAGAGACTCCAAGGACTCAATGAGGGTGACCTTAGCCAAAATACCAAACATTGGGGAGAGAGAACTCAAAGAGTCCACCTCTAGTAGATAGACAGGACCTCAAGTAGAGGGACTGGGTTACTAATCCACAGTCAAAATTTCTGACCCAGAAATGTTCCTGTCTAAAGGAATTGCAAGGACAAAGGGAAAAGAAAGTGAAGAAAAGGTAGTCCAATGACTGGCCCGACTTGGGATCCATTTCATGGTGGAACAAGGGTGGTACCAAGGCCTGACACCATTACTAATGCTATGGTGTGCTGACAGATGGGAGCCTAGCATGACTATCTTCTGAGAGCCCCTACCAGCAGCTGACTGAGACAGATGCAGATACTTACATACAACCATTGGACTGAAGTTGGGGACCCCTATGGTTGAATTAGAGGAAGGACTGATGAATCTGAAGAGGAAGATGACCAGCAGTCTCAACTAACCAGGACCCCAGGGAGCTCCTAGAGACTGAGCCACCAACAGGAGCATACACAGGCAGGTCAGAGGTCCCTGGCACATATATAGCAGGTCTGCCTCCTCTGCCCTCAGGATTAGGCTGTGCTTAATCCTTGAGAAACTTGAGGCTCTAGGGAAGGGGGAAGACTGGTGAGGAAGAGTACTCTTTCAGAGGCAAGGAGGAGGGGGGATGGGATAAGAAACTGTGGAGGAGGGAACTGGAAGGGGACAATGACTGGAATGTAAATAAATAAAACAATTTTTAAAAAAGGACAAAAAACAATTGTTTAACACTGTACCATATTTTTTTACTTGGATTATTTGAATTGTTGATGTTTAATTTCTTGAGTTCTTAATATATTTTGAATATTAGCTTTCTGTCAGATGTAGGGTTGATGAAGATCCTTTTCCATTATGTAGGCTGCTATTTTGTTCTTTTGACATTGTCCTTTCTCTTGCAGAAACTTTTCAGTTTTATGATGTCGCATTTATTAATTGTTGATCTTAGTGCTTGAGCTATTGGTATTCTGTTCAGGAAGCGTCTCATGTCCCAGGCTATTCCCCATTTTTTCTTTTATATGATTTAGTGTATCAGGTTTTATGTTATAGTCTGATTCATTTAGATTTGTGTTTTGTGCAGGGTGATAGATATGAATGTATTTGCATTTTTCTACATGCAGACATCCAGTCAGATCAGCACTATTTGTCGAAGATACGTTCTTTGTTCCATTGTATAGTTTTGGCTTCATTATCAAAAATTAAGTGTCTGTAGGTGTAGTTCTCATCTTGCTAGGCAAGAGGTACCACTTCTTGTTTGATTCAGTCCTTTATTCTCACTGCAGGTTCTGAGAGCTTTTTTATTGTTTTAAATTTCTTTATTTTAGTTATATGAGTGCTCTATTTGAATATATACCTGCATGCTAGAAGAGGACATCAGATAACATTATAGACAGTTGTGAGCTACTATGTAATTGCTGGGAATTGAACTCAAAACCTCTGGAAGAGCAATCAATGCTCTTATCCACTGAGCCATCTCTCTCTAGCCCCCCTGTGAGTTTTCTTGGTCTCTGCAGTTTTGATAATCTCTGCAGATGAATAAGTCTCCTCAAAAAAGTCAGGACTTGTATCTCAGTGTAGATTCCTTGTTTTGCATGCACAAGGCTCTAGAGTCTATTTCCCAGTACTAAATACACACACACACACACACACACACACACACACACACACACACACACACATGCGCGCGACCATGCGCGCGCGCAAACACACATGCACATGCATACTCATACTCACAAAATTCCTTCAAAGAACCAGGGTCTGGTGGTTAGTTATCTTAGAGTACAGTCAGATAGCCTAAAGAAGTTACATCCTGGTATAAGGGCAAGTAGAGTAGAGCAAAGTGAGTGTTTAAGAATGAAAATTCTGAGTAACAGATAGTGACAATAGAAAACAGGAACAAATGAGTGTTTTTAGTGATCTACAAGCACTCACACAGTTGATTAATGTTGGCTATTACAGAACAGAGGATGAGACTATGGATTCTTTTAGAGGATAGAGAAAGGCTCAACAATGTAACAGCCCCCAAGGAGGTTATTTAAACAGAGTGAACAAAATTGGGAATTAAATGTTAACTTCCTAATAACTGGATTTTGGAGTTCTTGAGATTATTGATCAATATAAGGAAAGTATCTCTCAAGATACAGAAGTTTAATCAAGGATTGGTACCTTTGCCATCAAGAATATTCATTATAAACAAACTTCAAATAGTAGAACATGTTTCCCTTTATGTGTCAAGGATACGACACTTGAGATGGGGCTTTCGTTTTTTCCATTTGCAATTTCTCATTTTAATTTTGAGTGATTTTACTTTTTCACCAAAGTTTCATATGCTCCCAGTCTCTCTTAACACTTACATACATTTTTTATCATCTACCTGGGGCATATTTGTTTCAGAACTAGAACTAAGTTATATCTTTTCCATAATCAAACAGTTAACTGGTCTCAATTATTCCACACATAATCTGATTGTATACATTATGTATATTGTATTCTTCTTTAGTCAATAAAATATATTCTAAAATTAGCCATTATATATATTATTTAGTTTCTCTTAAGGGTGGATGCTGAGAATTAGATGCAATTCAATGTATGCATCATTAATTCAAGTTATAAGTTATAGCTCATACAAAATAAATTTTATATATGTTATATCAATTACAAAATAACTATTCAGCTGTAATTCCTTGAATACTATATAACCCTATGCTATAGAACCCGAATGCTATAGAACCCTATTGTTTTCATACTTCTCAATACTCTGATAGTCACACTCCTACATATTGTCTCAGTAATGGGCAGTCGTGTGCCTTGCTTTCCTAAAGATTTGAATTTGTACATTTAATCACCTGGCCTCATTTTTGCTGATAATACTGCTGCATGCTGGTCAGTTACAGCCAATCACTGTCTTTGACAGGTTTATATGGATCTCTATCGCCTTATTCTGCAATGATGCTTTCAACACAGAAAATGCTATGGCCAGAGTTTGGGAAGAAAATAAGTTTGACCTTGATTGTCTTTTATACAAATGCCCATGATTCTTATATATGTTTTATCAATTACTAAATGACTATCCTGCTGTAATTTCTTGAATGCTATAGAACCTTAAGGTTTTCATTCTTCTCTATTCTCTGATAGTCACATTCTACATATTGTCTCAGTGAGGGACATATTTTGTACCCATGTTTTAGAATTTCTTTTTAGCTCTTCAGATCCTTTGGATTCATTCTTCCATCATGTTTGAGAATACTTCTAACTGAATTAGTGTATTTGAGCTCTACTTCAAATCTAAGAGTGTATGTTTGAGGCAAAGTAAACAGCAGTAAAGTAAATATAGCAGAATCCCTGCCCTCTTGGAGTCAGTCCTTTGACAATTAGACAACATGATACTGACAAATATACATACTGAGAATACAGACAAAATGACTCTGTAGAATAAGTGCTATGCTAGTGTGTGTGGAGGATTTCTCAGTGGATGACACCTACAATGACATATGAAATGAATCTAGCAATGACATATGAGTGACACCTACAAGAATATATGAATGACAGTGAGATTATGCAGAGCATGTAGGTCATTTAGAAGAACTATGACGCCTCTCCTATTTCATGTAAGCATACAGGCATTCATTCTCTGAATATTATGCTAATTCAGTACACACTGACTCTTACGAGTTTTGTCAGCTATAACCTCAGTTAACAGAGTGTTGACATTCTCCTAAAAACAGTGAAATACACATTTAGATATTCTATCTTTATGTTTTTCAAAACATTTCTGATGACTTTTTGCAGTCCTGATCATCACTGACAACCCATGAATCATTATCATCCATCTTCCCCTTTCTGGTAAGACTATTTCTCAGCAAGGGCTGGGTCATTCTCCTCAGACCATTGCAGTTGTGGAGGAAAGAGAGAGAGAGAGGGAGAGAGAGAGAGAGAGAGAGAGAGAGAGACAGAGAGAGACACAGAGAGAGAGACAGAGAGAGAGAGAGACAGAGAGAGAGAGAGACTACAAATGAGCATCATGCAAAAGGTTGAAGCTGCAGATAGCCAATGAACAGCCATCTGTAGATTCAGGTAGTGTTGAATGGTGTTTGTGTGTATGTATAGGTCCCAGGAAGAGAACAGAATACCTAACAAAATATTAGTTTCATAATTAATTTGGAAAAGAATCTGTGTAACAAAAAAACAAAAAATGTGTTCTCATTAATTCTACATCCCAAGAAACCACTTCACACACCAATCATGGACAAGGCTGAAAAGCTAGTTATTGGTCTGTTATCTGGTACATGGTCTGGAATGCACAGGAGTATGCAAACTTTTTCCAGACAAACAGAGTCTAAGACAATCTAAATGATATACATGACGGTTCAAAAGCTAGCAAATAGGGCAGTGACAGAAAGAAACCATAACCAGAACTCTAACACATAAAGTTTAGTTTGTCCATATAGATGTGTGTCTATATAAATATCTAAAATCTCTTGTGATAAATATGAAATTTTTAACACTCAATCACCTTGTCACCTCAACTGAATCATCCTGACAGGACAGATTAGAAATCTTTGATTGCTGGATTAATTAATTTTATGACCTAAAATTTTCAATTTGAGAAGTGATAATATTCCACTAACTGCCCCCAATTATTTTGACTTGACAATTTTTTTATTTTATCTGACTCCTCTTCTCCTCTCTCTACATAGCATTCTGAATTCATCCTTCCTAGGCCATTTCCTCTCTCACCCTCATATAATTTATAAGGCTATTATTATGCACTTTAGTATTAGAACAACATGAGCCTTAGAGAGTAGTGTTAATGGAATTCTAATAGAAAAAATGAGATAAATTATTGAGATGACTTGTAATTTGTATCATTTTGCATCTCTCTTAAAAGAAAAGGAGAGAGAGAGGAAAAGAGAAGGGAAAGGTTGGCTTTTGCTGGATGTAAGACGATAGGTCCCTAGGAGAGAACAGAATGCATAAGTCACTAATGAGAGAAGGTGCACAGCCCAATATTACTATGCAGGGACTTAAAAGTCTGTCTAGTGGAATTTAAATTTTATCTTCCAGCTGCTAATTGTGACCTCATACAATTTTCTTAAGCCTTTTTGTGGTCCAGTTTCCTCATCTATAAAATGGAAATAATAATGTAAATTTGTGCAGTTAAAATAATAATAAAAAGCAAACTATAATAAATATAATGAAAATAACCTCAGAGGGTTGTAAAAACTAGGTGTGTATGAATCTTTGCTCAACACCTAATGTACAGTAAACATTACAAGGGAAGCATTATTAAACCCAAACAGGCAGAGTTTCTTCTAAGGTTAGAGTTCAAAGGAATGAAGAATGGATTCCACAACTTAGTGTAGTGTGTACCAGAGTTCACTTGAAAGAGAGACTGAGTGTTCTAGAATGGTAAATACTTGGCATCTATGCCTCCACTACTCCCATCTGTGCCTATGACAAGCATTTTATATAAACTATGGAATTTGTTCTCTCTGAGTCTGGACACAAAGTTAATTTTTTTTTCTGCTGATACTGAACCAGGCATCTATTATCCATCAACTAAAAAAAAAGACTTTAATATAAAACTATTTCCTTTCTACATCTGTTGGAGGTTCACTATAGGACCAGTCACCAGGGATATAAGTATGATCCAACATTGTGATTGATCTCTTGTAGGACAGATGCAGAAAAAATATTTTAAATCAAATATCAAGGGGAGGTGTCTGAGGAATTGGCTTAAGTGGGTAAGAATGATTATTTATGAAAGCAAAAGGACCTGTGTTCAAATTCCCAACACCCAGTGTTGAGGTAGATCCTGGAAGCCCATTTACTTAGTGATACAGGGCCTAAATATTTTCTTTCCAAACATTCTATCTCCCCTTATTACTTCTCCCTTCATTGATCTCTTCAAAACTCTATTGTGCAGAATGGAACAAACTAAAGTGACAAGAATAATTAAAAAAAGAATTGGAAAACAGGACTGATATGCACAGCAAGGATTATAGAGGCTGAGCTAAAAGTGTTGAAGATTTGATTTAACACTGTCCAAGTTGAGCACTCTTATGTGTTAAAGTTGTTCTGTGTCTGCATTGCTCATCTGTACTTTTCTGATAGAATAAACATAGATTCCAAACAGGATCTAGCTGCACCCAAGAATGAAGTCCTATCAATAAACCAAACATCTCCAAGAGTTTTCACTTACATCTACCCTTGATAGGGCGTGATGAATAGTGGGCAGTCTTTTCCCTTAGGTTTTCCAGTGGGATGTCTGAGTGCATCACCATGCATTTCTTTTGGTGTTACATCATCTCAATGTTGACTCATTTTCTGATTCGTGTCTATCTGACATCACCATAGAAGACACATTCCACAGAGAAATAGAAGAAGAGTATTTTGACGGAAGAGGCACCAGTTCCGGTAGTTTCCAGCCATCAACTCAACCTCTTGTTTGATATTTGCAAAGGACCACCTCTAGAGGGAGCTAACATCGCTATCTTAGCCCATAAGTGAGTGGTCAAAAAAACGGTCAAATACTGAACATTTTGAGTCTCCAAGATCTGGTAAGTTAGAGCATTGTCCCTTGTTCCTGTATTTTCAAGGGATGCAGGAAGTATTACCAGGAATAAATGATGAAATGAAGCAACCAATTCCAAAGAAGAGGGGAAAAACCTCTACAAAAATAAATAAATAAAATAAATAAATAAGTGGATTGTTTGTAAATTCATTCACTTTGTATATGCAGAGTATATATATATAATGTCTACACATTTCTTTCCCAAACTCTTCTCCACAGACATTACTTTTTTAAATTTCCCATGAGCCCTACCTTAATCCATCTAATCCCATCCCAATAAAACTTTAGCATAGAAATGAGAGGCTATAAGAAGAGAAAATAGAAAATACGTAGACTGATTAGATTACCATACATTCCTTGACTTAGAAGACATTTTCAATTCAACATTCCAGTTTCCTTCCAGGCACATTCATTGTGAGTACCTAAGCTCAAACCATACAAGGCTAGGCAACAGCTGTGTAGAATCTGCAATTCTAGATATTTTGTTAAGTCTTGGCTGGTCCTCTGCAATACTGCAAAGTTTCCACATTATATTCAACTAAGTAGAACAGTAAATAATAAGCACCTATTGCATCAGACTTTAAAAATATAGCTTGAGGCTGGCAGTTGACAGTTGAACCACCATTCTCACCAGGTGAATGGAGCTCTGAAATTGTAGCCTGGGATCTAGACAAGCAAGGAGGCAATACTGTCAGACAACAGAGCCCTGACATCCCATAGACATCTGTTTGTTACTGCAAAAGCAATGCCGAAAAGAGTCCATGAGGCGACAGACAGACTGCTAGAGGTCCGGCCCCTCAGGGATAGCAACCAACCTCCATCTCACAATTTCCATAGCAGAAAAATAAAAAAGAAATTTTAAAAATTCAGGTTGCAGCCAAGACAAAACTAAGCTCCTTTAACTTTTCCCAAACTCCCCACCTTTAACTGCAAAGGGTTTATAAACTGACGACCTGGGGCGTGAGCTTATGCTAAAACAGTCTCTTGTGTTCTAATTAGCTGAACTGAATGGGCGGCTTGAAGGCTGCCTGGGATCAGGGGATTAAAAGGAAAGAGTGTCAATGGGACTGTGGTTCACCTTCAGCCTCCCCGAGGCCAGAAAACATATTAGGAAAAAAAAAAAGAAATTGAAAGCAAAGGGGTTCCAATATGTCGTGTCTCGCAACAGTATTATCCTTAGGAAGATAGCAGAGGCTTTTGAAAAGAAAGTGAAAACGGTGTAAGGGGGTGAAACGCTCAGCTAAGACATAGACAGGTATAGACATAGAGTCATACCTGGATCCCTCCTGTGGCCTCCCAGCCAGAGTTGCAGACACCTGCCTCCTCTTTCCCAGTCCATCATGAATGCCAATGGAATGTTCGTCTGCATAGACCCACCAACTCTAAGGAAAAGTTACATGTATGCTTGTTGTACCTTCTAGAAAGCAAATCTTATGGATCAAATTACCCTTACTCCTCAGCATGAAACCCAGCTCCCACTGGGAAATTCACCCAGCCATAGCAGAAATAACATGTTTTCATGCGCAACAGATTTGCTCTCAGCGTCAGCTTTGCAATGGACCGTTGGCACAGCTTTCCATTGCCAAAGTTTACTTGTCATGACTTCATTGTGCTCCATGATGTCTTAAACTGTTCTGAGCTTTAGATTCCAGTGCCATTAAGTAGCTTCATAGAATACACAAGTCTCAACAGACTCAAAGGCCGCAGAGAAAAATACTGATGTATAAACGTCACTGTATGGATCCATGAATATACAAGATATATTTTCTTCCTAGGTTTGACTTCCATATTATGAATTGCTTCATAGGTGAATTGCTTACAGCTGTTTTGTTGTTGTCTGGTTGGTCTTGTTTTATTCTTTTGTTTTTGTTTGTTTTCTGTTTGGTTTTTTTGGTTTTTTGTTTTTTACCTTCTTGGTCCTATGGCAGTGATAACTTTTACATGTACATTGTTTAGAGCCATGATAGATGCCATGGAAGCATTGCAGAAAGCTGTGTGGTACACACTGCCTAAACATGTCCTTCCCTGTTTCTGTGCATATTTTTCCCTAGAAGCTAAATGTCCATTTGTTTGTCCTGCTTTCTTCAAAGAACAAGGGTAAGTTTCCATCTTTAAAAGGCTAAATCAAGATGCAAATGAATCTGAAATGAAAACTAAGTGGTTTTATCATATTGATATTCAAACTCAAATTTATATTATTCTTCAGGCCACAGCAAAGATCTTTAGGGCATAACATCTAAAAGAGAGAAAAGCCAGAACAAAATGAGAATTGCAACAAGAGACTATTGGAAGGAAACAAAAGATGACTGACAAGGGGAAATGGCAGATTTATTCTATTGAAAACTGCCAGTATATGCTGTAAGCAACAAGGGAACGAATAATGAGGAAGTTTGCATTAATAAACTTTATCAGACCAGAGGAAAATAATCCAAAATGAGATCTCCTCCTTGCTCTGTATGTGACACAGAATAGCGAATGCTTGCCACAAAGGAGCCAAGAATATAATCATTTCTAAAATGAACATTTTTCAGAGGAAAGAAAGGAAAATTTTGCCATTATGAAACCAAAAGCTTCATTTACGCAGTTGCTGTCCAAATGGCAAGGGTCAATAGAATATGGCCTCATTCAACTCCATACCCTTCCTTTTTCAGTTTGTAGACTGACCCAGTCAGGAGACAGAAAGGTTTGGGTGTTTCTGAGCCCAGACTCTACTGCACCGTCAACATGAGGTTGTCTTAAACCAACGCTGTGTGGAGCTATTGCTTTAGAAGAGTTGGCTGGTCAAGGTCAGAAACACCAGGATGACTCAGACTCAGAGTTAAAAAAAAAAGAAGCTTTATTGTGTATCATGGACAGAAATCTAACAAAGCCCATTACAAACAACTTCTGTGACTAGAATTATTCATTTACTAAAATCTACTGAAACATGAACACTTTAGGTTTTCCAATGAGTGTTATGGACCCAAATTGAATAAATATGGAAGCCTAGTGAAAGACTACAAATATCCTAACCATTTACAGTATTTGTGCCAATGCTGTTTTTTCTTCTTCCTCTTAGATACCCTGACACTGGATTGTTGTATATAAGATATGCAACTCTTCTTTTCAAATCTTGCTTTATTTTAGGGTTAAGGCTTTATAGACTTCACTCTTAGAAAGGTTTCCTTTTTTCCAAGGTCACAGAGATTTGTTCTTGTAGTTTCTTCTACAAGCTTTATGGCCTTAGCCCTTACGTTGAAGTTTGTGATGTATCTGGAGTTCATTTATATGAGTAAGGAGCAAAGATTCTCTTGCCCATGTCTTTAACCCAGTTGTTCAAGTACCATTTGTGGGAAAGACGTTCCTATCCTCATCCAATTGCCTTGGCATCTTTATTGAAAATCAATTGACCATATATGTGTGGGTTTATTTCTAGACTCTATTTTGTTCCCATGATATATGGTTCTGTTAATATGCCAGGACCACACTGCCTTGATTACAGTAAGATTTATTGCAATCTACTCTTACATTTAATAGGTAACTTGATACAGAGGGCAAAGACACAGCTGTAAGGCCACACTTGGCATTGTTTAGTGGATAGATGTTTAACAATTCATCCTATTTCTCCATGCCTTTCTTATTTGTGAAAGGAATATTTAATGAATTAAAATCAAATGAAAGAAGTGAAATGAACTGAAATAAAGACATAGCAATTATTATAAATGTATAAGTAATAGAAATTAAATACTAATTAGTCAACTCATGGACATTTCCAGTTAAACTTTCCTACAAATCTAGAGTTCCCATTGTCTTTGTATGAGGATAACACATACACACGTGGTATGACGATGACAGCCAAAACTCAGATACTAAAAATATTCTCTAGGATAAATATAAACACGGCTGGAATATATTTAAATAATGGCATTTAACTCTGCATGATTGTAAACCCGGGTTAAGTCTATGTTTTCATCACAACATTGTTGACTTTCATCTCTAATATGATAATTTTTAGGAACTTAGGATAGGGAGAAATAGGGTCTCACTGTTTAACTCTGGCTGACCTCAAACTCACCAAGGCCCTCCTACTTCTGCTTCCAAAGTGCTATGTTTAAAGTTTATGCCACCACAGGTAGTTCTAGGCTTTCATTTTTAAGAAGCAAATATGTTCTTTTATAATAAAGGGATTTTGGAAATACAGTATTTTCATAGACAAAGATTTTTTCAATGATTTATTAATATAATTTTTTGAACTTTCAAAGTCTCTGCAATGAAAGAGAATGGCTACACACATTTGAGTTTTTCTTTATAAGACACAGTAAAACTTAATGATGACTGGATTTGTAGTTTCAACTAATAAGTCATGTGTTATTGTTTTACATACTATAAATGATATCATTATGCAGGATTGCATTGAGCTTGAAGCTACTCCATTGGGGTACTTTTCCACTTCAATGTGAAGTAGATTGTTAGAGATTTATGAGGAGATTCATTGCATGGCTTTTAAATGAAAAAGAAAATATGTTTTTATTTTTCCCAAGGATTGACAGTTCTCAGAAGAGATCTAGTTTAGAATTATTAAATACTCCAGCAATGTTTTGAATAGCCCAGAGCCCCATAGCAGATGACATCTCTCAATGCAAATGTAATAAATAGAGACCGGCCTCTGCATTGCCAATGTGTTTTTCTTAGTCTATGGCTTTTGTGTAGAGTATGTTCAGCCCAAGTAATATAACTTGGTTTAAGATATAGATAGACAGATATAAATGTGTATATGTGCATACACTTATAAGCATGTATAATTTTAGGTAAATATAGAACAATATGCTTCCTTGAGGCTTTATGAAAACACTGGATATTATTTGTAACCTCTCGTTCTCCACAATTGCAGCCCTTCCCTATTTTCCCATTTCTTTCTTCATATCCCCTGTCTATCCCCTGCATATCACCTGCTATACCTCTCTCACCCCTGCCATGGTCCTTTTATACTTCCCTGATCTCTGTGATTCTTTCATCTAACACATTCACATCTGAAGATATAGAGTTAGGAGCCTACAATGAGAGAGAACATTTGATGTTTGCCTTTCTGAGTCTGAGTCACCTCCCTCAGTATTACCTATCCATTTGCTTGTAAATTTTATGATTTTATTTTTTCTTTACAACTGAATAATATTCCATTGTGTATATGTACCACAGTTTCATTATCCATTCACCTCTGAAGAACCCTTAAGCTGTTTCCACTTCCTAGCTTTAGTGAAGTGGATCTTGAGTCTGTTGGGCTTGTGTCAAGGAGTGGGATAGCCAGGTCATAAGGTAGTTTGTTTTTAGCTTTTTCAGGTTTCTTCATACTAACTTCCATAATGGCTGCAATTCTTTGCATCCCCTTGACAGTGAATGAGGATTTCTTTTTCCTTACATCATTTCAGCATTTTTCATCAGGTGTTCTGTTAAGTTTGTTAATTTAAGCTGAGGTGAAAGTCAGTCTGAAAGTTGTTTAGATTTGCTTGATCTTAATGGTTCAGAATGATGAACTTTATTTGAGAAATTTCTTTTGTTGGTGTTATTGTAGCCCATTTATTTTATTATTTTCCTTTTATGGAAAATAGATTATTTTGTCACATATCCTGATTCTGGTTTCTATGGACCAGATAAAATACAGATGCTCAACCTTTGAACTAGCAGGCAGAAATGTTCCTTTAGAGGAGTCGGCATAGGTCTTTGTTGTTGGTGTTGTTGTTGGTGTTGTTGTTGTTGAGTGGCACTGTCGTTAGTTTGGATGGCTGAGAAGAATCCATGGGCACCATGGGTAGTCTCTCTCAGGGTACCTCTGTGTGACTGTGTGACTGGTACTCTGTGTGACTGAAGAACCTCTTGAACCTTCTCAGGCAGAAGCAAAAACTGTCTAGCTACATCCTTAATTTCTCTTCAGAGAAATCTTTTCTGAGAAAGATTGTTAGTTTCTTTTCTATTGCTGTGATAAAATATCATGACCAAAAACAGCTTGTGGAGGAAATGATTCATTTCAACTTACAGTTACAGTCCTTCATACAGGGAAGTCAGGGCAAGAATTCAAGGCAGGGACCTAGAAGCAGGAATTAAAGCAAAATCATTTGGATGAACACCATGTATTGGCTTTCTCTTCCAGGCTTACTCAGCTTGCTTTCTTTTTACAACCCAGGAGCACTTTCCCAGGGATGATATCACTCATGGTGGGCTGAGCCCACCCACATCAAGCAAGGCTTTTTCTCCATTAAGATTTCTTCTTCCTGGATATGTCCACATTTGTATTGAATTGACCAAAAACAATGAGTACAGTAAGTATTCTAATTTCAGCATCTTTACAACCTAGGTTTAGGAAAGTTTCCTGTCATCAGGTACCAATTCCTTTTTTTCTTTAAATTTTCTTCCATCAACACATCTCTTTCCTCACATTTCAAAATAATCAACAACATAAGACAGCTCAGCACTCTTAGTCATTTTCTTAGAATTCTCAAATCAATATCCAAAATGACTGACTCCAAGTTCTGCTTCCTGCATAACTGCAGGACACAAACCTATCAAATCTTCGGCCACAATATAAAACATTTCATTTCTCACACAGATCCTCTGTGTTACCCATTTGTTTCTAAACTGTTACCATGACTATCTCTGATGTCTATACTTTTGCCAATAGTCTTTTGAACGAAAGTGTAAGAGTCTGTACTATACTATAATACAGCCTTTTTCTACCTTGTTCTCACTGCCCTCTGCATGTTCACGAGTGGAGTGATTGACAACTGTAACATCAACAGCCTGTTGGAGACAATACAGGCATTTCCTCTCATGTTCCCCAAAATTCTTCCCCTTTCTACCTACTGCCCAATTTCAAAGCCAAGCCACATTTAATTATTTGATAACAACCTTTCTAAGCACCCAAATTTCTATCCTTTAGCATTAAGTTAGAGGAAGAGAGCAAGAGGAAGACCTGTATTTAAGTGCTGTGTTGAAATAAATTGATTTTAGAGACTTACGTAATAAATTCTGAAGTCTGGAGAGGAGATTGTCAGGAACTGTAGACTAGAAGTTGTTTAGCACAGAATGAAACTGATGCAAGTAAAACTTTCACTGTGAAACTCTGGTTCTGTCCTTAATGGCTTTTTATTGACTGATTCAGAACTACTTAGATTTTCCAACTTGGCCCCCTTTTGGACCAACCTAAATTTGGATTTTATGATGTTGAATCTTGGTTGTCAATTTCATTGGTTCCTGACACAGGCCTCTAAGGATTGGTATGTATATTTGCTAGAACTACTAACCTGGGCAGGGGTAGGGCAACTGTCAACTTTAATTGAGCCCAGTCTGTCTCAGAGTTAATGTGACCCATTGACAAAGGTCATATCTCTGAAATGTAGAACTCATACACCATATTTCAAAACAGGATATATCACAAGTGACCCCGAGATGATTTCCAAATTAACCAAAATGAACCCAGGAGACATGTATGGTATATACATCCTGTACTTGCCAAGGGAAGGTATTAACGCCCAGCTTGGCTTCTCTCATTGGGTACCTACTTCATGAGGGATGCAAACTTCCCAAGGAAAGGAGTTTTGAAAGATTAATCTCGTTGGAAATTTTCACTAATGACTCATCATTAGAGGTAAATCATTCATAATCTTCTTCCTGACAACGATGGATAAGTGGATACATTCAAACAGAGAGCTCTGAGCAAAAGCTGAGACAAGAGCTACAGAGAATTGGGCCTAAAGACTTCCCTGGAGAGTAACTCATTTGTTTCCAAAGGAGCTACAGTGCTTTACAACACATTTTTTACAGTGCCATCTAGTGGAAGCTAAAATTATCGCACAGCAATCCGGGTACCTGGGTTCTACTCCTTGCTCTCTCACCAGTTAAGGCCAAAATGAGGATTCCAAATGTGAAGCTCTAGACTTTTGTTCAGAAGAAAGTAGCACCAAATATAGGCTTGCAATTACAGTTAACTGCAACTCAAATAGATATAAAACGAAATATGAACATTACCTCTCAGAGCTGATGTGAAGATAAACATTTTTAAACGCTGGAGTTGTAAATGAATAGAACAGTAGTCCCTAATGCGAAGCTATAAAGTTGTTCCTTAACAAATACAGAGTGGGAAAAAAATCTTAAATTTGAAAAGATTTAAGAAGGCAAGAAGGAAAGATGAGCTGGTCATAGCCTCACTGTGATGTCCCACTGTCACAGGCAGATGTCCTAGTACAGGAATTGAATACTGCCTTCAGAGTGAAAGTCACAGGAGGACCGTATCACTTGATGATGCTGTAACGTCCCAAAGGCAGCACAACCCACTCTTGCTGGAACTCTGTTCCCCAGAAAAGGCTATCAGCCACATCTGCCTTACACACAAATTATTAATTGAATGGAAGAATTGGAGCAGCCTTGGACAAAACTAATACTTTGAGATGTTACCTTCTCTCCCCCTCTACCAAACCCTCAGCTGCTTGTTTGTTTGTTTGTTTGTTTTACTTTGTTTCTTTTTCTTCAGACCACTTGGCTTTGATAATCCAAGGCATTCCATCCTCTTGATTTCAGATTCTAATACTCTTCATCTTAAAGATCAATCAGCTTCAATCTGAATGTCCATGACAACTCAGCCATCCTTCTTAGAAATTTCTGAAAAACGATTCATGCTTGTCTGCTACGTATAGAAAACCCATCATAATTGTTTTTCACTGAGGGCCGGGGGAGCCACTGTGCCATGTGCCACTCAACACTGACCAGGGAGATGTAGGGTCTGCTGACTCTCAGACAGAGGACAATGTTCTCAGCTGTACGTACTATCCAATCTACATCCCCACCCACTGCTCTCTATCTAGAGCTGTTTGTTGTTTCCACTGGGGCATCAGCCAGTTGCCCTCACAGGATGAGATAGCTTTTTGCATTTCTTTCCTGTGTGTTGAAGGGAGTAAAGTCTTGTACCGGAGAGAACAATCAAGAAGGATATAGTCTTCATTCAGTGCTGAAAAAAAAAAAAAAGTACATGTCCCCTGGTTCTTTGTAAACATTTATTCCTGGCTGGAAATAAGTGTTATCAAACAAACAAACAAACAAACAAAACAACCAACCTTCACAACAACAGCTTCCCTTGAGATGGTTTTTCTCCTTTCAGAGACAAAAAAAAAAAAAAATCCGCACAAAGGTGATTTTCTCCCCAATGAAGCCCACAAACAACTGAACTGATTTTCAGGTCAAAACAACTTTAGAGTCTATTTATATTCTCAGAATGTTGTCTGTAACCAACTTTCTCTGTCATCTCTTTGCTCTGTGGTGCTGTAACGGAGAAGATTCTAGGCTTTCCTACTTGAAAGAAAAATAAATAAATTCTACCTTCTTTGCTGAACACACCTTTGCCTCAAGCCTGAGACATCCTGGTATCAAAGTAAACACTGGGGTGGAGGCTTTCCTTAGCAAGCTTCTCCTTAGTTTTAGATGTATTTTCTTCATTAATTCTACAGGAAGGAAGGAAGGAAGGAAGGAAGGAAGGAAGGAAGGAAGGAAGGAAGGAAAGAAGAAGGCTTTCTAATAAAATGTAGTGTTCATAAGAAGAGTAAAGAAAACATTGTGAAATCAACTGTGTTTTCTTCCCATAGGGATATTGAAAAGTTTGTATACACTGGCTGGTTAAAAAAATCAGCTCCGTATCCCCTCTGATGTTTTTTACTGGCTTTCACTTTATTACCTTACATGTTGGCAAAGCTGTTGTCATTCACTGTAGCAGTGATTATTATTTACTAAGTGAATAGAAGAAACCTTTTGAGTTGGTAAATTCTGTATTTTCTTCTTTTTCAATCTTTAGTTTGCATTGTATTGGCTTGGTTTGGTTTTAGCTGAGGTCTTCAATGGTACATTTTTTAAAATCCTCTATTTAGGTTTTGGCAAGCGCCGGGTGACCTCGCTCTGCGGCTGCTCGCGGCTCTGTGGCCGCGAGGGCTTCTGGGTATTCCCTAGGCGCTTCCTCTGGAAGAGGTCTCCGTGTTTGGTGGGGCACCACGGCAGAAGGAAGGCCGGATTCGGAACTGAAGCGGACCTGCGTACTTCTATCTCCATCAGCCTGCCACAGTGGACGCCGAGCCTTAGCGGGGGTATTGCGGTTAGCTAGCATGCTAGTTACTGAATTACAGTCAAATGTGCAAACTGACTCTTCCAATAAGCAGGTCAAATGTTTTGTTACGTAAAATGTGAAGAAATGGTATTTGTTTGAAAAAAAAAAAAATCCTCTATTTAATGTGATACCTCAATATCTCTACAACAATATCCGGGTTGACCAAAGGGTTAAGGTAGGCATTGGCTCTGTATATTATAATTCTTATTATTCTAATTAATTCTAATTGAGTCATGAATTATTGACTAGTGCGCAGTGTTTTTAAAATTAATAAGAGTGCACATGAAAATGCAACCACATGTAGTTGTGTTCCTAAAGTGACTTGAAACACACTAAATCTTTCATCAAAGACATCAGCTTTTTTTGTCCTTTTATATTATAATGTTCTTGATTCAATTTAAAATATATAATGAACAGCATTAGCTTATTATTATAAAGACTTCTGGAAATCCACTGTATTTAAGATATGACAAAAATGGCAAATATTTTCAATATTTTTACTGTATTTTAATAAGCAGATATAAACATTTGGTATAAAAAATAAAAGAAAACTATTATACAACATACCACTATAATCAAACTAAATAAAAACATTTTTTAAATTCTTGTGAGAATTTTAAAAGTTCTTTGGGAAGAAGCAAGGTATCAAGAATAATATTATACCAGAATAAGTCTTAAGGCAAAAATAAAAGTTGTCATAAGTACATTTTTAAATGTTTTACTAATATATTGATGTGAATGAATACATATTATTAAATATGTATATATTATTAAATGATATTATATTTATGAAAAGAAAAATATATAAAAGCATGGCTTTTTGAGATAATAATTTAATTTAGTGAAAATGGTATTAATTTCAAATGATGATAGCTTTTTATGCAATATATACACTCCAAAATCTAGATACAAACTCTCAAATAAGAATAGTGGAGTATTTAGTAGCTGTCAAAATGTAATGTTTCAGAATAATGTTTAGTGAAATGCAAAAGAATGCACCATACAGCAAGACATTCATGAATAATCTAGAAATATAAAATCAAAATGTGTTACTTTATATGACTCCAACTAGAATTTACTCCAGAAGAACATGCAAAGTCAATTTTTAATGGTAATTTTTAAATTAAAAAAGTTATAGCCAACACAAATTTTCCCATTTTCTGAGTAGAAATATCTATGAAGTTTCCCAACAGTACTAAAATAGAAGCCAGTAAGCTGGGTGAAACGTGCTATGTTCTAAATTAATATTCTAAAGGTAAAGGCAAATTTTATTGCATTACATTAATAGCCACAATATTTTTAAAGATTTACAATAATAACTTTAAATTGTTTATCTAGGGACATTTATAGGGGGAAATGTCCAAGGTAGGAAAAGGTTTCTGGTTTGATTTTTGCTTTTTCTCATATTTAAAAATGTACCAATAACTACTGAATAGATTAAGTAATTAGGGGTCACAATGTGGGACTCACTACCTTGATGATATTGTAATGGATGAAAAGAGTCTTAGGTAAGAATGAAAATATCCATCAGATATAAACCTTATCTTTGTTTGATTTCCTTTGCATTCCGTAATTCTGTTTTCCTGGCCCAGTAGCAGAACCATGCCAGCACCTAATAGAGTTCTGCGACTGGTTTCTTCATTCATTACATAGCCGTACTTACATATAGCATCCTCTATGGCCGCTAGCACCATATTTACATATTGCACCTTCTATGGCTGCCAGTGCCATAATTACATATAGTATCCTCCATGGCTGCCAGCCAGACCATTCCTCTGTAAGTCAGACCTGTACATTCTCTCTGCTGCCAACAGCCATAACAAGGGAACACTTCTTGAAAAATTTGGAGAACTGAAAACCATGTATACTCCCATAGTAGGCACAAGAACAATTGCCTTGTTCTGTGTGCTGGCTAGTTTTATGTCAACTTGACACAGATATAATCATTTTTAACGGGGGAACCTCAACTGGAAGATGCAGCCCCCATTTTGACCTATGGTAAGACTGTGGTGCATTTTCTTGATTAACCAATATGTGGAAGAACCCAGCTCACTGTGGATAGTGCCACCTCTGGGCAGGTGTCCCAGGATACTATAAGGAATCAGGGTAAGAAAGCTATGACAGCAAGCCAATAAGCATCAGTCCTCACAGCCTTTGCATTAGGTCATGCCTGTAGCTTCCTGCTCTGACATCCTGGATGACGGACTACAAGCTGTAAACGATGAAATAAATACTTTGCTTCCCAAGTTGATTTTGTTCGTGGTGTTTTATCACAGGAATAGAAATCCTAACTGAGACATTCTCCTCTTTTCTGTGCCATACACTGAAAAGGTGTAAGCACTTGGGTATAATTCCTCTAATTTTTTTCTAAAAAGAGTAAGAAGGGTGCTAGAGAGATGGCTTAGTGGTTAAGAACATTGACTGCTCTTCCAGAGGTCCTGAGTTCAATTCCCAGCAACCACATGGTGGCTCACAACCATCTGTAATGGGCCCCATGCCCTCTTCTAGTGTGTGTCTGAAGACAGCTGCAGTGTACTCAAATAAATAAGAAATAAATCTTTAAAAAAAAAAGAATTAAAAAAAAGAGTAAAATCTATGGAATTCAACTTTCTAGAAGCAAAACCTTGACTAAGACAGCCCTCTCAGGGAAACATCTATCCTTGCATCTATGACATATGCATCACAAACCTTTGTATGATAGACCTTTTCTGTGAATTATTGTCTTGGTTAGGTTAGGCTCTTGATGTACTTCCAAGGGATTATCTTGACTAGGTCAAATGAAGTGAGCGGATCCATGCTGAAAGTGGGTGGTGCCAGTCAATGGACTGGAGTCCTATTCTACATAAAAGGCAAAAGCCAAATACGACCATCCATCTTTGCTTGCTGACTGTGAATGCAAAGCAAATGGCTGCCTCAAGCTCCTGCCACTATGACTTACCAACAATAATGGATCCTTAGCAGTGATCCCAAATAAACCCTTTTCCCTTGCATTGTTGTTGGTGAAAAGCAACTAAGAGAGAAGAGATGCAAGAAGAACTGCTAAAGGGATGTCTAAACATTGGGGGAAAAGGATACTGGATGGAACCTTGGATTTTTAATACGATATTTAAAATTTATTTGGAAATTACATGCATTCATACACACATACAATATCTCCTATGTCCACACCCTTCTACCTCTTCAACTCCACACATCACCACATCCCCTCCCAACTTTGTGTCTTGGTTTTGTTTTATCAATAACTCAGTGAATCCAATTAGTGCTCCCCACGTGTCATCTACTGGAGCATGGGGAATCTATGGGGCCTCACCCACCTGAAAGGAATAATAGCTCTCTATCCCCCAGCAGCTAATAGCTGCTCAAGTAGATATGGGGCCTTGTGAAGAGAGCCCTCCTCAATCCATGCTGGAATGTTGACTGGCTTGATTCTGTTTAAGTAACCACAGCTGCTGTGAGGTCATGAGTGCACAGATTTGGTTATGTTAAAAGAAAGAAAGGAAGGAAGGAAGGGAGGGAGGGAGGGAGGGAGGGAGAAAGGAAGGAAGGGAGGAAGGAAGGAAGGAAGGAAGGAAGGAAGGAAGGAAGGAAGGAAGGAAGAAAGAAAGATTAAAATGCATCCTAGCAAACATAAAATAAAATTGTCTTTTTCTTTTTAAATATTTATTTATTCAGTTATGAATAAATGTTTTGCTTACACATGTATCTGTATTCCACATGTTTGTCTGGTGCCCAGGGAGACCAGAAAAGGGTGTAAGATCCCCTGGAACTGGAGTTACAGATGGTTGTGAACTGCCATGTCAGTGCTGGGAATCAAACCCAGGTCCTTAGGAAGAGCCATCAGTGCTCTTAGCCCCTGAGTTATCTCTCCAGTCCTGTTTCTTATTTCTTAACTACTTTAAAATTCATACAACTGTTTAAGGGTGATATGAGAACATTCTTGATCTGACTGGTCATGAATATGATTATAATATACAAGAAAATAAAAAGAGAAATATTTGAAGTATTACTTAGATTAAAGTTGTTAATATTCATTCATCTCTTAGTGATAAGCTTGCTCAAAGCATCTCAAAGCTTCTGCATAAGGCCTAGGTTTCCTGTTCTACACTTAATAGAAAGGAAAGAAGCATTATTTTTTATTGCCATCACTACTAAGGTAGATATTATGACTGTTTTTTAGATAATTGTACATCTTGTCAACAAGACAGTCTGAATCAAGTACCAGAAAAAACAATGCTTCTGGTCACTCCCTCTTCAGTGAAGCATCTACATACAGATTTGCTTGCCAAAGCTTTTTTTTTTGAGGTGAACCCTTCAATTTTTATTCACATGCTTTGTTTTCTCATGAGAATCAAAGTTGCCCAAATTAAAATCTTTATGCTAATATTACTACATATCCCTTAAAAAGAAAAAAATAAGAAAAATATAAGGATTTTTTAATTAAAACTCTGGACTGGAAGAGAGTGAAAACCAAATTCCCATTTAGTTCCAAATGAAATGGAATTAAGAAAACTTGGTTTCTAATTGGGGGTGGAGTGGGGGTGGGATGACAAAACCAAAACAAAGTCCAAGCATCAGCATCCTTCTCCCTACCCCACCCCACCCCACACACCAACAGCAGGAGCCCAGTGTGTGTGGTCTGCTGGACTCATGAGCCTGATCTAGGCTCGATTTGCCAAAGCTTTCTATATAAACACTTCAGGTAGCAAGTATGAAGAAGCAGATGCTGGAGTATAAAGGTAGAGGGTTGAGCAAGTTGCCCCCAGCATAATCAAATGTCTGTTAATGACAGACTGTCCCTATGGCCTTCCATGCTGGCCTGCCAATTTGTTTTTCTTAGTCAAGCAGCACTAATAGACTCTTAAAGTATTTTATGTTGATACCACTTTACTTTTTATGGACTCCTTGAAGTTCAAGGTGGTTTAGAGCATAGCTTGTTGTGGTTGTATTTTCTAACTACCATAAGGCCAATAGGAAGTAGAAATTGATTTTCTTTTCCTCCTACCCTAGAGAATGGTATGAATAGCCACAGTCTCTGGGCAAGTCTTAGCTCTGTCTCTTGATAGATATTTCACTAAATTTGAGTTTAAATGTTATTTTGTGTCATAGTTCACATAGTTACCCAGGAGTAGCAGTAAGTGTATATAAGTAGAAGTTAGATAAGGAATCCAAACTCAGGCTTCAATAGCAATTTTTATTATGTGCATGCATTATTTATTATTATTAAAGAACTATAAGCTTCATGTAAATACAGACATTCAAAGCTAGCCTCAAGTGATGCTGGAAATTTGAAAGAACACAAAAGACCCCATAACGGGGCTAGCCCTGTGCCTGCCTCTCAGAGATTCCAGTCCATAGCCCCTGACCCTACTTACATTTTGTTGTTGCCTTGTTTTATCAATGGGAACAGGTGCTCTTTTGTCGAGGTAACCCTTTCTATTGTGCTTTTCTTCTCAAAGTATTCAAGTCTTGCTTTCACTCATTTTCTCCTTCATCTACCTTACCTCCATTTCATCATGTAACATTCAGTTTTATTTACATAAGATTTTATTTACATGTACACTTAATACCATATAAAAGTGTGATTATATACAAGAGTATATGAGTGGAAGATAAGAGATCCAAACTCAGTCTTCAACAGCAATTTTAATTATTTGCATCCATTGTCTATTGTTAATAAAGAGCTATAAGCTTCATGCAAATACAGATATTCAAAGATAGCCACAAGTGACATTGTAAATTTGAAAGAACATACAGTTCACATAGTTACCCAGTTAGTAGCATATCCTTCTACTCTTATAGCTCTGTCACGAGTTATCCCACTACAGAAAGTGTGCTTCTGTCACACCACAGTTGAGAACTAACCATGAGATCGTACTTTATGGTGCTAGATGGAACAGTTTCTTCACTGTGTGGGTCCTGTGTTTCCAAGTAGAATTGCTTTTTTAAAAGTATCTACATTGTATAGGGCCAAAGAATACTTCCAACGCAAAGGGCACAAACTATAAAGTCTTACAGGACTGGGCAGGTAAAATAAATTAATTAAAATTTAAATAAATAAAAAAGGATTAAAAGATAATGTCCAAAAATATCAAGGTAAAATCTGAAACTATGGAATATCAGAATTATCTGTCTCATTAGCCTTTCATTCGTGGGCTCTTATGAGTGTTTTCACGAAGCACTGTAGCTCCTTAGTGCTAAATCTCTGAATTTTTCAAAGGAAAGAGAAATCTCTATTGTTTTCATAATTTCTTCATTAGAAAATCAACATGTGGTCAAACAGATTACATCTGGGGGTCGAATCCACCAGAGCTCACAGTTTAGGACTCTTCGAGTTCTCTTCTCCTGAAGTCAGTTTGTCTTGCAGGAAAGCCTTCCTTCCTAATGTGCAAAAGAAGTCCTCCCCTTACTCTTGGCCTTTCAGAACATGAGATCCATGACTTCTATCAATCTGTGTGTTGCGTAAACCTGTAAAACAAATGGAACAATGCGACATGAAACAGCAGAGTTCTAGAAGCCGGCTCTTCTGCTTCTATCTTGGACTTGAGGTGCAAGAGGCCGAGTGCTGGGAAGTGACCACATGGTGGGCAGAGCTGATCTCTGAAAGGTCTGGCAGGCTTCTCTCATCTGCATCACCCCCATCCAGCCTGACTTCCTGGATTTCTTCTGCAGGTATCCACTCGTCCGAGTACCATGTCAAGGCTGCCATGACAACTGCTTCATGTGCCAAATCAACTGAAATGTAAATAAGCTTATGGGTCATGTTTCAAGCACATAAAACACATTTGAAAGTACTTTATATTTGCCAAGGTAAGGTCTATCCCCAGATAATGTGTGAGTCCTTCAAGGTCTAAGTCATCCTGCTAGACATTTTCTCATGGCTATATATGGAATGCTAGACTCAAGAAGCTAACATGAAAGAGAAAAGGAAGGACATAGTTCAAACTCATATGTTTAGAAAAAATGGTAAGACACACACATATACACATAAATACACACATACACACACCATACACATCTCACAGCACACTCAAAAGTCTAATTGGTTACATGTGTCTTTATATAAAATATTTATAAATTTTAGTTTAGTGCTTTCAAAATTCACATAAACAAGGAACACGTACTTGCATAATACTCAGGATCATATCTGAGGAAAAAGTATATTATTATTACTCTTAATATTTTTGTTTTGCAGTGGTTGGTGTGGTTACCATACACTATACCAGTATCTGCCACTGAGCTTCATTGCCAGGCCTTTGATTATTGATTGTTTCTAGGAATATAATTTCCCCACAGAAATCAATCAACATAAAGTGAAAATAATATGTATGTTTTGATTTGTGTTATCTTGAACAGCTTGATATTTCTTCACTTCTCCAACTTAGGACATAGTCCAATGTGGAGCTCTCTAAAATTTCATCATCAAGGCAACATATACATCATATTGAGAACATTTCATCAATATTTATTCACTTTTCCCTTGAGCCAAATCTTGCATACAAACATCTCCCTGTAGTTTATTTGTGTACTTCAAATAATAGAGAAAACAGATGCTTATCCAAAGTGAATTAAGCAGAGAAAAGCGAGATTGTTCACCTACCAGGCTCTGATGCCCAGAAGCTCATGTTCAACTCTGTAATTCCAGGTGGCCCAATGTTCTAGATGGCCCAGAATTACTCTTCCTGTGTGTGAATATACGGCCTTGAGGATCACTGACAACTGCTTTAAAAGAACCACACCAGAAATCTGCACTGACTACAACTTTAAAAAGACAAAGCAACATGACTCATACCAGAACTCTGACCCTTGAAGGGAAACAAAGCTACTTCCGTTCAGATGTTTACACAGGGAAGTTAATGTGGTGCCTATGCTCGGAATATGAGTGAGATACATTAACCACTTTAATCTGTGACTTTAAGATGAAGAGCATGATTAGCTTCTGAAGGCAAGAAGATAAAAAGTGAGGCAGCCCAAACAAGAGACTATGGAAAGAATTACTAAGTTTCACACCTAGAGATGATAGAAGGAAACAGAGTAAAATGTGGGGACTGTTAAGAAAGGGTTAATGTGTGACAGTTTACTTCTGACAACAGGCATCTCCACTCACACCATAGCTTAGAATTGATAATCATTCATCAGAAGTCCCAGAGTCTAAATATACCTCATGAACTATGAATAACATGATGATGTATTAAGAATGAGTTCATCTCTTCCTTCGCCTCAACCTCACCAAGAGCCCTTTAATGCTGTATTTTCCCAACACATACATGAATCCGTCTCACCTGCCTTTGAGAAAGAATTGAAATTACTTTAAACATACCTCAGTTTGAGAAGTATTTTCCTAAAAGTGGAGCTTCCTATAGTTGACTTCAAAGGGTGTTTGCTCCAGCCAGTCCCATGTACTAAGCAGACAGCTACAGGGAGGTCTAGTACCTTCTGAGCAGCAGATATTCTCTTTCTGGCCCAACAGCCAGAGTGTTTAACTCTGAAACTCTGGGAATGAGAAGCTCAGGAGGATTCAGGAAAAAATGTGAACCTGGTATTCTCTACCTTCATCTCTGTCTTTTAGCCTGGATCTCTAGTGATCATAGATATCCTCAACAAGGGAAAAGACAACAGTAGCAACCAGCTTTATTTTCGCAAGGTGCACAAGCTTCAGTGTCTGATAGATCAGTAGCCACTGCCCTGCCTTAAAGCTCTTTGGTGTCTTACAATGCTTTGCTCCTGGTTACTCATGTCCCACTCACTGTTCATGCTCACCTTTCAAATTGGGACTTTCTCTCCTGGAAAGTTCTCCTAATTGTTGCAAGCTTGTAAACAAAAGTCCCTAGGCTACCAAATAGATTTGCTTGTTTATTAAGCATGATTATTTTTTAAATGTTTTTAGTATAGTATTCTCTTACAATCTAGACAAAATATATCATGTTTTCTCAACTTTGTGGTCCTTAGACTCTTATATAGACACATAAAATTACATGTATATACATGATATAAAAGTAGAAGTTAAACCCTCCAGAAAAAAAAATGAGGAGAAATAGAAGAGTGATGATTAAAAAAATAAATAAATATCCTCAAAATGTGTTATTTAATAATGTTAAAAGTCCTAAATAAGACAGTGCCATATATAATTAATACTGGAAAAAAGAAAAAAGTTAAAAAATAATTCTGTAAAGTATTCAAAATTCACAAATCAAGCTAGGCTTGATGGTACATAACAATAACATTAGAAGACATATCAAGACAGTGACTTTGAGCTCAGTTAGGCTACATAGTAAGAGCCCATCTCCAAAAAAAAACAGCACTTGGCAACAAAGAGTTTAAGTCCAGTCTGCACTACATGAGACCCTGCCCCTCCCCCCTCCACAGAGGGGGAAAAAAAGCCTAATCTATATAAAATGACAGAAGCAGCCATGCATTGAATGGCTTGCATCCTAATCTCTTAATGTCTTATAAGTGATGAGGCTGATGCTCAGAAACTCCCTAAGTAACTCATCAAGAAAGTGATCAGTCCGGGACTAGATGCCAATGCAGTGTGGCCAAAAGCCCTTGCTCTATCACAGTGATCCACCTGCTGTAACATAAGCTCCAGGCCATCACACATTGGTGTTTTATGGGTCAGACATATTCTACATGAGCTAGTTACTGTCTTTTCTGCTGTGATAATATACTATGAAAAAAGCAGCAGAAGGAAGGGGTTGATTTTAGCTCAGAGTTCAAGGCGCACACAACCCATCATGATGAGGAAGTCAAGACACTGGGAGAGTGAAGGAACTGATCACACACCACGTCCAAAACCAAGCACAGGGAGCAGTTACAAACGACTTCCACTGCTCAGCTCCTATTCTGCATTTATACAGTCCCAGTCAGGGAATGGATCCACCCACAGTGGATGAGTCTTCCCGCACCCGTTAATGTGACCAAGATAAGCCCCACAGGCATGCCCAGAGGCCCATCAGCCAGGTGATAAGTCAAGTAGACATTAATACTCGTAACAATGAATTAGAAAGTAAAAAAGTGAAAGATCATTTGTTGAATCACTAAGAACCAAAGGACAGATATGAAGAGCTCTTTCAAACTTAATATGCTGCATTTGGTTGATATCCCTTGCACGCCTGCCCTTTTCTGGGAGAAACAGAGGAGTGGATAGGAACGGGAAAGGAGGGAGAGACTAAGGAGGAGGAGGAGAAGGGGGGGAGGCTGTGGTCACAATGTAATATATGATAAAATGAATTAATAAAGAATTAAAACCATCCAATACTGCAATCTGATGAGTAAAGGTTATGTTATACCTGAAAATCAGATCAGAAGCTGTAAAAAGTCAGCCATATGCTTTGTGCTGCCTCCTAAGTATGAGTGTGTCAGAGACATTTAGAGTAGTTCTGACACTTCCAATTTAAGGATAACAATAAAAACCAAGGGTGATTGAAGTAGTCCTGTGTTTTCTGAAAGGCAGGCCCCCATGGGCCTCCATTTCTTGTTTTCCTGACCTCTTATTCTCTACAATACTAGGTACTTCCGGGCAAAGGGATATGTAATACCTGTTTTTAGATAAGCTTGTTGTCCTTTTTAGCAAGCACTTACAATGCAGAATGTACATTCTAAGGTGTAGCATCTTAGGAAATACAACAGAGCATGATGATTTCATCAGATTTGTGATAAAGCACAAGGGTAGAATGAAAGGAAGAGGAGTCAATTTTACCTGGGTGAGTCAGAGAAAGCCACAGTGGACTTTCTTGAACTAAGCTGTAAGGCATTAAAAGCTATTTCCCAAGAATATTCAAAACAGAAGAAATGATATCATAACGACACCATGGCATGAAAAATTAGAGCATATTTCCAGATGTAGGAGTAGATTTGATTCTTCCCTATATAATATTTGAGGGATAAAGTAAATAATAGGCGGGGGATAAGAAATGGGTAGCCAGGCAAATATGTTTCTTACAGGCTTCCTTGGAAATATTTCATAAACCTTATATCAAAACTCTGCCCTGCCTCATTCTAGGAAAAGAAACAATGCAATATGAGACTACTAGTAAATTCAATCAATAGAGAAAAATAAAACAGAGAAAAAGAGTTAGTAGGTGGGGGTTGGAAATGAGTTTGCCATTTCATATAGAATGTTAGCAAGTCATTTGCACTAGGGTAAGGTTTGTAGAAAGATCAGAAAGCACTAAAGAAACCAGCATGAAAGTGTTCAGGAGGGCAATGTAGCGCTGAAGATGGCTGAGGGGGAGCAGGGTGGGGTGACAGTGAAATGAGAACCTACAGGTGTTTGTGGCTGCTATCCAGATATAATTATTTAAAAGGACTTTCTCAGAATAGTACAATCTGGATAATAAATATGCCATCAATCTGTTTATAGGTAACTTTAAGACCTTTGCCTTTTCTTCTGGAAAACCCTTACAGGGGTTTAGGCAAGAGGATGAGACAGTGAGATCTACTTTCTATCACAAAGGAATCATTCTAGCTCGAGTCAAGGGAGGGTGTAAGGGCTTAATTGAAGATGAGTGATGAGTCTGTTGCAATGGACAAAGCAGGAGAAGACAAAGCAAAGAAAAGTAGTGTGGTCTCATTTTGTTTTGTTTTCCTGGAAGCTGGGAAGACTTACTGCTAGAGTAGGTGTCAGTTGTAAATGACAAGAGAGGCACACTCATGCTCCCAAAGTCTCTACATAGTCTCTTGTTTGTTTGTTTGTTTGTTTGTTTTCTAATGTAAAATGAATAATTTATTATGAGGAGATAAATTCATACATACCAATATTAATGTAAAATTCCCAACACATGATCAACAATAATACATGTGTATACAAATACACATAAATGCATTCATTCATACATACAGGGATACATACATACATATATGGATATATACATATATGTATATGCAAACTCTCAAATATTTGTGCTCATGGTATATTTTAATCATTTCAGAAAACTACTTGCCATTATACAAACTGAGGAAGTAGATGAGGGTGGACAGGAGGGAACAGCACTAAGGATGATTGAAAGTGCAACTGGAGTATCTCTGTAGGCTTGTCCATGTTTTTCTTTGGACTTATCCTTAACAGTGTATTAAATCCATCTCAGAATCCATAAGTCACTGACTAAACAGTCATATGTAGGATGCCTCCCCTTGAATATTTGTTCTGAGTATTTAGAGACACCATAATAATTCAAAGAACTGTCATCGGTCCTGATTACCAAACAGAATGTTATAGCAAGTCCTTCTTGCTGAAGATACCACAAACTTTCAAGATGGGACATGAGAAATCAAGTTCATATTGGCCTCGACAATTCAGCGGTGTTGGGAGATTTTACCACATCTGAGTGCTTACAGGATGTTGGATGAATAAAGTTACCCAGCTTTTCACACTGTGATCTTCACCAGTGTCCATTTTCGTAACATACTGACATTATTGCCACACTGTAGCATTTCTACTGTTGGAGGACACAGCATTTTCCTGGTTGGATTTGGAACTTGCTCTATAGTAATGATTCTCAATACATGGTTCAGGAATAATGAACTCCATAGATTGCTGATGGCCTTAGGGACTAAGACACTACTCAGAAGGGAAACTACTACTGTAACAATTAAAAACGTATATGGTTGTGGACTTTTTTTCACTAATTAATGTGTTTTAATGTTTCTTCACAAATGGCAAAAATACTAAAGTGCAGACAAGGAACAACCATAATATTGTTGCCAAAATTATAAATATGGAATTTTAAGTTTAAAACATTTTCTGGTTTAAAAAATAAATCTGGTCATCAATGCAGCTCTGCATGTCTCTAGGTAGGCCAGTTTCTGTATTTCTGATGGTGCTCACTTTTATCCATTTTCCCAGGTCTTCTAAGTCTGCCTCTTCCTTCCATCTGTTCCAATAAATGTCTAGGAGGCCCTGCAGGACCACCTTGTCTTCTTCTACCAAAGCCAACTTGGTCCATGCTGAGGCCACCTAGGAAGCTTCATCTGTGTTCACCTCTGCTACCTCTGAACATTCCTCCAGGACCACCACAGTTGGTCCTTCAGTCTACTTCTTCCTCCTCACATGCCACCAGGGCTGCCTCAGCTATGATCACCACACTCAGGTGGAAATGGTGGTGGGAGGAAGTCCTCAGGGTTAGGGGTCTTACACTATTTGCATTCTGTTCTCCAGGTGAAGTCTGTTTTCCACAGCCCAGATTGAGACACTGCCAGTCTCCAGCATGGTGCTGGACATTTCCTCTTCCAGAGAGATTCCATCTCGAACCTCAGGAATCCACTTGGAGTTCTTCTGCTGCCTCCTCCACAGCCTCCCATACAGCCCTTGGTTCCTCCAGAACATCCTTGGCCACCAGGACTTCCACGAAATGGTGGTGGCATCCCACTGCCCTCATGTGACTGCATGTTACCCTGCATGCTGTTTATTAGAGGCTTCTTTCAGGCAAAAGAAACTTTAAATTTGCTTCCTTGAAAATCTTCCCCATCAAACCATTTCGTTGGCAGTTGTTGGATCTTTGTAGGACAATGTGGCATCACTTTAGGCTTTCCTGTCTCCTTATCCAGGTAGATATGGATCATGGGTTGTCCAGTTCTCTTGTTCATCTTGAAAACCCCACAGTGCTTAAAGCAAGCAGCCAGATCATCTAGAGTCACACTGTCATTTAATCCTTGCACACAAATTACACTGTACTCAGAGTCTTCATTGGGTTCTATAAGAAGGCCTAGATCAAGATCTGCTCCTCCATCCATGGGTCCACCAGGCTTATTGAAGCCATCTCAATCTCCAGCCCTGCCTATTCCATTGTGTCCTCCAACCCATTCACCTCTTCTCATGCCTCCATAATCAAATGCCCCTCTTCTCATGCCCCTATTATCAGTGCCACTCAAGCTGTGGTTCTCCCATGGCCCAGAAAATTCTGTCTCTACATATTCTTCCTGCTTACTTCTGATCTTGACAGTTTGTGTAAAGAAAACCAAAATTCACTCATGTCATGTTTAAGTAATTCTGGTTTCACAAAAATGTTGCAAGGTTAGTACAGAGAAGGTTGACAGCCTTCTCTTACCCACCAAAGAATGGGTTTTGAGTCTGAGCACTTTGAAACTGCAATCTTTTGTTTTTTTCTAGAAGTGGATAGCTCTCGATGTAATAATAAAAGTATACAGTGCTTAGCATCTAGAAAAAATATACCTCATATTAGAAATCTTACAGAGTGTTGGGAGCCGCGGCGAGTGCTGACAAAGTCCGCCATCGCTAGGTGGCGCCGTCAGCTATAATTCTTCCTAGTAAACAAGTAAATTG
>NW_021604618.1:11289813-11290297 GCF_004785775.1 Grammomys surdaster | reverse complement strand
TCATCTTCTTCGTCTTCTACCACCATTTTGGTTTATGGGAATAAACGCGTTCATACGGAAGGATTCTGGTGTGTGTGTGTGTGTGTGCGTTCTTGCCGGCGAGACGACTACACGCGCACTGCACAACAGAGAGTGACCAGTACCTTGGAGGCCCCCTTGCTTTGTACCTGAGAATCTGCCTTAAATACAGCATGGTGTAATAAAAGCTAAACCACATTTATTGGAATCTCAACTACAGTGAAGAAAGACAAGTGGTGGAAATCTGAGAACCTGTCTTCCACTGGGCCAAGCATCATGAGATTTGTGCTCTGTAAACATTGTTTGACATTATTAGAAGTTTTGAAGACTGTGGGAGGGAGTTCTGAGAGTAGGGAGAACCACTTCAAAACACCTTAGCAAAGGACCTTGAGCAATTTGGCTGCCCATATGCTACCATGATATAGCATGGTGTCTCTCTCTCTCTCTCTCTCTCTCTCTCTCTCTC
>NW_021604618.1:11271516-11289713 GCF_004785775.1 Grammomys surdaster | reverse complement strand
CTCTCCCTCTCCCTCTCCCTCTCCCTCCCTCCCTCTCCCTCTCTCTCTCTCTCTCTCATTCCATGTATCATTATCTGAGTATGTAATATCCCCTCCCCCTCTAATTCTCTCTGCATCATTCTCTCTCTCATGTTCTCCCTTTTTCTGCAATTCTCTCTCCTCTCTCTAATGCTCTACTATCATTACCTCCCCTTCTTTCATGGTTTTTTCCTGCCTCAAAATCTTTCCACTTTCTGTCCTTCCTCAGGAGACGCTTCACTGCTCATAACTGAGGCACTAGCACAAAATGTCATTGCTCCCTGACTGCCAATTCCAAGGTGTCTCCTGACGATGACATAAACAACATTAAATCATATGCTCTTTGCCTTGCTTCCTAACAAGTTAATAAATGCTCAGGAAAAAAAAGAGCTCAATACATACAACCTCTTCCAGCTCTTTGCTCATTACTCTAATGACAGCTCATCTTTATCTGTTCATCCTCTCAATATCTTTCTTGGTTGGCTTCCCTAGTGGTACTTGATTCCTCAGGAACTCTCAGGCCCCTTTTTCTCATCACTCCTCTGAGTCAGCCCATCATAGCATCTGATTTCACAGAATGGCAAATTTTCAGAACCTGTGGCATAGTCTGGTCTACTCATCTTGTCCAATTCCTCCATCTCCCCCTGCTCCCCCCCCCCTTCTCCTCCTCACATCTTTCCTCTATACATGTCAGCATCTTCAGTTTTGTCTAGGTGCTCAAGTTGATCCAGCCTTCAAAATCCAACTCATATTACCTCTTCTATTGGGCTACTTAGGATAGGTCCTGGAAGTCCTTTTACTCTGCATCATATAACTAGTACAAGGATCAGAACTCAATTATGTCTCCTTTAGCAATGCCTACCTAGAATGTGGCCTGCACCGACCTGCTCAGTCTAGGGGGAAATGAATGTCATGGTTCATTGTGGTATCTTCTTGTGTCTTACACAGAGAGAAGGATTTATTTGGCAATTACCAACAGGCTTCTGAGCATCGGTCTCTATGATCTCCTGTATGTGATCCTAATATCGTCCACCAATCCCATCATGCATTTTTTTCTCAGTATATTAACACAGTATGGTCATCACCCTAAACTTAAAAAAGTACTAACTTGCTATTTCAACCCCTTTCTAACTTTAGTACAGGCCAGCAGAGAATCATCCAATCTGGCTTCATCCATCTTGCTCTCAATTCCTTCCACCTTAACATAGGAAGAGACAGTTTTGTAGAAAGAATATCTTATATATTGCATGGATGCATTGTCTGTCAATTAATAAAAGCCCGTGGCTTAGGCAGGAAATAGAAGATAGGACTAAGAATTCTGAGAATATAGCCAGGTGAAGGGAGATTCCCCATGAAAATGTGAGGAGACAGATGCATTGTACCTGAGCACAGGTAACTAGCCATGAGGTAGAATGTAGATTCAAATAAATGAGCTATCTTATGATTCTAGTCAAAGAAGAGCCTCACTAAATGGCCAAGGTATTTATTTGTAGATATATTTTGAGTCTGAGTCTTATTTCTGGGAGCATGGGCTTGGGAGGTAGAACTAGACCTGACTTCTATAAGGTAACTTCTACACAGCTTTCTAATCAACAGTTGTTAGCTGCCTCACTTCCCCTAGACCGAAACCTGCACTACAGAAATATCTGCTTCAAATGGTATGTACCCTTCTAATCCCCCAATACAGATGTCTATTTTTGCTTACTCATTATCAAAACCATAATATTAATGGCAAATTTCCTAAGAATATTTCACTACACCCTAACATCTGGAATGAGGCCAAAACAGGTAACTGAATGAGAGATGAGGCATGTACCTCCATGTGGTTCTAAAATGTAAAGAACACTTTGTCATAGAAAAATGTCCATGATATCCCACTATCTAATTACCTTTATCTTGCTGGTTTTTTATCATCTGTGTATGTATATGCCTGTGTGGTATTTCCTGTGCGAGCACAGAGCGGCTCATCCATGCTTGCACATGTGGAGGTTGGTATCTTACTCATTCACCCTTAGCTTATTTTTTGAGACAGGGTCTCTCACTGAACTTGAAGCCCACTGTTTGGGCAAGACTGGCTGGCCAGTGAGCCGAAGAGATCCTCCTGCCTCTGCGCCCACTCCCCAGCTCTAGCACACCAACTTTTATGTTAGTATTGAAGATCTGAACCAAAGTCTTTTTGCTTGCCCAGCTAGTACTTCACTCACTGAGCCATCATCGCCCAGCCCACATATTCGATTTCCTGTCTGTTACCCAGCTTTCTAATAGTAACAATCAATTTGGGGTGATTTCACTGAAGGAAAAATCCAGAGAAACAAACAAAAATGTGCTGAGTGACAAAGTATAAGAAAGGCTGTGTACACCATGAGTGGGCAAACCATTAGACTGGAGACTCTGCATCTCCTGACATTCATTTTTGTTATTGTAGAAATGCAGTTTATTGGTTTTCCATCTATGTCTGGCTTTGTGATTGTGGGTGCTTGCCGATTGCCAGCTCCTTTGTCTAACGAGAGCAGAAAGGAGACAAGTGATCAATGTTTCTTTCGGCCTTAAAGTTCATGATCCATCATCTAAATTGATATTTTAAGTAGCGAAGCTGAAAAATGAAATTATTGTAATTAATATTTAAACACAGAAAGTGTTGCGTGATGAAGGACCTAGCTCAGACTTTAAACATTTGGAGGAAGCATTTGGCTAGTTCAGAGCATGTACTTTAATCAGCCTACCTGCCTACACTTTTGGAAAACAGTTTATAATTGCAGAATTGGAAGAGACTGAATTTGATCACAATCCCAACTGCCACTCAGTATATTCTTTGCCAGCACAGAGTGGCTTTATACAATTTCACTGTCTCCTTATTCCAAATGCAATTTCAAAGCAAGCAAAGTCAGAACTGCCACTGCAGTTGAAGATTTTCTTTATCAAATGATTCAGCCTTCAATGTCCCTTCTCAGTCCTCCGTTTGCTCGTGTCATTACGCCTGCCTCTGTCTCTGCCTCCTTCAAGCCCTTAGAGTCAAACCTGCTCAGATTACTTGCCTGTTCTTTTTTAAAATATCTCTCCAAGTGATAACCTTTCTGAGCACCCAGGACTCTGCCTATTTTGAATAGGCTATCTTCCTTAATGAATAGCATTTTCTTTGGAAATAATAAGGCAATCTAATTACCTTCTTGAGTGTCTCGTATCTTTGTCCTCTTGCAGTTTCTCTGCTTGAAATGGTACTTAGCCAACTGTTGGCATGGCTACATTCTTCTTATCTCTCACATTTCAACCCACATATTACTATCTCCATGAGGCTTTTACTGATCCCCACCTCTCCAACAACTGCCACTCTCCATTATCTCCTTATCTGCTCCCAAATTAAGCTTACCATTACATCATGCTTGGGTGGCTTTTGTGATCTTTACAATTAAATATAATTGTACAAGGGCAGGTTTATTTTTATAATATTCAGGATCTCATTAGTATCTTGGATATCTAGAACTATGGTGAGACAAAGGAGTTCCCAGTAGATCTTGTTTAGATAGGTGAACAAATGAAGGAAGATAAAGGGGACAATGCAGGAAATACAGTTGTTATGTCTTAAAGCATTGCCTCCACTCTGGTCACTGTTGCAGCCACTGCCAGGATTCTTCTCACAGTGAGGAACAAGATTGTCTTGTGTGAAAACACCAGAGTTAAAATTTAAATTGTGCCATTTACTAACTCTAGGATTTCAGCAAGTCCCTGGCCTGGCCAAACACAATTTTTACCTAGAATAGACTGTACAGCATAGCTGTGAGAATAGAATGAGCTCATATCTAAAAACGTACATTATGGCTGCTCGATAAATATTAATTACTGTCATTTCTATCTCCACATGCTCCCATCCCCAAGCTTAAATGTGCCTGTTTTCCTTTAACACTTTCCCTCAAGTGTGGACAAAAACATCTTCTCATGGTTCTCCTTAGCACATCTGAGACAGGCTGGCACTTTACTAATCCTAAGGGAAAAACAAAAGGTAATTAAACAGAGAGCAGGATGCGGCAGTATGGCTAGCCCAGAACAAGACCTGCCTTCCATTACAGCTGAGTTTCTCAGACCCAAAGACTACTATCTCTTCTGAATGGATCCCGAAAGGAAAGATGTGCTGGGGGACAAACCGGATTTTGTTTGTTTGTTTGTCCATCCATTCTTTCATTTATTCACTTACTAAAAATTGGCTGCAACTTAATAATCAGCAGCCAATTGGTCACACTCCATTTAAACCAATTGATAAAAACCTTAGCTTGAGGCAGATGAGTGAGTGACAGAAACGATAGGAAATGCAAGGGGCTGGAGGTAAGATTGTCATCCTCCTGGAAGTAAGAATGTCAGATGCTACCAGGGACATGGGAGAGGAGGGGAACAGGACACCCAGTTAAAATTTAAAAATAGTTCTCCCTGCCATGTCTTTTTCTATCTTTATTAAGATCAGAATCAAAAAAAAAAAAGTTTGGATGTCTTGACAAAAATCAATACAAGATGCAAGTCAAAATCTTAAATTTAGCACATGTCCTGAATATTATACAGACTGTTTGCCACACTCTGTCAAAGGAAGGATCCATGATTAAAGGTCAAGGTCTACTCTAAATTTTGAACTGGAGAGGGAAGTTGATCAAGGACAGAGACTCCAAACACTGCCTCGTGTGCACTATATGGAGGTCTCTGTTCTGTGGTTTACCTGTGGAGACCCCTTCATAGGCCAGGCTACACATTGAGTCTGTAGTTACTGACTCTTGGGGGCTCAGGAGTTACTGAAGAGGCCTTCAGACAGTCAGGGTACCCTTTCATGTGATCATTCAAAGAGCTAAGAGCAAAGGATTACTTAATCTTAAAAATTAATTATTCAAGTTATTATCAACTAGTATCTTGATTTCTATTATCAGAGATTACCATGACCCAGTCATTTCTCAGCGTGACCAGTCCCCAGACAAGACTCTTGGCAGTCATTCCAAGTCCCACCAGCTGTGGTCTTTATCTTTCTATGAAACATCTTGTGGAAGATGTGCCAAAAACTTTGTTAACAACACTTGGTAAAGGCATTTGTGGGACCAAAGAGACACCAACAAAACAGACACCAAAGCCCTACTCTCACACCCACCTCACCATTTGACAAAGATAAAGTTTATATCTCTCTTCTTTTACCAGAAGCTCCAAAAAAAAGGAAAAAGACTGAAAGGAGGAATCAGGCAAGATATGGAAAATACCGTTATACTAGATGACTGTAATACTGAGAGTTGTTTGTATATCCCATATGCAGCTGTTGATAGCACCTACATGTGAAAAGAAATATGCTTCCCAATGCAATAATCATAATTAAAGCAAAATTAAAGCTTATTTCTTCTTTATATAATTCTATGCTATAAATTTGATATACATGTCCCCATTTAATACTCAAAACTCTATAATAAAATATTGTTGTGCCAATTTTACAGAAAAACTATCCAATTTTTAGGCAAATTTAAGTAATTTGCCTCCAAAATGCACAGCTTGTAAATGGTTGAATCAGGTTCATCTGACCAAAAAAAAAAAAAAAAAAATCCCTTCTTACATGTAGTTCAGTGGCTCCTCAGGTAAAGACCTTATTGTGGAATCTGACCTCCTAAGCTCAATGCCTAAACCCAGAGTCAATTCAGGCAAGTTGTCTTCTTTCTGTCCCCATGCACACTACCACTACAGCATCCATTCCATGTCCTCCCTATAAATAAATAATTTTAAACTCACCTTAGAAGATTCTACTTTCTAGCCATGAGGGAAAACAACAACAGTAATGGTGTTGAAATAAACAGTAACGGTGTTGAAATAAGAATTCTATTAGAGAAACCACAAAGTGCCCTGATAGCCTGCATCTGGTCCAGCCCGAGGCTGTTGTATCCTCCCAACACACTCCAGAGAGATAGCACTTATGTGGGCCCCAGTCCAAGAACATTCCCAAATAATTCCAAATAACTAAGTCAGTAACCGTATACACCAGTTAGTTTTCTTAACTATGCCAGAGGGAAAGCACTGAGGGAACCACCATTGGAGAAGTCAACAAATTTCCAACAGAACAGGATAATGGGGAAAATGTAAATCTTTGTGAACAGTTTAAAACTTCAATTGGACCCATGGTGAGACTCCCAATTGCTACCCTCAACCACGTCAGCAAGATTCATGCCAGAGAATATAATTCTCCTAAAATACTGTCTTACAAAAAAAAAATTAGCTGTAGCTGCCATCAAGTAGCTGGGTGTATCCTAAAGGAAGGGACTCCATATGTAACTCTCAGAAACAAAAATAAAAACATGAGCCACATAAAATAAATACACACTAAGTGAAGGGCTCTCCTGAGCACACTGCTTGGCTTCAGGCTGTTCTCCCATTCACCATGTAAAGATAAAACGATGGTTTGAGGAGCTGGAGGCAAGTACTGGTAGAGTTCTTTCCTGGAATGCACAGAGCCCCTGTTCCATCATTCCCAGCACCATAAAAGATAGGTAGGGTAAGTAACTGACTGGAGACCTTTGGTAAGGTGCAACAATAATGAGTGGACTGGGCCCCTGCCTAGGTCTCATACTCGGCTTCTGATGTAGCTTTTCTAAGTGATAGTTGTTTAGTGCTGGCTATTTCTTTAACCTCTCTGGGTCTGTTTTCTCTCATCACTCCCTGCTCCCTAGGAAGCAAAACAAATCATAAAGGAAAAAATAACCTAATGACAAAAACTCATCATCTCCAACACCCTTTTGATCTCTCCTAAACTATTCAGTGAGCCCAGTTCAGGATTATCATCAGGAGCCAGAAGAGACTTCATTTCTGTTTCTTAAATAAGTTCATTCACAGTAAACATACACTAGGGGTCCATTTTAATGAAGAAAGTTGTTTTCCAACCTTTCCTCACAAACCAGAAAAGACTTCAAAGCAAAATGGCACCTCTAGGTTTCACATTCTTCAATATTAGATAAGATTACATTTTCAACACATCTTCAACTCTTAAATATAATTTCTTCTCATTTTTTTTTGGAGAGGATATCTAATACTCAACTGCTTCATTATACTTGTTCATTATGTATACAGACTTTCTAATCTCTAGTTAACATAGTAACTTAGTGATAGGGAACATTGTTGACCAGCGCTCTATATTCAGTGAAAGACCATCTTTGCTGATAATGCTCAGAAGTGGCCCATTGGTCTCCTATAAGATCCCTTCCATCACAAATAACACTTTATGTCTCTTTCCAAAGTCCTCAAATTTTGAAAAATGGATCCAGCAATGATTCACAAAGAATCCTACATAGTCTCATCCTTGTCCATACAGGCTAAGTGGAGGACCTACCTGTGATGGATGTTCTTGGTGGTCAACTTGACTACATCTGGAGTGAACTACAATCCAAAAATGGAGGGGGACACCTGTGAGAGATTATTTCTGCTTGAAATCAGTGGTTCCACTTCAAGCAGGGACTTTTGAGGTAGAAAGACAGAGGTCTTTGATCTAGATCTTGAGTCAGGAAGACATAACTTTAATTTGAACCACATCTTCTGCTCAAAGCCTTTGGAAGAAGGAAAGCTTTGCTCTTTTCCTACTTTCTCTCGCCGTGCTAGTAAGCCCATACCATCACTGACATTAGAATCTGTTTCTTTAGAAATCTAGCATCTCTTGAAGACCAGCTAAGACATCTGGACTGATGAACTTATGGATTCTTTGACCTTCTCTACATAGCCTGTCAGTGTTGGATTACTTGGATTATAGCCTGTAAGTATTTATAGTAATTCATATTACATATATATATATATATATATATATATATATATATGAGAGAGAGAGAGAGAGAGAGAGAGAGAGAGAGAGAAAGGAGATTCCTGCTACTCTAGAGAACCCTAACTAATACACTACTCATGGCCTGCCAGCTCATCTTAGTAGCTGAGCAGACCCCCGCTAATGTAGAGGCAGACTTCTAAAGTGAAGCTAGGAGAAATAGGAAGAGAATGTTCATTCTAAACTTAATTGAGAAAAGAAAAGAAACTCCAGACTATCCAGTGACTCTTTTCATGTTTGTCATCAGTTAAACATCCCAACCTCCAAGGATATGCCTGTGAAGATATTAGGAAGATAAGATCACACCTGAGGAAAAATCTACTCAGATAAAACCAGAGTAGGAAATGTGTATTCCCTTACTCATGAGGGATTGTCTATCCAGAAAACTGTAAAAAAAAATATTAAAAAGAGAAACAGCTAAGGCAATGGGAACGCTAACATGAGGACTTAGAGACTATCAGAATGATAATGTCTCTCTTTCAAACTCTATGAATTTCCAAATGCACAACCTTCATGTCCAATAAGAAGGGAGTCTCTAGCTAAAGATCTGACCATTGTAGAGTGGAGCTGAGTTAATTTGCTGTGCTGGCAAAATGGAGGTAGTTCTGTTTTAGAAAATGATGTTCTATGGAGTGGTCACTGAAAACCATTTGACAAACAGCAAGGAGGGTAGCAAGTCCACAGCTCAGGAAAGGCCAGCTCCTCATCACATCAGCATTCAGGAAAAGTGCTTGAGAGTATTTCTGAGTTTCTGGTTGATTAGGTTTCAGTTAAATCAATAAAGTCCCTAGGGTTAACTCTTTATGAGATACTGCTCTACAATTATAATATGGAGAAAATTATCATCAACCTTCTCTTGTTTTGGCTTAATTATTCATGCACTTATAATTCAATAGCTATCTTCCTGCTCCCAGGAAGCAACCTAAGAAAGAAACTGGCAAACATTTCGAAGAGGCCAGACTTATTTCCAATGAGCAAGAAAATCAAATGAAAAATTGACTTGTTTTCTCAGTTGTATGGAAAAGAGACATATTCTTTCCAAACAATCAGTGAGCAGAGACCTTAGCATAGTAAAATTCAGCATTACTGAGTAGGACCACATGTCATGTTCCAATAAACACTTTGTGACATTGTCTCATTTAACCTGCAAAGTCTTACAAGGTAAGCATCATCATCCCCATTTCCACGGTGGAAGTATGCTGAGTCAAAAAGAGAGAAAACATTCAGATTTAAGCTACTAGTGTTTTGAGTTCCACCCTTCCAAAATTCATATATTGAAGTCCAAATATTCAGTGTCAGACATTATTCTTATATAATAGTGAATCTGAGACAGAAATATTTACTTAAAATGATTCTACACTGGAGGAAGAGGGTAAACGTCTAATGGTATGTATGACTGGAGTCTTTAGAAATGAGAAGATTTAGAAACAGAGATAATCTCATGAATGAGATTCTAAATAAAGAAAGAGACCAAAATGATACTGCTACAAGCCAAGGGATGTCAAAGATAACCAGAAACCACCAGAAGCCATGAGAAAAGAATGAACTAGATTTATCCCACAGAAGAGACCAGCCCTATCCCTACCTTGATTTTGGACTTCTATCTTACAAAATTACTAGACAACATTTTTTGTTGTTTAGGTAAACTAGTTTGTGGCTCTTTGTTGAAGCATCCTGAGTAAACTAATATAATTAGGTCCTAAAAGTCCATGCCTTTGCACTGGGTCATGGATATAGGTAGCCATCATTTCTTGATGCCACTGAATTCACCAATCTGATTTGATACCCTAATATCAACTCAATTGGAAGTTAACTGAGATGTTAGAGAGTCTCCTGACGTTATGTCTAAATGTTACGGTTTCTTTATTGTAGGGTTATCTTGGATCCTACCCAAGGTTAATTAAGACATAGAGACTTCTTATACTTTAAAGCAGTTGGACCTTTGCTGGAGCAGTCTTTCAGCTAGCTACTAATTTAACTTGACTTATCTGCCATTCAGTCTTCCCATATGGTTCTCACTGCCTGCTTCCAGCTCTGTCCATCTACCTCCTGCCTACCTTCTTTGTCTCCCAAATCTCTGCATCTGCTCTCTTCTCTGACTGTGTACTCTCTGTCTCACAGATCTTTCTGCCCCAGCTTGGAGCCATAAGCTCTTTATTACACAAAAAGCTATATTCCAGTTTGAACCAATCAGCAGCAAGTCATCTCTTAGGCTGCCTTTAGGTATTGAGGGCTGCCTGACTTTCATCTTTTGGACAAGAGAAATAGGACAAGCATTTACAAATAGAAAACTGGTGATGGGCCATAGAAATGGCAATACTAAAGTCCTACCAGCATCAACCTCTCTGCCAGTATACTAATCAACAATTGAAAATACAAGGACACACCTTCATACAATATAAGGGAAGGTCACCCTGACACTTCCTTCCTTATGCTATCATCTTTTACCCATTTATGACCTACCTAGTTTTTTGTGAGAAATCCACAGTACCTCATACTTTGAAGTATCATGGCATATGTGACTCATTCAGTGACTTACCTATTTTTTCTGAATATTTACTTTGCTCTTCTTAGTATTTCATGGATCTCTCATTCTAATAGAGAAGTACAATTAAGAGAATTATTGAGCCCAGAATTACAGGCTGGTCATAGGTTCCTACGAATATCAAGATAGATTTTTCTGCTATGTTCTAAGTGATTCTTCTTAAAAATAAATCATAAGATAGATGTTTCAAAATGCCAAGAAGCAAAGACCAAGAAATAATTGAATTGCTTTCTTCACTCTGTATTCCAGGAAGTGCTAAACAATATTGAACAAACACATACTCTACCAGTGAGATTTATCTCTTTTCAAATATCTAAGTAGCTCTGAACTTGCTTTTCTGAAGTGCAAATTCCCATACAGAGAATCAAGAACCAGTCTTGTTATTTCATTACAAATATATATAACAATAAAAGTAGTGAAGCAATGCCTTCAAACCCTGGATAATGGAGAGATGCGAGCATGATCTATAAAGAAGAGAAAAAGGCAAGGAAGATTCTTAATGCCCCTGATTTCTAGAAATAAGAATCACCTTCTAAATGTTTACATGCAAGAAGTGCTGAAGGAAAGCTAGGCACCCTTGATTACTAAAAGAGAAAGATCAGAATCCCAGGAAAATAAGACTGCTGATGTTTGTGGGCCAGAATACCACAGAAAAGAGAATAACTCAAAGAACAAGACTTCAAGAGATAAACCATTCTAAAGGTCCCATATACTAGCTTCCAAACATAAAAAGAGACTCTAAATAACAGAGCTACAGAACTTCATAAAGTAACTGACAGTCTTGAGAGCAAGACATATCAAACATTCAGCATCTCAACATTTAGAAAGTGTGATATCCAAACAAAAAATCATTAGACACATCAATAAGTCAAAATACAACCTATACATGGGAGAAATAGGAAGAAATTAAAATTGATAAAAGGATATGTTTATCATTTCAAACTATTTGATTAAATGTGGTCACCAAATTTTAAAAACAATGAAGAAATGAACTGTATAAAAAAGAAACACGAAACTTTTAAAACTACAGAATACACTATAGAATTAAAATCTCACTGAATGAATTCAACAATTCAGTGTGGATTAGGCAGAGCAGGAAAAAATGGACTAGTGAACTGGTAGACATAGCAACAGATAAAAGCTAAACTTCAAAACAAAAAGGATAAATTTTTAAACGTATTCTTTTCTCCTACATTACATCCTAACCACAGTTTCTCCTCCCTCATTCCTCCCAGTCCTCCTCAACCTCCCTTATCCTCCAGACACAGTCCTCTGCTTCCCTTCAGAAAAGAGCAGGCCTCCAGGGATATCAAGTGAACAAGGCATAATAAGTTACAATAAGACTAGGTACAAACCCTCACAGTAAAGCAAAACTAGGCAACCCAATAGGAGGAAAATGCTCCCAAAAGCAGGCAAAAGAGTCAACTGACTCCCCCTGTTAGGAGTCCCACAAGAGCACCAACCATAATACATAGACAGAGACCTCGCACAGATCTATGCAGCCTATGATAGTTGCTTCAGTTTCTGTGAATCCTATGAGCACTGCTTAGTTGATTCTAGGCCATGATCTCTTTGTGTCTTCAAACCCTCTGGTTTCTAGAATCCCTCCTCTCCCTCTTCTGTGGGGTTTTCTAGCTCCACTTAATGTTTGGCTATGGGTCTCTCTACATCTGCTCCCATCAGTTGCTGGAAGAAGCTTCTCTGATGACAATTGGGCTAGGCACCAATCTCTGAAAATAGGACAACATCATTAGAAATCTTTTACTTTTTCTTTTTTCTTTTCTTTTTATTTTGTTTCTTGACAATCATGTTTAGCTCTATCCTAGTTCTCTGAGCTATCCAGAGAATTTTCTTTAAAGGGCAAAGACATATTAGAAAACTGTTTATAAACTACATTGAGAGCTAAATCTCTGAGAAAATAAGGAGTAAATCAGCAGAAAAAAGTTTTAAACAATGCCTGAAATTTTCAAATTATGAAACTCTGCACTCATATATCATTTTTATATAATCTTAAAATCCATGGCAGGACTAGTCATATGAAAATCATAGCCATTCGTGCCAAAACTTAGCATCAATTCATCAAAGTTTTTTAAAAATTAGAGATAAATATATCTTTAAAAGCAGTCAGAATATAATAGGCATAAAATGAATGTATTCTGATGATGGAAGAATAATTTTCTTTAGTTCTGTAGCCAGTACTGAAGTTATCTGTGTTCCAGCAAGTAAGCACCTACACACACTCATGAGAGCAACCCTAATTAAACTCAATAGATCCTTTTTTAAAAATTGACATGAAATTTAAGCTATAATGGTTAGGAACAAAAACAAGTCTACAAAGAATATGGGGATAATAAAGGACGTTATGGAATTAATATGATCAAAATGCAACATAAACAAGAAAAATTTGTCAAAGAATGTATGGAACTATTTTAAAGCAAAACACATAAAAATGAAGAAGACTGTAGTATTCTCATCAGAAATAGGGCAAAGAAAAATGATGAATTATTGAACCAAAACAATCAAATTCTATATTGCTAACTTAAAATTCTGTAGAGAGTAAGGGTATCTGTAAAATTTAAAGCTGAATAGGTGCATTCTTCAATAGACTTAGAGTAGGAAGCATGCTCTAACACAGGCATGATGAAGAGTTTTAAAGGAGGCTCACTGATTATAAGGAACATGATATGCGTTAAAAAGATCTTTATTGAGAAAGCATAAAGAATTCTCCATTTTTACTATTAAAAAATATAAATGATAATTTTAAACAACAATAACCACAGACTGTGAATTAGAATGATGTGGAAGTAAAATAAAAGACAACACTAAAACAAAGCAGGGTTAAAACAAACAGAAGTATGCTACTGTAAGGTACATTAGCTATGTAGAATACAGTAACTTAACTGGGAACAAACATATGCATTTCTAACTAAGAATGAAACACACAAATAATAGCTAGATAAACAGGCAAAGAGATCTAACCACAATAAAGTGAATATTAGAAATAATGGAAAAAGAAACAACAAAAGTAAGAAAGAAAGAAGAAAGAAAGAAAATTTTTGAGTTATAGATTAAATAAGTATCAATATAATGTGCATATATCCAGAAATATAAGAAATTATAATAAATGCAAATCCTTAGCCAAACTAACTAAAAGGCAAAAAGACAATGTCCAATATCCAAACTAACAAAATCATAAATGAAAGAAGGCATCACAACAGACACTGAGGAAATCCAGAGTCATTAGGTTTTACTTCAAAAGCCTGTATGCCTCAAAATTGGAAAATCTAAATGAAATAGATGATTTTATGGATAGATTCCACTTACCAAAGTTAAATCAAGATCTGGTAAACAATCTAAATAGTCCTATAACACAAAAGAAAATAAAGCAGTCATTAAAAGTCTCCAAAACAAACGAACAAAAAAGCCCAAAGCCAGATGACTTTAGCATAGATTTCTATCAGACTTTGAAAGAAGAGCTTATACCAATACTCCTCAAACTATCCACAAAATATAAAAGAAGGGATACTGCCAAACTCATTCTATGAGGCTACAGTGACCCTGGTACCTAAACCACACAAAGACTCAATAAATTTCTGCTATCAACATTGATGCAAAAATATTCAATAAAATAATAAAAAACAGTAACCAACAGATTGGGAGAAGATCTTTACCAATCCTACATCCAGTAGTGGGCTAATATCCAACATATACAAAGAACTCAAGAGATTAGACTCCAGACAACCAAATAACCCTATTAAAAAATGGAGTACAGAGCTAAACAAAGAATTCTCAACTGAGGAAACTCAAATGGCCAAGAAGCACCTTAAGAAATGTTCAACATCCTTAGACATTAGGGAAATGCAAATCAAAACAACCCTGAGATGCTACCTCACACCAGTCAGAATGATCAAAAGATCAAAACCTCAGGTGATAGCAGATGCCGATGAGGATGTAGAGAAAAAGGAACACTCCTCCATTGTTGGTGAGATTACAAGCTGAATCAACCACTCTGGAAATCAGTCTGGCAGTTCCTCAGAAAATTGGACATACCATTACCCGAGGACCCAGCTATACCACTCTTGGACATATATCCAAAAGATATTCCAACATAACAAGGACACATGCTCCAGTATGTTCATAGCAGCCTTATTTATAATAGCCAGAAGGTGGAAAGAATGTCTTTCAACAGAGGAAAGGATATAGAAAATGTGGTACATTTACACAATGGAGTATCAGTCAACTATTAAAAACAACAAATTCATGAAATTCTTAGGCATATGGATAGAACTAGAAAATATCATCCTGAGTGAGGTAACCCAATCACAAAAGAACATACATAGCATGCACTCAAAAACTGAATCCAAGAAAATATTATCTACCACGCATGATCAAGTAGCCTCCATCCCAAGGTTATGGAAGTGGTTCAATATATGAAAATCTATCAATGTAATCCACCACATAAACAAACTGAAAGAAGAAATGTAACACATGATCATCTCATTAGATGCTGAAAAATCCTGTGACAAAATTCAACACTCCTACATGTAAAAGTCTTTAAGAGATCAGGGATACAAGGCACATTTTAAAGACAATAAAGACAATATACAGCAAGGAAATGGTCAACCTTGAGGGAGATTGCTTGAATCTCACTCAGAAGGGGAAATTTAGCAGTCATCAGAGGTGAATGGAGTGATAGAACTGGGTGAGAGAGGAGATGTGTGGATCAAGTGTAGGGAGAGTCAGAGAAAGAGAGCTAGGAAAACATGTGAAAATTGTGTGGGGGTGTGGGTGGGTTAATCTCTAGGCAGTGCCAGAGAGTCTATTAGGGTGACTCTAGCTGAGACTCCTAACAGTGGGGAATATTGAACCTAGAGTGACTACCTCCTGTAGCCAGGCAGGACTCTCAATGGAAGGACAAGGACAACAACCCATCCATGAAATCTTCCACCCAAAATATGTCCTGCCTACAAGAAGTATAGAGACAAAGATGGAGCAGAGACTGAGAGAATGGCCAACCAATGACTGGCCCAACCTGAGACCCATTCCATGGGCAAGAATCAATCTATGACACTATTAGTGATATTCTGTTTTGTTTGCAAAGCCTCATTTAGCTATCCTCTGAGAGATTCCACCCAGGAACTGACAGAAACAATTGCAGAGAGCCACAGCCAAACATTAGATGGAGCTCAGGAAGTCTTGTTGGAGAGTTGAGGGAAGAATTGAGGGACCTAAAAAGGGTAGGGACTCTATAGGAAAACCAACAGAGTCAACTAACCTGGACCCTTGGGAGCTCCCAGACCTGAACCACCAACCAAAGAACATGTATGGGAATGGACTGATACACATACCTCCAGCATATATGTAGCAGATGTACTTCTTGGTATTAGTCTAGGTCTCCCAACAATTGGAGCAGGGGCAGTCCTTGATTCTGTTGCCTGCCTATGGATCCTCTTCCCCTAACTGAGCTGCCTTGTTGGGCCTCAATGTGAGAAGATGAGCATAGTCCTGTGGCAATGTTATGTGTCAGGGTGGGTTGGTATCCAGGAGCTGCCTCCCCCATCTCAGAGAAGAAGGTGAGGGAGAACAGGGAAGGGCTATATGGAGGGGGGTACTGGAAAGAGGGGTGCTACAATGGGCATGTAAAGTAAATTAATTAATTAATTAATGGGATTTTAAAAATCCAAACACAATTGAACCTGAGAATCAAAGGGCCATCAGGAAGATGTTTGTCTCACAGTATACTAACCACTTTCATTTTTAAAGTAATCCCCTGGGACATTCATTTTCCATCTGGAAATTGTAACTGCACTTAGAGAATTATATCAGAGTTTCTGACTCCTTTGCCAAGATGTGTTTTTAGTTGAAACTAAATGTGATTGTGGAGTTTGGAAAACAGGTAATTTTCAGTTGAATCTGACCAGGTCAAGGTGCGCACCAGTTAACTCTACTGTAGGTTTCTAGCTGGTTGCTTTCCGGCTGAAGCTGAGGTCAGCCAAGTTTTGTTTCCTTCGCTGTTGTCTGAAAAGCAATCTGTAGCAACTTGAGCTGATCAACAGCATCTCCACAGTGAAGAGGACAGGGTTTCTCGCTGAGCACTGAAACATCTTGGGATCCAAGTACAGCTACAAGCAGGTGAGAACTCTGCTTTTCTGGAAATGAGCTGACTGAGGCTCTATGCAAAGTACCCTCCACTAAGTCCCACTTGATCCATATTTTGTCTCTCTATAATAGCAGCCTTGAATCCCTTAGCCAATACTGTCTATGCTGTGTGAGATTAATTACCATGATGTCATCGAGATGTTTGGGTTAGGATTAACCTTGGGTAAATAAATTTAGGGAATCCCAGACAGATGTAATAGAATGATTCAAATAGTATTTCTATTTCTATGCTAGCTTTATTTCTTGAGGGATAAACATGAACAAGGATATGTATCCATATTTATTCATCAAATACAGTCAATAGTCTCAAAAAGGCCAGTTTTAATAACAAAGGGCATCCGTCTGCTACACCTACAGGGATGGCATCAAATGTACTTCTGAAACTAAAAACAGAAGCTGCTAATTGTGGTATTAATTTTTATTGGTCTATCTGGAGACAAATGCTAGCACAGAATTCTCTTGGGTCAATCCAAATGGGCTACTAGAAACAAAATTAATCAGCAAACCCACTTCTTTCTTGTGGATGTTGAGAGCACCAGATTCGGACAGCATACTCCTTGTCTGGTTCCCCACAGCTTCTTCACATGGAACCACTTTTCTGTAGCATCTTGCTGTCTGAGCAGGAGTTCTAAAAATCGAAACTGAAAGTAGCTTCATTTCAATTACAATTCATTGATATCAAATGCATCCCGCACAGTTCCCTGTACTTTGGGTAGAAATAGACCTATGAAGTTTACAGAATTGAGTCAACAAGTGCCCCCTCTCCTTTCTTTCTTAAAGCCAATTATTTTTCTCACAAGGCAAGAAGAATGAGGAAAACACGATAATGTTCCAGTATATGTGTCATGTCCTGCAAATACACAGGGTTAAGACAGATGCAAAAAAAAAATGGCAATAAAATGCCCAGTTTCTAAAATTTGCCAAATATTTTAAACAACATACTAGTGATTGCGTTTATGACTCACATGTTCGAAAGAAATGAAAAAGATTATTCAGAAATATCTTCTGAATATTATTGCTGTAGCTCTTTAGTGAAGTAGGATAACTATAGCCTGAAACAAAATATTATATGTTTATAAAGAACTAGAGGGGCCAGGCAGTGGTGGCGCATGCCTTTAATCCCAGCACTTGAGAGGCAGAAGCAGGCAGATTTCTGAGTTTGAGGTCAACCTGGTCTACAGAGTGAGTTCCAGGACAGCCAGGGCTATACAGAGAAACCCTGTCTCAAAAAGCAAAAAAAAAAAAAAAAAAAAAAAAAAAAAAAAAAAAAAAAAAAAAAAACCTAGAGGGGAAGAAATTTAAGGCTCCAGACCTAAAAAGAGTGGTAAATATTTAAAGCAGTTGGAATTCAAATTATCCTGCACTGACCAAATAGTACCAAATTGCCATATTATTCTACATTAATATGGACATCTCTGTGCTAATCAACCTTTAATTTTTATGATGCTAGAGCTTATATTTAGTGCTTTACATGTGCAAGGCACCTGTTTTCCCACTGCACTACATCCTATACACATTTTTATAAGTATTAAATAAATTTATTTATTAGTGCCTCTCTGTATCTGTTTCTCTGTCTCTATGTGTGTCTGTCTCTCCTTACCCCCTCTCTCTCTCTTTGTGTGTGTGTGTGTGTGTGTGTGTGTGTGTGTGTGTGTGTGTGTGTGT
>NW_021604618.1:11259369-11271506 GCF_004785775.1 Grammomys surdaster | reverse complement strand
TGTGTGTGTGTGTGTGTGTGTGTGTGTGTGTGTGTGTGTGTGTGTGTTTAAATGGGCACATGCAACAAAAACAACATGTGGAAATCAAAGATCAATTTGCAGGAACCTGTTTTTTATTTCTACCATATGGGTCCTAGGAATCAGATCCAAATAACCAGGTTTTGTGTGGCAAGCATTCTTACTCTTACCTGCTGAGGCATCTCACCATGTCCCAGACTGATTCTGAAAGAAACTGAATAATTAAACCTGAGTGCTGTGTGCATCTTCCTGACATTAATATAACTACAAGTTAGGGAGCACAATGGATAGATAAAATTGATTTGTAGATAGATAGATAGATAGATAGATAGATAGATAGATAGATAGATAGACAGACAAATCTGAAATATTTGTCATTTTCTTTTTGTATAAATTTTAAAAACCACATACATTTATAAAGCTACTTGATATATGGCAGCAGATATTATCATGCCAAGGTAGAAGGACAGACAGTTTTAATAATCTATTTTACCTCTACTTGCATATGTATGAGAAAGAGTATGCCCATATATGTTCAGGTACCCATAGAGGGCAGAAAAGAATAACAAATCCTCTGGAATGCATTTACAGGTAGTATAGTGGGCCTTGCAGATTGGATGTGGGATCTAAACCATCGTCCTCTGAAAGAGTATCAAGTGCTTGGAACCACTGAGCCATCTGCCCTATCCCAGAATCATTTATCTAACACTTCCCAAGATAGGCACAGCACACAGCCCATTACTGAAGCCAACTGTTCCGTTTTAAGCATCCTGAAAGCTGATTTTCAAAGACCAAATATTAGAGATAGCTGTATTAAATGCCTATCTTGTTTTGACTAAGCCAAATGTAAGTTTCCACAGTAATGTAACCCAATCCTCTTCCTCCTGAACTACACAGGACCTGGGTGATAAGTTCCCAGTCAGGACCAACACCTAGAAAACATATACTTTAAGAAGCTGGTAAAGGAGACCATGAGACTGCTTGGCTAGGTCCACCACTCAGACTCCCTCTACACATACCCAATTGTCACTAAATATCATTGTGGCAAGTGTGACAATGACAGTACTGATTAGACCATGAGAGGCCCCTCCTAAAAAAAAAATGAAAGAATAAAAATAATGGACATTTCAGTTTACCAACCCTTGTCTAGGAGAACCAAGACATCCAAAATATCTCTGTCTGTTCAGGGTTGACCCTGAAAGCCATGGACTAGGTATCCATCAGACTCACTGGTGTCTGCTGTCCTGGTAGACAATAAGGAGGAAGAGCTCAAGACTAGAAGGACCAGGGTAAAGACACATCACCACTGACTCTCATATCACACTGACTCTCACAGATCTGGGCTCGGTGTTTCGTTCAATTTCAGTCCATGAGCATTTTCCCTTATATAGAAGATCTGGGTGGGCTCAAAGTTATTCTTGACCATGCAGATACAAAATCCTAGGATAAGAAGACCTCAAGGTAATTAGGTGAGAGGACCACATGCAAAGCAATGCCATGGGCTCCATGTCCTGTGGGGCTGTGGTTTCTTTTTTTATTTCAGTTTGTTTGGTTTTGTTTTGTTTTGTCTTGATGCTAAATTTTCAGATCTATTTTGTTCCCGCTACTAAATAGATAAAGAACAGATAGGATGTGCTTCATCCATGTTATTGCCAATGCTCATGGGTGGAAGCTTCTTTTCCTTATCCTACATTTTCCTGGCAGAAAGGACGTTGTTGACCTCTGAGAATAAATAAAGGCTTAAGTTGGAAAACAGTGTAGCCATTCAGGATCTACAACTTCAAATAGCATTTCCTAACAATTGCTATTTCAGATTTTAATTAAGATCTCAAGAAAAAATATGCCAGTTTGAGTCTGTGCATGCTCACTTGTGAAATCAAAGGAATACTTTTTTCTAACGTATTACCTCCTATCTATTCCATGACTGCAACACATTTTATTAAGAACTCCAAGCTTCCTGTTAAGTTCTGATTGTCTCTGTTGCTGTATCGTTTGGAAAGGGCTTGTCCTCTATAGGTGAAGTGGGAATCTTTAAGTCGACGTGACTGTATATCAAGCATCATCTTTTTAAATCTGTATGTATATGTTCATGTGAGTGCAGGTGCATCTCTGTCATAGCACACACGTGGAAGACAGGTGACAACCACAAGTGTCTGGCATCTTTCACCTTCTTTGAGACAAGGTCTCTTTTGCATTTTGTACCACTTCATAGTCCAGCTTAGCTAACCCAAGTCTCTCATCTCTACCTCCTAGTCCACCATAGTTCTGAGATTACTAGTACACTACCAACTCCAGTTCATATGGGTTATGGAGATCCAAACTCAGATCCTCACTCTTGATAAGCAAGTGCTTTACAGACCGAGCTCTGTCCTCAGACATTAATTTACTTTCCATTAGCTTCTCAATGAAATATTTCTCTTAAAAGACATTTGAAGCCAAGAGAAAATAGCTCTATCTCCTGGACTCTCTCTCCATTTGCTTTATTGCTTGATTGCATAGTCTCCCAAACAGAATTTCCTTCAATAAACACTGCAGTCACTTCCAGGATTAAACTGCCTCTAAAGATGTTAACTCTTTTTTATCTCTGTGTCTCTAACATTCTGAAAGATATGAAAATGTTATTAGCCAAAGGTATTTTTATAATTCCACTGGATACATTATTAGAGGTCTGTTTGCAATTCCGGTGCACACATTATTAGAGGTCTGTTTTAAATTCTGTAAACATTTCCTACACCCTTTTTCATTTCAGAGTCTCAGCAAGAATTTTACCAGATGTTAGTTAGTAGTCTTATTTTACTCTGCCTGTATAACTGACAAAATTGCTTCCATGAAACGTCCTGGGTTGTTTGGTTTGGTTTCGTTTTTTATTCACTTTTATAATGTTCCCCATGCCTCCTCAGGCTTCCTGAAGGATGACTTGTTTTTCAGGAACCTTGTAGCAAGTCTCTGCCTGCAACTCAGGCTCAATTGCAAATCTTCCTATAAGCTCTGAAATCTGGTAAAGCACTTCATCTAATGTACTTCCAATGCATGAATAGCAAGGAGTATTCTTTGCTACCAATCTTCCTTTTCCATCTTACTTGACATCCTCACATTACATGCATATTGGAACAGTAGTTTCTCATAAGAATCATCTTCTATGTCCTTCTAGAACAGTGAGGACTATGTTTTCTGACCAATCAAACATATAAGGACAAAATGAAGGTGACTGAAATCATGGAATGGAGAGAAGAATGGAGAGAAACTTGAACTGATGAGGCCAATGTTCTCTTTACATAATGTTAACAGTAGATGGTATGGGATCCTTCTTGCCTGATCAGAATTGAAATCCTGCCCCTTATTTTGACACTTCCTGTGGATAGCCCACATTATGACATGAAGACATCTTACTAATCAAATTTCATTTGAATATGACTATCTACAGAGTGCAGATACTACATATACCTATCATTTTATATGATAGAACTGGCTGCATAGAAATAATAATAAAACTGAGACTCTGTAGATACAGGACTTTATATGTCTGGTTTTATCCCACATAACCACTGGACACAAAGCACAAAACAGTAGTGAACTAATTGAATTAGAATGATTTTAACTAAACTGAAACTCTTTCCCTGAAACTCCATTCAGGCATGTCTTCTGAAACCACCCAAAACAAGATCAATCTTTTCTCTGCTCCAGAAGAAAGCAAGTGTGTTCTCACCTCCAACATGGACACCTGCTATTTATTGAACTCTTCTTTGAGTAACTCATCATCCAGGCAACTTCTTCCATAATCTCTGTCAATTTTTGATATGTCTGAAGAACTTACACAAAGCCTCAATCCATAGAGGACAGCATGGACTCTAAATAAACACAAACACAAGCATAGAATGTCCTTGCAGTTTTGCCTCAAACACCTGGTCTGGGTCCTGACACTTCTGAGGCTCTGATAACTACATCTAGATTATTAGAACAGATACTGTCTTAATTGGTTTTTGGAACTATTAGTCTGTATATCAAGCCTGTGGTCAAATGTCATTTCATATCACATGGGTTTAATTACTTTTATGCTATTTGAAGACACCAAGGCTAAACATGTTGCCAATTTCAAAGAAAGCATTCATTTTTGCACTCAGAATTAACAACTGCTAATGTCCTTAGTCACCTCTAGGGAGGCGTTATTTGGACTTTTCCAGGGAGTGTGGTGGTTTACATCAGTATCAGGACACGGTCTCACTCAGTAGCCCAGTGTAGCCTCAAGCCCATACCAGTACCTCAGCCCCGTATTCAGTGTCTTGGATTCAGATGTCATAGCACTGATCCCTTTAATTTCTTGGAAGATGGAAACAAAAAATATTCAAGGAAAGACCTGAAAGGTGGTGAAAGATTGAAGAATTGTGAAAACAGTGACACTTTGCCAGCATAAGCCCAGGAATTTTATTTACACAGCAGAGCTTGTTAGTCGAGACATACTGCTCCAAGAAAACCTGAGAGCTACAGATAAAACAGTCAGGGACTTAGAGCAGAGATATGACACAAATCTCAGCTTACTCCCTGTATGTGCTCCTTGGGCAAATTATGTGGCCTTTCTGAGCTTGTGCTGTCCTTTACAAAACAGAGTTAAAATTACTATCTCTCAACAAAAGTTCACAGTGATATAGTAGGCACAAATATTTTTAATTTACCCATTTCTTTAGTTCACTTTCTATATTACCTTTTGGAGTGAGTCTCATTACAAGTTCTCATTTAGGAAAACAAAACCAAGGTTGAGATAAGTTAAGTGATATGCCTATGTTGCCCAACTATTAAGCAGTAGAATTAATATTTCAACCCTGACAATCAGGTCTATCACTTGTGTACAGTCAGTTGACTACAAAGCCTAGGGGCCCACACTCTCGAAGACATGAGTTTTAGAATACTTAAATGCATCCCTTCTTCCTTATCATCCCTCTTCTTAGTCTCAGGAAGAAAATAGCACTGGTATGAGAAAGGAGATAGGATACCTTTATTCACTCATGGTAACCTCTGCAACACCAACCACCTTGTCTAATCTCTAGATCTCTGAACCCTCATCTATAGTTTACTGTTTTCTGAGGTTGTGTGCTTAGAGGGGCCATAGAGCAATGTGATGAGTAGATGGCATGTTCACAAGACAGCTCACATAAACCGTGAGCACAGGGTGGTGGCACTCAACTCTGTGTACTAGCCTCATCATTACCTTTATCTCTCCTTTCTCTCATTCAGACTGCTGCAGGGAAATCTGAGAAAAGCTACTCTTTTAATACCTATACAGTATACCGGGTCCCAAAGAAAGCTGTTAGTATGGAAATAGCCTTTCAGAGATAAGGGAAGAGGCAAGCCAGGAACAGCACATTTCTAAGCCTGTTTAGTCCTGAAGCAGCATATAGCCTTGGCCTTCTAGCCAGCTCTGAGCCAGACACATCAAGGCCTTTTAGAGCCAAGGCTATGGATGCACAGTGTTCTGGAAACAGCCATAACCTCTCAAATCCACTTAGTCTTTTAATCCCTCCCCCGAAACCCCCGGCATGGCCTGAGCCCACACAGAAAGCTTGCCTCAGCTTCTGACCTTCTCAGTCCTTCTGGCCTTCCTGGAAGTATTCTGTGCATAGCTGAAGTTGGCTAGAATGTAAGTAATGAAACCAAAGGTACATTTGGTGTTTGGACAAATGTCAAATGTTTTCCCTATGCACCAGATATAAAATATAAATGAAGTAAGTAAGTAATAAGTATGTATATATTACATATTTTAAAAGTTTTATGTATTTAAAGTAATATATATCAAGCAGTTCTGAATGTGATGCTTCTCTTTTCACATAGAGGGCCCTAGACAGGTGAGGGGTTTGTTAATGGAGTCCAGGATGTGAACCCTTCAATTCCAGGAGCTGTGTGTCAGCCAAATGGAAGAGTAGCTAGAATGAAGTCCTGGGTTTTGCTTGAGTCTGCTCTCTGAGCAATGCTCTGGTCCAGAACACATTTCTTTGCCTCTCTGGGCCTCAGAACCCCCATCTATAGGTGATAAAGCTGGTAACTAGTGAATACACTCTTAAGAGTGGTCCAGAGAGTAATACAATGAATGAAACAGAACCCAGAGACTTCTTACAACAGAAAACACTATGTTCATATACTTAACATATTACATAGTAGCAGCCCCTTTCACAAAGGAACATATACATCTCATTTTCCCCTTTTAATGAAAAGAAATTCATTTTTAATTTTAGAACAGATAAAGATTTGTAGGAAAGTTTCAAAAATAGTCAAATCCTTAACACACCCACATTTTCATTCCTCTTTTGTTCATGTCTATGTTAGGATCCTACGCTTATTAAAACACTTTTCTTCCTTAAAATGTGCAGCCCTCTCTGCCTGTCTATAGGTTGCAACATCCATAATCCAGACTTAGGGAACCCATAGTGAATGGAGGAAGCTGCAGCTAACAGGCTCAAAGCTCAACTCACAAGAAGAGTTGGCAACCCAGTTTTGGCCCACAGTTATCACCCAGGGATACAGATTCCCATCAGAAATCCAGATTTTATGCAAAATATACTCATTTTTAAAGGTTGACTCATTTTTTTTGTTTCCCTTTCTCAAAATAGCATCCTCTCCAAACAAAACACTTCTGCAAGCTGAATGTGACCCTCCACTTCCCATCTGTGAGCTCCAGCCCTACTCCTTCCTTCCATTTGGCTAAAGTTGGAGGTTAATCAGAAATGGCTCCTTCTAGCAATTCTCAGAAGAATCTGTTTCAGGAGCAGGCTGTTCTCTATTTCTAGTAGTCACATATACTCCTTGGCCTGTGGCCCCACATTCTACCTTCATAGCACACCAGTCTCTTCCTCTAGCACCACAGAACCATCTCTGATGTTCTTCCTCCTATAAGTACTGTGATTACTCCTATTGGAATAATTTAGGGTAACCACTATACCTGAGGCTCACTAACTCAATCACACCTAAAGAGCCTGAATATATACACACACACACACACACACACACACACACACACACACACACACACACATATATATATATATATTAGAATTCCCAGTCACCAGGAAATTAGGCCATAAATATATGCTGTAGAAGGTGTAGAAGGGAGTAAGAAGTCATTCCTTAACTTACCATAGTTGGTCTAAGTTTCTTTTTCCTTTAACATAAATGCCTTCTCAGCCATACCAGTGTTTCCTGTGATTCTACCATCCTTTCCTCCTATTAGATAATCTATGTTGGCATTTGATATTTTTGAGACAGACACTAAATGCCTAGTAGTGTGTTAGTATAAGAAAGAAAAACAAATATTCTCTCATTGCAACAATTTCTGGTATGCTTGTCAAAGAACAAGAAATTAGAGATGGTCCAGATAAAGTCTGATGACTCACTATTCCAGACAGATTTTCATTAGACATGAAGTTGGGACTGGGATCCAGACCTTTACTTGCAGAAGAATAGTCATGTGTATAGGTCTTATTATATATTTAGTGATATGTGACAGAACAGCCATTAATCACCACTGACCCATGACCCATGTCACCTCAACAGTTCACAGTGGAGAAAAGATAAATTATGAAAACAAGCCTAGGATGATGCATAAGAAAAGGCAATTGAGATGAAACTTTAATCATCAACCTGGGCAAGAACAACTTATTCCCCTCAACCAATAAAGGCTTATACCCAAATACTACACCCATCAAACATTAAGCAAGAAATGAGTACCTGTCCCATCTGTGAGTCAATTTACAACTTATTCAGTGAAATATATTTCCTTTTAACACAGGAAAACATTTTTGGCATCTCTGCCATGCTGACCACATTTGATTGAAACAGAGTAAGCATCTGGTACTTCCAGTTCTATGTCTGGCATTTAGACTTTTAACAGTAAAAGAGTTTGAGTGATGAAGCTTGGCTTTTCCTCCCTTCATAAGAATGTAGACAGAAGACCAGACCAATAAAACACAGCACACAAGACACAAAACAATCATATGAAGAGAGTGTAGTGATACCCAGAGGTCTCATTGGACTGTAAGTATCTACTTCAAGTTTCTGCCTGAGGTTTGACTATAATTAGGGCTCTTGTGTTATGGGGTCCAATTCTGCTTCAAAATAGAGTCCTTATTTTTCCCCAGGTTAATCCACACTGGCTTCTATTGCTTGAAACCAAAAGGCTTTGCTTTGTAATCCCTGGAGATCTCTCGAAGAGCTTCTTCTTAAGGATCCCATGCACTGCTGTCTCCACTTAAAAAAAATAAAATTATTCTACTATCTGGTGTTTGAATCCTTGTCCTTAGGAACTATTTCAGAACTTGTCACCTGGTATCTGTAAGACTTGATAACAAAGGACACCTTAGGCAACACAATTCACACATCAGTTTTATAGAAGTGAAATGTTTGGCCTAATTTCTTAAAATACATTCATTTTTTTATGGGTGGATACTTCCCTTGTGTCCCAATTGCTGAATGGTTTCATGTAAACCTTGACAATTTGGGGGAATTTTATCCTCGTTGTTGTTAGGCCTCAGTGGGAGAGGATGTGCCTAGTCCTGGTCTTGCTTGGACTACATGTCCCAGGGTGAGATAATAACCAAAAGAGACTCTCCTTCTCAAAGAAGAAGGGGAAAGGGAAGTAAGGGAAGGATTTATAAGGTGGGATTGTAGGATAGGAAGGGGGCCTGTGATCAGAATGTAAAATGAATAAAAATAAATAATTTATTTAAGAAAAAAAGAAAGAAATGAGATTTGATAAATTCTTCACTGTTGCTCCTATTTATTAAGCAAATGTATTAAAAAGAGGATTTCTGTGTTTGACAGAATGTGGAGTGACTTCCCACACAGTGATTGTCATCCACAGCAAACACTGCGCAAAACCCTATAGTCCCATTTAAAGATTTTAGAGGACTTGACCTGGGAATGTGGCACTGGATTCTGATTCCACAAGGAATTAGAGCCACCCCCGTGCAACCTTAAGATCTGCAGGAACTGACTCTGTCTGAGAAGTGACAAGTTCATTGTCTCTCACATAGGAAAAACAACAAATGGCAGCTGCTTGCAATACTGTCTTGAAGGTTCTAAGACCAGATGTGAACCTGGAAAGGTAAGAAAAGAGACAGTCACCATAAGCCACAGTGTTTCCATCTGAAATGGTCATTTACTAATGACCATTTAATTAAACCTAAGTGGGCAATTCAGGACTGAATGACAAGTCATTTGATTCTCTGCTATCTTACACCCAATCAGTATATTCAACTCTCATCTCTAATACCCTAAACCATGAGTCAATTAGCTATATTCCAAAAACCAAACAAGGCCTACTATCTGTTTCTGTAAATAATGTCTGAGTAGAATACCATCATGCAGATTTATTTACATGGTTTACAGGCATCTTCATACAAAAAAAAAATGACAAAACACAATAATGACAAGCAAGATGTCTTTGAGGATAAAGACTAAGATATTTACCATCTGGTCAACCTCATTCCTAAAGAAAATCAAAGTTCAGAATAACTCAAAAGAGATTAATCTAACCAGAGATTTCTTTTTCAATGGGAGGAAACTGCCCAAACTTGAGTTTTAATGCCCAGATAGAAATTTACCTTCTGTCACTAAGCACTCTACTGTCAGATAAAGCAAAGAGGTGTGTTCATTATCCAGATGGCCAGGGACTGACATTTAGCAAAGGAGCAACTCAAGCATGAATTAAGGACTTCAGTCACTGTACCTAAGGTGATGAATTCATTAAGAGGTAAAGGAAATACAATGTAAAATGAGCAATAAAAGAACTAAAATCTACTAAACTCCTGTTCACCCAGAGTTCAACCAACTAGAGAGACATAGCTTTCATTTTCCTTTTACATGGAAAAGTCTATACAAAGACTAGTTAATTAGGATAGCTATCAATGAGAGAAGCCACATTCAGCATATCCTGTCAAAATCAAAGTAACTGGTAGTCCTAGTTAACTTTAATAGTCAACTTGACATAGCCTAGAGTTAGCTGAGAAAAGAACCTTAATTGAACAACTCCCTAGATCAAATTGACATGTGGTCATGTCTGTAGGTGATTGTCTTGATTGTTACCTAATTTAGGAGGGCCAAGACTAGTGTGACCATTCCCTAGCTGATGGCTCTGGGCAACATACAAATGCTAGCTAACCATAAATCTACAAGAGAACCAGCAAGCTTGAGTTCCTACTCTGATTTCGCTCAATGATGGGCTGGAACATAAAAGCCAAATAAACCCTTTCCTTCCCTATGACTCTTTTCAACAGTGTGTTTTATCACAGCAACAACATGGAAATTAGAACACCAATGTTAATAAGAACCACATTAATATCCCATGGGTCATGCAAGAAATATATTATGATCATTGTATGACTTTGAAGATAATGTTGTTAACAAATATTAACAAATAAGCCAAGCTTTGAACACACAGAACACCATATCAGTTTATTGTACATCTTTCTCATTTTTAAAGTACTGTAAGAATTAGGCTTAGATAGATAGATAGATAGATAGATAGATAGATAGATAGATAGATAGATAGATAGAGAGATAGATAGAGAGATAGATAGATAGGCTATTCAAGTTAGTCTCTTTTTGACCAATTAGATTTTGAGTGTAATTCTTTGCAATATGACACTAGCACAGAAGATCACTGAGTGTTTTCAGGGTAATTTATAGGAAGACACCTACTATGGTAGAACTTATAAGCCAACTTTGCTCCCATGATGGAATACATGTCTTAGAATGATATGATCTGAGTAGTTGAGTTCATGAAGCTATAGGGATTAATATCAAGTGGTTGGAAACAGTGTTGACTGATTATGACACCAGAATACAAACACTATTGTATAAAGATGGGTGGAATCTCACTCTAAACAAATCATTTTTGGTCATGACTGAGGTTGTGAATGGCTAAGAGTACCAAGAAATGAATATATGGTTTTAGGCATAATAGAAGAATGGGTGAATTCATTGACACAGTCTTATTCATTTATATAATCAATACAAATTTATGAAACCATACATCTAGAATTTGGGAGCAGATATACTCTTCTATTGCCAAAGCTGGAACTTTAAGTTAAACAAAGAGAAAGAAATCTAAGCATCCTTTTATTATTAATAAAGCTATTGAAGAAACTGTGAGTTTATATCTCTGACCAAAGCTCGATGCTTACCTGAAGTAAACCCACAGTGACTTGATCTCTCTGTTCCCTGCAGTCAGCTCCATGTCTTACTCATAGACTCGGATTCTTTGCCACACAGCAGAATGAAGAAGGCTTGCAATCTCTGAGAGGAGAATGCCTTCAATAAACATGATCAGATTGTTTTAGCAGAACACAGATCAGAAAAAAACCATTTCACTTTCATCATGAAACGTAAGTATGAAGTAGAAAGAAACAAGGTGTTTTCCTAAAGAGATGGATGTCCCTATTTGAAAAGACAACCTGAATGAGTGCTACTTACCCTTCACTGAAAGCAGGTCAGCAATGATTTATGTACTAGGGGTATGTGATGATTTGAATATACTTGGCCCAGAGAGTGGCACTATTAGGAGGTGTGGTTCTTTTGGAGTAGGTGTGGTCTTGTTGTAGGAAGTGTGCCATTGTGGGCATGGGCTTTAAGACCCACATACAAGGTGCCTGGAAGTCAACCTTCTCTTTGCCTTCAGAACAAGATGTTGAACTCTCAGCTTCTCCTGTACCATGCCTGCCTGGATGCTGCCATGCTGTCATCTTGATGATAATGGACTGAACCTGTAAGCCAGCCCAATTACATGTTGTCTTTATAAGAATTGCCTTGGTCATGGTGTCTGTTCACAGAAGAAAAAAAAACCCTAACTAAGACAGGATAGAATGGTACGGAAACTTGACAGGAACTCAGCTCCTATGACACTTACAGTCTAGCTTGGCAGACAAAAGAAAGCATTGAACATATAAACTTATACCATAATAGCAGACAATGTGACATAATGGAGAAAAAATTATCTGCCTGAGAGATCACGTTGGCTTGCTTGAAGTTTGTTAACAAATAACCTATCACATACCTCTGTGTGTGTGTGTGTGTGTGTGTGTGTGTGTGAGAGAGAGAGAGAGAGAGAGAGAGAGAGAGAGAGAGAGAGAGAGAGA
>NW_021604618.1:11251568-11259359 GCF_004785775.1 Grammomys surdaster | reverse complement strand
AGAGAGAGAGAGAGAGAGAGAGAGAGAGAGAGAGAGAGAGAGAGAGACTGACTTACTCCTTTGCGAAGGCATCACTTGCCTTTGATTCCACAAAGATCTGTGGTTAGCTTTGGCCAAATGCAGCAGAACACTATGATATCTTCCAAGGAGGCCCTCAGAGAGACATCCCAGTCCTGAAACTCAGAACTCCAGTCACATTGTGCAAAGATCCAAGCCAAACTCTTCAGCCAGAAGCCCCACAGAAGAACCTCCAGCTGAACAAGATACTCATTTAGAAAGTTTTCTACCAGCTTCCAGATGAATGGAGATGCTTGTGCAAAGAATTGCAGAATAATTCAGCTGAGTCCACTAAACCCACAGCAATACCTTGTTTTAAGTCATTGCATTTGGGGTGCCTGGTCCCTCTGAAATAGATACCAAACACACCACACTTAAACCAGTGGTCAGGGATGGTATTATACAGAAGTGTTAGAACTGAATGAAAAGAGGAAAGCAGACACAAGACTCTGGTGGCCCACCATGCCAGAAAGAAAAAGCAAAGAAAGACTTGTGCAAAACCATGTTCGGTGTACATGAGAAGCCCTGTGCTGCTGCAGTGCAATAAGAGAAAGAACATTCTGCACAAATAGTGTTCAAGAGCCAAGGTGTTCTTGCAAGTTATAGTGAGAACTTTGAGATTTCTTTTAGGCCATTGAGAAACCAATGGCAAAGTATAAGCATGATGAAGTGACAGGTTTTTAAAATATTGTCCTGCTTGCTGTGTAATGAACATGTTAGAACTGAGTGAGAGTAGAGTTAAGAAGGCCAGTCCTGGCATCCTGAAGACCGAACACCTTAGGAATATAGATGTAGTTAGAACAGGTATGTTGAACTTTTAAAGACTGGCCAATTATTTTCTAAAGCAGGTATAAAAAAATCTTTTTATTTCTTACAACCAATAAATAATTCAGTCTCTACACTCCCACCAGTCTTTACTTGCCCCTCTTTTTAGTTCCAGCCACTTCAATTAGGTGCCCCTTGACATTTCATTATGACTATAAATCAGATTCTAGTTGGGGGTTGGAGATCTATGCATATAATTCCAGTACTCTTGAGGCCGAGGAGGCAGATGGATCCTGAGTTCAAAATCAGTAAGATCGTCTTCTCTAAAGTTGACTTGTGCTTGATGGGAGAGTGCATGATCACATGCACAAAGGCCCAGATTCTGTCCCTAAAACCACATGAAAGAAAAGAAAGAGGAGAGGAGAGGAGGGAAGGGGGAAAGGGAATAAAACTACATTTTGCTACTAACAATGGTGTTCTTATTTGTCTTAATGTGCTGTATGGAGAAAGATCAAAATCTTTTGCCCAACATTTTACATAAGAGAGTTATGAAGATTTGTGGGCTAGGTGTGGTGACACATACATTCAATCCAAGCATTTGAGAGGCAGGGAGATTGGTGAATCTCTCTGACTTCAAAGTCCACTCAGACTACATAGTAAAAAGTTGTTTCAAAACAAAACAAAAAATGATAAGGATTTTTTACACTGTTTTCTGAGAGTCGCACATGAGCACTATATTTACGTAATATCTACGACATCTTCTCTCTCCTTCAACTCCTCCAGGGTCACACCCTTCCCCTTCCCCCCAGTTCCAGCAAAATAAAAAATTGCCATAGAGGATAGACATATATCTATGAAGATTTTTTTGTTTCAATATGTGTCTTTCATCAAATATATTGTTGCATTTTTAATAAGTATGGCCCTCATACCCTCATATGTTTCATGAATGTAGATTCTCAGTTGGTTGGACTGTTTGGGAAGAATTAGGAGATGAGGCCTGGTTGAAGGAATTATGTCACTGGGCTAGAAATTGAGGTTTCAGAAGTCCATTCCACTGCAAGTGAACTCTCTCTTCCTCCTATTTTCAGATAAGGATGTGTAACTCTCAGCTGCTGCTCCAGCACCTTTCTGCTTACCGCCATGCTTCCTGCATGATGGCCATGGACTCTAGCCTTCTGAAACTATCAGCCCCAATAAATCCTTTCCTTTAGAAGTTGTCTTGGTTATAGTGTTTTGTCACAATAACCAAAATGTAGTAAGATATTAAGTTATATGCCTTCTGAAAAATTGTATTCCAGTCTTGGTCCTGCTTTATATTTGTGTGTGTGTGTGTGTGTGTGTGTGTGTGTGTGTGTGTGTGTGTGTGTGTGTTTGGGACTATGCTTTTATATCCCATTTGTGAAATCTTTGCCTAACTCAAATTCACAAAAATTTTCCACTTTATTTCTTGAATAAATTTTACAGCCTATGATATAACAATTTGGGTCTATTGTCTGATCCCTCAGAAGCATTTAATGCATCACTAGATCACATTTTGGGGACAACACCTTTTAAGGAGCCTAAATCTTATAGACGAATGCCTATATACTCAAATACAGTATAAGTAATACCTTAAAAAGGAGAGACCTCTGCATTTTTTCAATCATTTTATTTTACCTAAGACCAAGTTGTAGCCAGATCATGGCTTCATGAACTCTGTGAAATGCATCTGAAAACTAGCTACACCCTGTACCCAAAATCTTGAAGTAGAATGAAAGTACAGGCAGAAGATAAAGATTCTTTCTTCTGATATCTGATGTTGAATGCCAGTTAGAATTTTCTCAACTTGATAAAAGCCTTGGTCACATCGGGTGATAGGATCTTAACTGAGGAAATGCCTCCGTGAGATAGGCTTATATCAGTTCTGAGGAGATTGATGTGAGAGCCCCAAGCCTACTATGAGCGATGCCATTCCTGGGCATATGGTCTTGGGTTGTATAAGAAAGCAGACTGGGTAATCTATGGTAGAGAAAGGCAGTAAGCAGCATCCTTCCATGGGGTTTGCTTCAGTCCCTGCTTCTAGTTCTTATGGTAAGTTTCTGGCATGCTTCTATCAATGATGGACTACAAAGAGTAAGCTAAAATAAACTCTTTCTTCCCCAAGTTGCTTTTGGTCATGCGTTTATTACAGCTGTAGAAACCAAATTAAGATAAGTTTGTTTGCTGTAGTAAAAAGTTAATAGCAGGATCTCGTCTGACCTTTTGTACATTTCTTATCCACCAAGGAAGAAAACTTGAGATTTTTCTTTCCATCCATTGCACTGTCTCTATTTGCTGGTTAACCCATATGAGGAAAGATACATTCTCTCCTGTCCTCAGCTAAGGCCCAGTGCTTCTCCACCTTCCTAATGCTATAACCATTTGATACAGTTCCTCATGCTGTAGTAACCCCAAACTATACAACTATTTTCTTTGTTACTTCATAACTATAAGTTTGCTGCTGTTACTTCATAACTATAAGTTTGCTGCTGTTATAAATTACAATGTAAACATTTGTGTTTTCTGATTGTCTTGCGCAACCCCATAAAAGGGTTATTCAACTCCCAAAGGGGTCACGACCCACAACTTGAAAACTGTTGAAGAAGTCAACACAACCATAAAGGCTCCTCCTCTTAAGGGTTGGACCTTCACGAGCAAGGCTGTCTTTCACTGTGTGGTAAACTCTCCTTCCCCAATCTTATTAATAAGTCCACAACACATAGATACACAGTACATCCATCCAAATAACAGCCTTATCCATAGTGAAAGTAATATTTCACCTCCATTTACTTGATCTTTTTTCTAGTTTCTTAGTTTGCTTAGAACTCAGACAACAACAAAAGCTGGGTTTCTGCTTTTTTGTGTGTGTTTGTCTGTGGATAGAATCAAATGTTCCCCAGTCCTCTGTCATTAAAGTTTACTAACTCTAGGGCTCTGACTTTGTAAATTTTCTCTTCCTATCTTCATTGGAAAATTTATTTTGGTAGACTATGATTTTTATGTTTAAAAATTATTTAAATTTTCAGACATTTTAGAAAATACAATTGTACAGAAATATTAATAATAACCATTCTTTCATCCTTTAGAGCTGTGCAAACCAATGAGGTAGCTTTTCATGATACACAGCTATTTGAAGATGAGTTAACTAATGACATTAAATTAATAATCCAGTGCTTCAATCATACCAACCACGTTTCAAGTCCGTAATAGCCATATGCCATAGAGATGACTATCTCGGGTAACCAACGCCAAGAACACTTCTGTCATGTGAAGCTCTATTGGAGAGTACTCCTCTAGAGAAAAGTTGATATTAAATATAGGATTCAATATTAAATCGTATGCATTATTTGTGTTCTTCTCCCTAGTTCACATGAGAGATTATGTCCTAGTTTTCTTTCTGTTGCTGTGGTAAATACCATGAACAAAAGCAGTCTGGGGGAGGAGGGTTCATTTCATCTTATGCTTTACAGTCTAAGTTGGAGAAATGTCAAGGTAGAAACTCAAGGCAAAGCCTTGAAGCAGATACTGGGTGGAGGAACACTGCTTACTGCTTACTGACTTGTTCCTTCTGGCTTGTTTTCTTACACAGCAAAGGCCTGTCTTTCTACCAGTGAGACTGATCACAATGGTCTGGGCCCTCCTACAACAATTAACAATTAAAAAAATGCCTCACAAACGTGACAGAGCCAATCTAGTCTGGGCAATCTTCAGTTGAGGTTCTAAGTCCAGGCAACTAAGTCTGTGTCCAGTTGACAGCTAAAGCTAATGATACCAGATTGATTCCAGGACCCCCTGCAACTGTCAAAGCTTTGGATGCTCAAATCCCTTATGTAAAACGGCATAATATTTTAAGATGAACTAAATATATCTTCCCATGTATTTAAATCACCTTTAGACTATCTATAATACCTAGTCTAACCTAAACACTATTTAAACACGTTATATTTTATTGTTTCAGGAATGACAAAATAAAAGTCTATTCATGTTCAGTGCTGATACAATTTTTTTCTGAATGTTTTTGATACTCAGATGCATTTCTAGAATCTTGTGAGTGTATGTTGCATAAAAATGTAGTAACTTTCTCACGAACATGTATCCTTCTAGAATATTATTTCTGATAACTTCAAAGTATACGTCAATAAAGAAACTACAATATTTTGGCTTTTATTCCAAAACCTTTTTCATTAAAGCCCAAAGTACACTTAGAACTCTGTTGTCCTCATAACTACTCCAATCTCTTGAAATTGTTTACAGAGCCAATGGGCACATAGACCTCTAAATGTGGGGGGTGGGGCTGGTGTTGCCAATTAGAAGAGGTATTGTGTAATGAAGATCACACCCTGCCCTCCTAGAGAAAAAGTCAGGATGACTTTCCCTTTCTACAGAAAACTGTGTGAAAAACAAAAGGCCAAAATGTTAGCTATTAGTTAATATGCTAAGGATTCCTGCAGTCTCAGGAACTTGCCTCTTAGAAGCTGCTGTTCTTTTTGGTTCATACTCCAGTAATTTTTTCTTGCATTATTTTACACACCTTAAATAGAAGTAGTTTTGTAGATGTCTGAAGCCTTTACCTCTGCAGTCTGAAAGTGACCTGAAGACTAACCATGGGTATCATTACCATCCATCCTGTCCTCATTATCGGAATGGCATTTTCTTACAGTCACATGAAGGACTTTTACCATTTTTATTTCTTTAGGGTGGCTGAGTGTGGTGGCCAACATGAAAAGCATTTGTCCAGATGTGGTAGAGGAGGATATGACCTTAGACAGAGTGTACACATATGTGGATCCTATTTCTGCCACATGTACCCGTGCAAGTTCTGTTATATTAAAATTCTCCCTGGGGGGGGGGGCGTTCCTCACTAACAAAATAGGATAATTAAAACCACTATAATGGCATGCTTAGCACATAGCTCACATCATATATTGAGAAAATAAATACCCTAATGAATATAAAATACCTGGGGTTGGAGGGAGAAGAGAGTTAAGTAAGCACGTGCTAGCATACAAATCTATCTATCCATAAACGTTAGACTTGAGTCAGCTCAAACATCCTAGATGACAGTTTCCAATAATTCATCAAACATTTATACAATCCACTGTTTCTTTTCACCCTCTCCTTTTCTATCTTTCTCCCACCCCTATCAATCTTTGCTCTTCCCGAGAAGTCCCTGTCTCACTTTCATGTCTTTTTGCTTTCTATTGTTACCCACTGAGTTTAACCAGTGCTGTCTGTGTGATCATGGATGTAGAACTGTCTCTTAGCACCTGCTGGGATTCGCTACAGGTGCACCACTGAAGACATCTGCTTCCCTGAGAATCCATCACTGTCTAGAAGTTCACAAAGGAGAGTTTGACCCCATCAGCTTCTCCTCATTCCGTAACTGAGCACAGTATCAGTTTTTTGCAGGCTCAGTGGAGGCAACTTCAGCTGCTACAGGATCATGATTGCAATGACTACATAGTGTCTTGAAGATGGCATCTCACAGATCTTTGTCTCATCTTCTGGATCCTTTTTGGTGATTTCCTTGAGTATAAGGAGAGTAGATAAATGTCCTCTTTAAGGCTGGCCAATCAACCATCGCTTATTCTTAGCACCTAAGCAGTCTCTGCATTGATTGCCATTCACTGTATGCAGAACCTTCTCAGATGAAGGTTTTATTTGTCTGTGAGTAGAGATATAAACACACAGAAGGCCATTTGGAGCTATGCCCATTTAGCTACACAATAGTTAAGTTCCTGTCTAGGGCCAAAGACTTCCTCCACCATGAGTTTTTTTACTGGGATTACAGTAACAAGATTGAATTTTCTCCTATGGAGGGGAATCTCAGGTTCAGTCAGGGGTGGAGGAAGTTCATCAGCAGGCCATGTTCCAGGTGTTCTTCTCTACCAAGGCACTGGAAAGGTCTGAGGCTGACTCCTCCTGGGTCCCTAACCCAGCTTTTTCCAAGACCAGTGGTGTGTTCCTAGACAGCAGGGTGCGACACGTGGACAGACTAGGCAAGAGTCCCAGTGTGGGTAAATGGCCTTCCTGGAGCTTGGAACAGAGTCACAGGCAGCACAGTGAGTTCAAATTCAGTCAGCATGGTAGATTACCCCTATAGCATTCTTGCTAATGTTATTCGAGTGCTCACTTCTTGTTAAAATTCATAAAGTTCACAGCAGTTGAAGATCACTGATTCCTTGTCTATCCCGACAGCCAACACAACACCTTCTGAGAATATGAGAGCAAGGAAGACATTTTTAACTCAGTTTTGGTTTCATTTTCCTTTATCACATAGCCAAGCTGTGCACTGTCTTCAGTAATAGGGCTTCATTATCTAAGTCTCATAGGAAACTGAGAAGGACGGCAAGAGCCTATATTGTCTGGGTCCTCTGGGGTTTCACTGGCCAACAACTCAAAGAAGTGTCCCATACCTGACACTGGAACTTTTGTTTAATAACCCTTGGGTTTCAAGGACAGCACTCATCAGCCAAGTAGAATTTCTCACTTTAAATTTTAAATAAATAATTTATAAATTATTAAGTTTTCCATTTGGGTTTTTATTCAGCCTTCATTTTGGTTCACCTTTCTTCTCCTTCCTGCTCTGTTCTTTATCCCTTACCATATCCCTGGTTAACATTTCTACTCTCACAGTTCCCTTTCTCCATCTCAGAGTATAGTGTTGTGTGGTGTAGTGTTATGTACTGTAAGCATAGTATAGTGTAGTGTAGTAAACTGTGGTGTAGTATAAGATAGAGTAGTGTTATATACTGTAGTACAGTATAGTGTAGAGTATAATATAGTGTATAGTATCTAGTGTAGTATAGTGTATAGTATAGTCTAGTGTGTAGTGCAGTGTAGTGTACTGAGTAGTGTAGTGTAGTGTACTGAGTAGTGTAGTGTAGTGTAGTGTGGTGTATATTGGAGTGGAGTGGAGTGGAGTGGAGTGGAGTGGAGTGGAGTGGAGTG
>NW_021604618.1:11228162-11251558 GCF_004785775.1 Grammomys surdaster | reverse complement strand
TGGAGTGGAGTGGAGTGGAGTGGAGTGGAGTGGAGTGGAGTGGAGTGGAGTGGAGTATAGGATCCCCTCTCCCTCAAAGAATCTTCAAACCTGTCTTTCTCTTTCCCATTTGCTGGTTTCCAAAGGTTCCCCATGTTAAAGACACAAATCTAAAGATCCAGGCTGTAATTCACATATGAGAGTAAACATAAGATGTCCTTCCTGAACCTGAGTTATCATACTTGATAAAAGCTCTCCAGTTCCATCTACTTCACTGCTAGCTTATGGTTTCTATTTTTTAACCACTGAGTAAAATTACAGTGTGTATAAGAACCAAATTTCTTTATCCATTCACCAACAAATGATGGGCACATCTGAATGGTTCCATTTTCTCTGCAGGAAGAATTGGTTACAATTAGGTTAGGAAAATGCTGTTCCACTTCTAATGCTGTACATCTATTGGCTTATTCAGAGTTCTCTAGTAAATAAATATGTCTAATACTATTCAGATACTTCCCAAAATTGGGACTTAAGGGACATTCTTAATTCAGGCAGAGCTGCTGCCTGCTATGTGGGTTTTTGGTTTTGTGTTTTGTGTGTGTGTGTGGTTTTAGTTTTTTTGAGATGAAGTATTGTATTTTTTTAATCTGACTCCAAATGTACTATGTAGTCAAGAATGACTTGAATTTTCTAATATGTGTGTTGTTATTGTTATTGATGCTATATTATTAGTATCATTATTATGCTAAGCATAAATTCTAGGACTTCATACATACCAGGCAGGCACTTATCCATAGCTAGCTATCTATGTCTCTAAATATATCAGTCTGTGAAGCTAACAGTAACACCTGTCATGTCTCCCTCCAGTAAACTCAAGTTTTACTTTTTCTATTGATGTATTGAAAGTCTTTGGCATAATGCTTCCTTTGGCCTCATCGTTTTAATCTTATCTTAAAAGTGTTAGTTTTATTCTAACTTACAAGATTTGGCAGCAATCTTATGGTTCTGTATGCATTTCAATATCATCTCCAAGAAAACTGGTTGCCTTGATTTTATTGTGTCTTCCCCCACAAGCATTTGGAGAAGATACCAAAGAAAATTGGGTCAAGCATAGAACACGTGCAGCTATGGATAGATATGCTATATTATTGTCATGACAATCCTGACAATAAATCTCACTCATGTCAGCAAGGTGAATATTAAACAAAATAATATTCCAAGTCCTTTGATGCAAAGCTATCAAAGACATTACCTTTGATTGGCTTTGATGAGCTGGGATGTTGGTTTGATTGTCAGGACCTAGTGATGTGCTAAGGTAGCTGATGAGGATTTGTTTTAATAGGGCCTCTCAGTCTGCATTCTACTATAACAAAATACCTGAGACTAGGGAATTTATAAGAACAGAGGTTCATCTAGATCATGTGTCTAAAGGCACAGTTCTGTTGTCTGTGCTATCCTATGGCAGCTGATGGAAGGGCAATAAAGTATGAAAGGGACACATGGAGATTACATTTTTAACACATGAACTTTAGGAGAGCAGATCTATAACATAGCCACAGGTTTGGAGGACAGATATGGAACTTGTGGAACCCCCCCCCCATAGATATGAAAGAATGGAATTGTAGAATTTTTCTCACACAGTTCCAATTATGTTGAATTGCCCTATCCTGAGTCAGGGATTGACTCCGTTCCATCTACCTGGCTTGACACTGTACTGTTTTCTACTGTGTTCTATCAATTTATGTCAAATAAAGTTTCCTTGCTACTCTTGAAGAATGATAGGAACCTTTATTTCAATTCTTTGAACAAGAGTCTATGGACCCATAAATACCCACCTAGCCCTGACCCCTGCAACAGTCCCATGGGTGTTCACTGCTTTAGTTAGTACCCTTAGCAATGCAAACTCCATAGCTTAATAAAATTGCCCTAAATCTAAAGAAATGTAAACAAAGTAATCAAAATTCAAAATATAATTGTTTATGAAAATAAGATAGCAGAATATTGGCAAGGGAATAGCTCAGTTGGTAGACTGCTTACCTAACATGCACATCCAGGCATGATGGAATATACTCTGACTTCCAGCATTAGAGGTGTGGGCAGGGAGATGATAAATTCAAGGTCTTTTTCCCATGAATAGAAGAAGTTTTTAAAAGACTGATGGACAAGATTCATAGCTCAATGGTAAAATGTCCCTTAACATGAGGACTGTATTTGATACCCAGCACTAACGAAGAGGTTTGTCAAAGAAATGGTTAATACTGACTTTCGCTTCAACAGGATCTAGAATTATCTAGGGGATAAGTCTCTCTGGGCATGTCTGTGAGGTATTTTCTAGATTGAGTTAATTGACATAGAATAATCTACTGTAAATGTGAGCAGGATGATCCAATGGGTTTGAGTTCTCAGCTGCATAAAACAGAATTTCAGCCTGCCTGATTATGTTCTCTGCTCCCTGACTGTAGATGCGATTTGACAGACTCAATATCCAGTCACCAGGAGTTCCCTGCCATGGGGAACTAACTGTACTTTTGAACTGTGAGCTAAAATAAACTTTCTCCCTTAAATTCCCACTGAGTATTTTATCACAACAAGAGGTAAATTAAAGAAGGCAGATAGACAGTGGTAATAGAAAAAAAAGAGATAGATGATAGATAGATAGATAGATAGATAGATGAGAGAGAGAGAGAGAGAGAGAGAGAGAGAGAGAGAGAGAGAGAGAGGAGATGAGAATATAGATGGTGGGTGGATGGATGGTGGGTGGATCGACTAATAAAGGAGAGAGTCTCTTTGCAGCCTTTGAAAAAAGATAGAAGCATTGCTTAAATGCTTCATGAGACAACTGTCCTTAAGTATTTGTTCCATAAGATTAGCCTTACTGCAGTTATCATTGGTAATAAGTATTGATCACCACTCAAATCAAACCTTCCCTCTGTGCTCCAGATACACAAACCGATGAATAACAGAAGTCATTCACTAGGAAATGACAGAGATGCTTAAAAGTCCACATACCCTCAAACTGAACTCATTATGTATCTCCGATGGGTAGCATTTATTGCTTGTGATAGAAAATAGCCTGATTGTTGCTAGTCCCCAAATCCAAATTACGTTTTCCTCTCAGATGCACTGCTCCACATCTTCGTAACAGTGACTCAAACATCCAGTCCCCACAACACAACTCAGAACAGTGATAGCTGTAGCTCACGCTCTGAGTGCCACTAAGTTCCAGGAATTCTTGCAGCAGCATCTCAACCATTAATCCAATCTGTTCCTTTAACCCCATTCCTACTGCCAGTGTCTTGACTTAAGAGTTTATTCTTTCTCCTTTAAGTTGTGACAGTCACCTCTAAAAGACTTTCACTCTCTACCTCTGCAGCCAAATAGTATCACCTCGATGCTATGCCAGAGGACCTGTCTAAAACCACACCCAATCTTGCCAGTTTGTTGTTCAACATGTTTACAGGGATTTCTTAGGGTTACAGGATTGAATTAAAGTTCCTTAATATGATGTCAGCCCAGCTGTGATCAGGCCCCATTTTGCTATTGGATACATATCTGCTAACTGATTCAGGTATCTGTTCCTTGAGTTCCCTAAACCACAGCACACCTATTGACTCCATACCCATCTTCCCTATAAAATGGATGCCTTTTGTAGCTCCATTCTAGCTCCTAAAACCCTTTGCATCTTTCGAATCCCAGCCCACACTTCAACATGTCTCTGAAACCTCTTTTGCCTAACTCCAAAGTGTTCCCTCTATGTTTGTGCTTATGTCCTTGACAACTTTGCCTTCCCCTAATAAACCATGAACTTCTCAAAAAAAAAAAAAACCTTAAGAATTTTATATGTCCCAGCATCCTTATGGTTTGTCTGTACCCCCTCCATTCAGAAATGAAAGTGGTACCTTATGTCTAAAAGAAATACATAACTTGCTTTCTAGTTCTGACATTTCACAGGATAATAAACCTCAGGGGTGTAACTACATGTAGGTAATTTCTGATTTTCTAGAGGTGTGAATCTCAGCCACCCCTTCAGCCGCTCACCAAAAGCTTTCTTAAAACGAAGTGTTGGTTCATGGAACAGAATGCACTTTCTAAACAAACCCACCCCACCCCCATCTTTTAACAGAGGTACATTGGCAACTTGTACATTGGATTCCTGTAAGTCCAGATGAACTTGTACCTATAAAAAACTTTTAGGTGCCACCCAAAGTAAGATTTTCTGCCTGGGTCTCTCAAGATGCTCACACATAGAACCCAGCTAGTGTGTTGTGCAGTACCCATATTCATTTCTTGTCTTGTCATTGTGATACAATAACTCAGCAAAAGCAAGTCAGGGAAGAAGGCATGGTCTGAGGAAAAGCCATCACAGTGGGTAAGCCAAAGAGGGTGTAGCTTAAACCAGAGGGAAATCACTTTCACTATCCAAAGCAGAGAATGACGAATGCACACTAGTGCTCAGTTCGCTACCCCTATTTTATACAGTCCGACACTCCTGCCCAGGGAATGGTACCACCCACAATTAAGATAGATCTTCACATATCAATTAAACTGATCAAGATACTCTCCCAAAAGGATCCTTAACGACATTCCATCTGCCAGGTTTTTCTAGATCCTGTCAAGTCGACAATTAACCCTAACCATCACAATACCTGATAGGTTCATGGAGGCACCATGTACTAGTATCCTGATAACAGCCCCAGTTCAGGTATCAGCCCTACCAGAAAAGAACAGCAAAGAACCTGGGGATTTCAGCTAGCAAGTCACCAAGAGTGTTCCAGTGTTTTCCTGCTGTGCACTGAGACTCTTGGAACAGAGGCAGCCTGCCCCTGCTGTGCCCTTTGCAAATTCCTGGATCAAGCAGCTTGATAGAAATACAATGACTTAGGATCACAGTTGGGGGTAGTCCATTCCCCAGCAACACAAAGACAGATTTAACAAGTGGTCAGTGTGGCCACCATTCCTTACACTAATCCCAGAAGGACCATGGTGTCCTAAGAACTCCAAACAGGGAAGATACCATGACTGTTTGTTCGATGGTTGCTCACACTATAGCTTTCTTTAAGAATATACCTGTATAAAAGAATGAGCTAATGGTTTTGAGGCATCAAAAGCAGCAACTGCCAGCTGCTATTGCCAGCATTCCCCATATGAATTTGATAACAGATTCCTCTTGGCATTCCACACAAAACATCCCCAAAGAAACTCCAGTTTCTGTAACAGTCGGGTGCCCTGGGCTCCAATAATTTAAACTCACCAAGCTAAACAGTCAAGCTAAACTGTTGGCCAATTATTTTGTTGCTGAAGACTTGCACTCAGCAGGGCAGCCTTAGAAGAGAAGCATAAAGCAGCCAGGTTGTGATGAGACAGAGCTGCCTGCCGGCAGTGCTTATCACAGAAAAACTGCCCCTTTTGCTGAGGAGAGGAATAGTGTGCATTTGACAGGAGCCAGCACATCCACATCCCTGCACAAAGTGTGCACACCCCACTTTCAGCTCCACTCACAGGGCATTGGCAAGGAGTAGTAAGGCTGAAATCGAAAAACAGAAAAACACCTGCACAGAAACTACATTTCCATATGGTGAAAACCTTTGTTCTTCTGTATGGTTAATTTCCTACACATGGCTGTGCAGCAAAATGATGCTGGTATGACCCAGAGTAGCCAGTTCTCCGGTTTTCTATCCACTTATATTATTAGTATTCTGCACCAAAACGCCAGATCCTTGCTCTTTCAGTGCGATTTAATGCTGATAGGAGTCAGGCTAATGCACAAGGCTAATCCACTATTGCCAGCCCAGAGGACTGACTCACTGAGTTCCTCAGTCGTAGGTTGCATCACTGCCACCTAGTGGCCACCTAGAGGAAGCTCACTCTCCTTCCTCAAAACTATTTTTAACCGCAGTTCTGAGCATGGACATTAAGAAAGAGTACACATGGAGGTATCCATGACTCCAGCTGCATATGTAGCAGAGGATGGTATTGTCCAGCATCAGTGAGATGAGAGGCCCTTGGTCCTGAGGCAGCTTGATGCCCCAGTGTAGAGGAATGCCAGGGCGAGGAGGCAAGAGTGGGTGAGTGAGTAGGGGAACATCCTCATAGAAGAAGGGGGGAGGGAAGGGCTAGGGGATTTCAGGGGGTTCAGGAAAGGGGATAACATTTGAAATGTAAATTAAGAAAATATCCAATAAAAATTGTAATTCTTAGGAACAAGAAAGACAAAAATATATTCATCTTTGTTAACTATACATTCTCCAGCCATTACTTTGAGGTATCTTGTTGATATAACTATTTAAAAACAGCCACTAGTCAAGCTGACTATCTAAGCTGCAGCAGCTCTGCCTAGCTCAACAGCCATGTTCCACAGCCTGAGGCCACGTGCACACCGCAGCTAGAAACAGCCAGCCAGAAACACCAGCCCTGCCACCCACAAAACGCCAGCGTGGGAGATGGCTCTGCCAATCTTCCACTCTGTCTCCACAAGGCTGGGCATTGCCCAGATCATCCTGCCAGCCACACGGGCCTGATACAAATGAGACTCTAATGCATAGATTATCCAAAGGCTTTATATATTTGGTAATGATCCACTCAATCAGAGGTGTAACCCAATACCCAACCTAGATATGGCAACTACCTTTGATTACCTTTGACTGCTACAGACATTTGAACATCCACCTCCATGTATCTCCTGGTATCTCCCCTAGTTCCTCCTCTTCCTTCTCCTCCTCCTCTCCTTACTCCTCCTCTTCCTCTCCTTACTCCTCCTCTTCCTCTCCTTACTCCTCCCACCTTAGCTCCTCCTACAATATCTTTCATTAAAAATCTATGTGGAAGAAAACTGTTGTTGAAACAGAGTTGACTATAAAATTGTAGAATTCAGGCATGAACACACACGTGCAGATGCATACATACGCATACACATGCATCTGTTCGTGTATGTTCACAAAATATTTTATTGTGACAGTAAATGAATTTGAATCATGTCTATAGTGTGCTTAAAAACAGAGAAAGGAAGACTAAAGAGATGGCTCGGGGGATAAGAGCACAGGTTGCTTTTCCAGAGGACCTGGGTTCAATTCCCAGTACCCTCATGATGGCTCACAACTGCCTATAACTTCAATCTCAGAGAATCCAAATATCTCTTCTGACCTCCCTGGTCATCAGGCATGCATGTGGTACACAAACACACAAGCAGGTAAAACAGTCATACATGCAAAATAAAAATAAAATGGAATAAAAATGTAGAAAGGGTACTCAATCTTCCCCACATGTCTGTAATCGTAGCATCCTGTATTTTCCTGCTTCTGGGTTGAAATATGAATAGAGAGGGTAGGGACTAAGTAGAGATTGGCCGTCTTATTTAGTTCCTCAATACACCTGTGCCTGGGATACTGTTTCCCCCATTTTAGAAGTGAGTAAATCGAGGCTTAATCTGTCAGATCATTTGGATACAATTGATCCTAATCTAATTGGTGTGAGTCTAAAAAGTAGACTCTGAAAACACGATGTTCTAAAAAGAGTACGGCTTAGGCTACATTGATTTTCCTCAGGATGAAAAGTTAAAACGGGCAGGAGCTGAAGACATCTTTAATCCAGTGATTTGCAGACAGGGTCCCATAGAGGTGGGGAGATTGTTCCCTCCCTCCAGCTCCCACTCTCTGCTTCAGGGGTCTTACATCTCAGCAACACTGAGTAACACATCCCCAAAGGCCCCAGTGGCTGGGGAAATTAAGCATATGTTGCTTCGAAGAAATCAGCTGGATTTTCATCAAACAGATCTACTGACCAAGTGGGACCAGCTCACATATTTAAGGGGGTGATATTTATTCACTTGTTAGGAGATTCCACTGAGGGTAAGCTGGTAACATGGCTGTGTTCCTAGCTTTCTTTTCCTTCAGTAGGACAACCAAGGCACATCTTTACCCAAGAGCAACAAAAACTACAATGAGTCCATTCAACCCTGTTTTTCCTTTGCCTGTCCCCAGCATATTTGAGAACATTAGCTCAGTGGCATGGGAGGATTCCGGAACCATGGTTGAGTAGGCACAGTAATATTTCATGGGTCTATTCATTTTCTTAGCTTGCTATGAAAAAAACCCACAAACTATGGCAAAAAGGAAATGTTTTCTAAACTTATACAGGCTAAAATTCCAAAATCAAGTTCTTCATGATTTAGCTCCTGAGAATTTAGAAGTCTGTCTTGGCCTCCCTCCCAGAACATAGTGGGTGCTGCTTGCCTATATACTTATCATGCTGATGATATTTGGTTTCTCTTCTTCCTGAGACGCCAGTTGTTATATTAGAGCCCACACAGACAGTCTCTCAATGATCTGCATCTGCAGAGGCCGTATTTCCAAATCAGCTCTCATTTGAAGGTGCCAAATAGACATGAATTTTCAGGAGATGATATTCAACTCATGAATTAAAAAGCAAGAGAAACAGATACAGAGAAGAATGAAGAATTATATCCTTGTACATGAATTGCATCAACACTTTGGTCATGAGGCCTTGGTGATTTTCTATTTCACATAAAAGGAATATGTTACTAAATTTTTTAAATGAAATTATTGAAATAGGCCCACTTTTCCTTTAATAGCTAATGGAAATGAAATATAGATGTGGAAAATAAATTTAATGACAGAACTTAAACCAGGTCTAAAGGATGAGGACACCACATCAGCTGTCATTCTGCTTTTCTGCAGTAGGCCTAATAATATCACTTCTCCAATTATGTTCTCATCTTAATCTCTGCACTTTGTAAATGTGCTAAGTGGCAGGGCAAAAGGAAAAGTTACAGTTGAACTGATCCTGAGAAGAGAGACTGGACTAACCTGTCTGTGTGGATCAAATGTAATCACAGCACGCTTAACAACAGACAGGGGAGTCCTCATTCAGTTAAAAGAGCTGAGGCCCACAGGAAATTGTCCTGGTGCTGTCTTTGAAGATGGAACAGGTCCCAAGAATGACAGCCTCTGAAAGTGAAAAATGCAGAAAAACATCTTCCCTGGAGCCCCCAGAAAGAAACACAGCTATGCCAACACTATGATTTTATCTAGTAAAACTTAGGCGTTTAGGCACCCAACCTGTAGAACAATAAGAATGTGATGTTTAAGACACTAGGAAGCTGACATAGAGACTCTGAGGGATACAGTCTAGTCATGCCTTTAATTTTAGAAACCTTTTAGCCACACTTATATAAAAAATAAATTGTGTTGTATAGTAAATATGGGCTTAAAGTTTTCAACACGAGAAGTTGGGAGATAGCAGTGGTTAGCAGTGGTTAGCAGTGGTTTGCAGTGGTTAGCAGTGGTTTGGTTAGCAGTGGTGTACAGTAGTTAGCAGTGGTTAGCAGTTTGGCTATTCAGTGAGATCAAGTTCCCCTTCTCAAATCTCCCAACCATTACAGCATGTATCTTTTATGCCTTATTGATTCCGACAGAGTTATATAAAAATTAATATGATTTATCAATTATTAAAATGATGATTCCTGAGGCCAAGTTTTGTTAATTTGCATTTCTTCTTTCCTCAGAGATGTCCTCTTAAGCCTTTCAAAACCCCTTAGCTTTTATGACACAATGCACCCATATGTCTCAAAGCTGAGGGGGATCTTAAATTTGTGCACATTTCCCTCTCAAAGAGGACTGTCTCCTCATTTATCCTGTGTACCTGTATCTGCATCCTTCAGTGATGAAGTTAACATCTGTCACAAAGGGCACATGGACTCTTCAAGGAAAATCTGATCTAGCATTTATCTTTGACATTCCTTGAAGCCTACCCTGGTACCTGGTATCTAGCAGGGACTCAAAGAAATGGTCTTTTGAATAAGTGAACGAATGCTATTTTGTGGCAACTAATTATAGAAGAATCCTGTAGCTGACATTTGAAAATGTCTCTGATGCTGACTCACCTGTTGGAGGACAGACAGGCAAGTGTTCTCTGATAGCTTGGTGGCTTTCCCATCTGTCAGACACACCTTATCCATGATGATATGTGTGCTCACTGCAAAAGAGACAGTTACTCAGGACTCAGGTATTTTTGTACAGCGGATTATTATGTCTGGAATTTAATATTGCTCTGTCCTGTGATATTTGTTTCAAGGTTAGTAGAAACTACCCCCTGCCTATTTGTGTCCAATCTAACTATTTTGGATGGGGATTAAGTTCACTGTGCTGGTTTTTGATGTTTAATAAATATCCTGACTTTAACACGTATGCATTTTCTAATAATATAATATTAAACAATTATCACTTCCTATTTAATCCTGTCAACATGTTGGCATTGAAATTAGCATGTTAGTCTTTCTCATGTTTCTGATGATAATGCATATCTGATTCTGTAAATAATATAGGCCATATTTGCTAAGTTATGTTTTTTATTGTATTTGTGTATACAAATAAGATCTTTATCCAACTCAAGCTGAAGTTTTACTGTGAGATAAAGTGCTGTGTATTATTTACTGTAGCAATGCCTTTTATAGGAAATACTGCAAAACTTCCCACACCTATCAACTTAGACAATATAGGAAGGCGGTTTAGTAAGTAGTGTTGCCTTTTACTTATGGAAACTAAGAAGTGAAGAGAGTCGTTAAAGGGAGATCATAAGTTATCAGATACTAAACAAGTTTTCTTTGCTTCAACTCCTGGTGCTTACCAAAAGAATTTATCTAAATAAGCCTCACTCCACAAATAATTAATGCTGACCATAGCTATGCACTCAAGGAATCTCTGTGAGTTCAGTGGGGTCTGGTGAACAGACTTAGTAGGTCTGCTATTGGTGCAAAGGCTCCTGACAATCACCAGTCGTCAGAGTATCCTGTCTCACAAGTCTCATGAATGGGACCCACTGACAGTAGGTTAGTGTGAGAGCCAGAGCAGTTTATTGAACAGCAGGGGAAGAGGAACTTTTAGGAGAAGTGTGAAATCATTGGAAGGGTTCCTAGGACACGTTACTATTGCCCTGCTCTTCAGCTCTTCATTTGGTTATATCTATATATATATTCAAATTGTAATTTATACTCATTCACACAGGGGTTATAAACCCAAAAAGGCAGGATGTGGGGAAGGGGATGACACTGGAGCGTGGGTGTTCAGGGGGAATACAGATATTTTTCCTAACAGGGTGAGGGTTCAGGGGATAGGTCACTTGTCCTTATCTAGGTTGGTATTATCTGCCAAGGCTACCTATTTACAAGGTCTATGACTACTCAGGCTGGTAAATTGTCACAAAAACTGCCTGTTTACAATAGCTTATAGCCATCTGTTTCAGTGTTTTTCCACTGAGACCCAAGACTTGGTATTAGTATACATGTATGACAGGCCTATTGCTGATTTTAGGCCTATGGCTGATTTTAGGCCTTCAGTGTGTAAGCAGGGCTGCCCCTGACATCTCCTCCCTTCTCTAAGTATAGGAGGGCTGTGGCAATTCTAAACTTGGGAAGGCAGGGATAGAGGCCTGACCTCCAGTAATTGAAGGGGACCTTGTAATGGCTCCAGTCCCCCTGTCGTTGTCCAGTGAGGCATGAGGGCCATACCCATCCCAATGTCTTTTTCCTGGAGAGGGGATACTTTTGACATTAACCCCTATGCAGTCAGGCTTGTCCCTCATGGAACCCAGAGAGATATTTTTAACTTTTATTGATATTCCCTTGCAGTGCTTAGCCTCGCAGCCTAAGCAAGAATTCAGGGCACCTGTCAGAGGGGGTTCTGGGTGGCCCCTCTCTGTCTTGGGGCAGAAGTCCCCCCTTTTAGGTTGGGTGGAGATGGGTTTTGGGAGTACCCTGTATAAAGTAACAACCTCATCTTGAGTCTCATGGTCCGCCATAGCTAACTTATGATAATGTATCTGAATAGGTTTTGCTACCAAATTATTTATCTGTTGTTTCACTGAGTTAGTCAGCCTATTTGAGGCCCAGGGACCAGCAGAAATAAGCAAAAAGAACCCAAATAATGGTCCCAAGATGAGAGGAAGTAGAGTTGACAACCATGGAGAGGTTGTAAACCAATTCTTGTACCAGCTCTCATCTTTCTTTTTCTCTCTCTCTGACTTTTCTCAGGGCCTTCTCTGACCTTTTTCATGCTCTCTTTAACCATCCCTGTCTTGTCTATGTAAAGGCAATATTCTTCTTTAAGGGCTGCACATAGTCAAGCACTGTACACAGCCTTTTCTATTGTAATAGTGTAAATCAAGTCCAATAAGGATCTTTGCTCTCCTTACTGTAATGAGGAAAAATTAGCAACAGTAAATATTCCCCACAGTTACGTTACAACTTTCCGGCAGGAGAAAAGCATTCAGAGGACTCTGCCACACTCTTAGTAGGAAACACATAGAATGTGAACTTGAGAGGCTTGAGAGGCTCTCTTTCGTGATCAAGTACAAAAATCCTCTCAAGATGAGTAGACCACACAAGCATCCACCACCCTTCCGTGAAGCTGAAATGGTTGCCAATTCTCAGGTTAGCATGCCTCCCTAAATTTAGCTCCCTTTGGACTGACTTTACTGCAATGTTTCCTGCTAGCCACGGAGACAAGAGTTGTAGCACAGAAAATTCTATTCTTGGTGTGAACATCAGCAAACCATCAGAAAGGAATATAAGTCAACCAAAAACATCAGTGGTATTCTGGGGTGTGATTCAAACAAGAGTTCCATTCTTTAGTTATTAGGAATACTATTAAATAAAACTTTACAAGAATATGTTTGTGAAAGATTTAAGGCATGAGTATTAAGTCACTATTCTGAGCCAAATAATGTATGTATGATATGTGGATGTGTGTCTCTGTGTCTGTGTGATCAACATTTACAAAGCTTTATTTAAAGAGTGTATTCTTTATCAACCTAAGCTAATTCCAGACTTCAAAGGGAGATGTCTGTGGCCACCTAGATTTAAGCTACCTCGGGCTGTCACATTCATTTATTCAACAGTGCTTGCAGGCCTGCATTCTCTTACATTGATTGGAAATCAGCTAAAGAAACAGTAGTGAGTGGACTGTAGTTCCTTCCCTCTGAACACTGACAGTCCTAAAGATGGACAGGCAAAACCGCTGAGAGGAGCCACTAATGCAGACTTGCGTTCTCATTCCAGCTTTCAAAATGGGTTTCATTTTCAAAGCTACATCTCCAACACTACATTGATTTATAAGTCTGAAACAGAGAGTTCCTTTGAAGTGTAATTTCACCAGCAGGACCTCTGAAGATCTGTCTCTAAGAAGACAGCATGGCTGATCCCTAAGGATGCTTGTAAATATTAGCTGCTATTTCCAGAGTGGGAAAGGCAGTATGGATCTGAAAAGGAAGGTGGGAACAAAGGGGAATAGATGGTTACAATCTGCACTTTAAAACACTAGGTTGGCTTCCTTCTTAAAGCCACAGACTCTCACCATCCCAGAAGAGTTTTACAGGACATTATTCTATCACACTTGAAGGAGAACATGAAGGCACATGGTCTTAGGGGCAGACAGTTTAGAACTCATTGCTTCCTATGCTTTTGCACATTAGCACATGAGGCAGAGGATTGAGAATGGGAGTCAGAGTCAAACTAGAGCAAGCTCAAAACTCTAATAACCCAGATAGCTTTTCAAATCTGCAGACTCTGTCTTTCCACATCACATAACCCTTCACAGATCAAGCTGTGCAGAAGAAACCATGATAAACCATCATGTTCCATTGCTTCAGGTGAAATGATAGGATGAAGGATCCTCCACAAAATTTTATCCTGTCTTTATTTTGTGTCTGGCACCACACAATAGCTTAGAAATATTAGCACAACCAGAAAGAAAGGAAGAAAGGAAGAAAGGAAGAAAGGAAGAAAGGAAGAAAGAAAGAAAGAAAGAAAGAGAAGAAGAGAGAGAAAGAAAGAGAGAGAGACAGAGAGAGACAGAGAGAGAAAGAAAGAAAGAAAGAAAGAAAGAAAGAAAGAAAGAAAGAAAGAAAGAAAGAAAGAAAGAAAGGGAAAAGAAAGGAAGAAACTCAGCTTCTTACATGTCTGCACTAACAGTCTGCCATTTGGGTAGATCTCTTTGTTTATATAACAGTACCAAGAGCTGAGTAAGATAATTATGCTAGCCCTCTACCATAGCCCTGCTCTGGCACTGAAAAGTGTCATACAGAGGAGAGGGCAGCCTCAGCTCAAACCTAAGGAGACCCTGAAGGGCCTAGCAGCTAAACCAGATAGTATCCATACTATTTAACTTTCCTTTGTAAATCCTTTTTGCAAAAATGGATTTCTGCAACAGCAGTGTAAAAAGGCTAGTATATATAATAAGATATTTTATCTAAACCACAGGAATGCCAGTGAGGAAAACTAATAATAGAGAGTACAGCTATGAAGAACATTTCTGCAGCAAAACAGCCTTAGATACGAGTAAAATGTCATTGTAGAACAAAAGGAGAGTTATCATCTCTAATGGATAATGCATCATTTAGCATTCGGGTATTTTCTTGTTTTCCATGCTCTCAGCGGTAGGAACCTGTGAGTTAGTAATAGGGCTCATTTCTGTTGCCCGTTGTATTTCATTTATGTGATAAGCACAGTGAGAATCCAGGCTACAGTGGCTGTGTGCTTAGCTGCACCTGCAAGTAAGAAGGAAGGCTGAGCAGCTGATGACAATGTCTAGTGCCATCTCTCACCTGGCAGCAACCACCTGTCAGGAGGCAAATATCCTAGGAACAAAATAAAAGCCTCAGTTGCAGTTCAAAAACCCTAAACTTTAAAACTCCAAAAGCACAGAGGAAATGAAGCATTGTCCAACTCCTCAATTTTTGACTCAAATATCAATTTGTATTTTAAGAGCCTGTATTCATAAAGTGTACTCCTTTGGTGTTGAGTTATGTGAAGACTGAAACTGGTTTGTAATTTCCATAAATGCTTATTGGTGACTCAGGGTATAGGAAGGCAAAGCTGTCTTCCATCTTTGAACGTCTTTCTGTCAAGTTTAAGATCAACATAAGGTACCATGATTTCCTTAATAATGTCTTCTTGAAGAATGGGACCCATAGTAATACTTGCTTTCATCTCCCTCTTCCTCATCATGTCTACCTCTCTGCACATCACTGACTTCCCCTCAGCATTGTCCCGGAGGATAATCGCCTCTGGTCCTCCTTTCCAACAGCCTGTAATAACAGCCTAACTCCATCAAAACAGAGATGCCCATCAGTGCCACAGGCTTTCCATCCTCTCTCACCTTGACAACTTAGACTTCAACACATTTTAAAGGTCAAGAATGTAAGTGACCTGGATGTAAGGCTTGGGACAACTCTAACTGAGCTGCTAAATGGATTTCTCCCAAATGCCACAGCCGTGGTCAAGGACTCCTTTCATACACACATCCAAAGTACCAGGGAACATTCAATGATCCTGTGTCTGGAGCAGCTGGCTCAAGCCTGTGTCGTCTGACTTCCCTAATTCACTTCCTGGAGCTCTTTTTATAGTCCAGATTCCAGTGGGAGTTCATAGTTCCTAAGTACTTTTCAGAGAAACACAGGGTTGGCCTCGGGCAAAATTTTGATCAGGAAATTAGGGTTTTCAAGCTCTCTAGCTTCACTTTCCCACATAATCCTGATTTGTTTCACAATATACATTGATTACTTTTAAAAATTATGCCCTATAAACAGACAGCCCTAAAAACAGACAGAAAAAGAGCGAGCATGTTTGTCTGCTAATTCCAAGTCTATATGCATTCTTACTCCTGATCCCCAGAATGCAAAAAGTCCATGACCTTTGGTTAATATCGCCCCTTAATCATTGCTCACCCCTCAGTGTTTCTGTGTGTCTGGCTTTCTCAATATCTACTTATAAAGAGAATTTGCCTTTCTGTGTTTAACTGATTTGACTCAGCATGATGTCTTATCGGCTCATCTATTTCATGTAGTCACAAATGGCTGCATTTCCCTCTGTTTTTAAGACGAGAGAGAGAGAGAGAGAGAGAGAGAGAGAGAGAGAAACAGAGAGAGAATGTTCATGTCCTATTTTCCTTATTCAGTTGGAAATAGACATCTAGACATTTTATGGTGCTTTCATATCTCGCTTCTTGTGACTAGTGTTATAGCAAGCACAGGAATGGAGATATCTTTTCAACAGACTGATTACTGTTATGATCTGTGTGTTACTGACTGTAATGCTTCCTGCATACAAAACTGGAAAGATTCTCAGGAGACAGAAAACATCTTCAAAGGATTACTTGGGTGTAAGTGTGGGGTATTTCATATGTATGGAAGGATGGTAAAATGGTAAGGCCACAGATGCATTACAGAAGCCAGACAATTTCTGATGCCACACACCCTGTATTTCTGTCCAACCTACCTGTTTGATATACAGATCTAAATGGGATTTTATAACTGATCATTCTAGGGTCAACCTAGTTCATTAAAATTAAACTGCTTGTCATCTTCCAGAATGGTCCACATGACTATAATATACCTACTTCTAACACCTACTTCAAAAGCCCTGTGACCTACTTTTGATCCTTAAATGTGCCAGCATACACAAAAGAACTGTGTTTTTCATTTGACTATTTTTTTCAGGCTCGTGTCTTTTAAAATAGTAGGGACCAGAGAGATGTCACATCAAAAGCAATTGCTCAAAGGAGGAAGTTTAAACTTAACTGAAACTGATTTTATTAACATATTAGAGGACATATTCTGGTCTGAGAATAGATGACAATAATGAAGTTACTACAGTGCCTAAGGGGTGATTTAGTTGGGGATTAGGGCTCTAAAAATCCTGCCTTATATTCTGAAATCTAAGAAGAATGCCATTGACTGAAACTGGATTCTTCTTTATTTGAAAATGTTAATCATGTCAGTGTTCCCTGAGTCCTGATCCCTTGAAGGATGCTGACACCTAACTCCTCAGGCTAATTAGCTGGCATCTATAGCCTTCTCTTCATAAAGCCACAGTCCAACCTCTTCAGTTGTCTACTGTGTCTCTTTCATGGCCCTTATGCACTAAACTCTGGAAGGCAGTGTGCTCTCGGTTTTCTATGGCCCTTCTCACTCTTTCTGTATTTTAATTAATGTTTTATTTAATATTCAAATGTGCATATGATGCATTTGGGTCAAAACCACCCCTGTTCTCTCCCTTCTAGTTCCTCTCCTATCCCTCAACTGCTCTTCTCTGACTCTCCCTCCCTCAGAAGCCATTAATATCTGCTTGTCAACAGGTCCTCATATAAGAGTGGGATTTCATGAGCCTGTCCCCCATTTGTGCTGAGATTTGGCTGGATTAATCCTGTACTCTCAATCTATGTTGCCTGGAAGTACACTGTTTTAATGGATCTTCATTCTTCTACTCTCACTAATGCCCCAACTCTGACATTTTTAACAAACTCTTTTTCATACCACCTTAGTGAGAACCCTAATGCCCTCTCTTTAGGTCCTCAACTCCCAAAGAGGTCTACACAAGGATGCTACTAGTGACACAGATTAGTAGTTTACCCAGGGCATCTGCTACTCTGGCTCCCTACTTCAGTGGACTCCCCAGAGCAGATGAACTCAGCCATATAATTGTCAAAAGCCTTACCAAGAATGTTGGAGCTGAAACAGATGAGATGAGAAAGAGAGAGAGAGAGATGTTGGCTTCTCTGCTAGGAGAGAATGTTCTTCTTCCTCTAACTTTGATCCATACTTTGTCACATGTCCTTGAAGAAAATAGCACTTCCATCTTCCTGAAACCAGTTCCCAAAACAGCACCTACATATCTTTCTCTGATAAGCATCAGTTCCCCCCTCAAAATGGTCTAATCTACTCATTTTTTAAAAATAGACTTCCCAGCTTTCATTTCACCCACAGGCTATTTCCCAGAAAAACAATACCTCCACAGATATGCCTGTTTTATAATGTGGGTTTTGCTGTCACTCGTGATATAGAGCAGATGTAACAGTAAATGAAGACAAAACAGAGAAACAAACACGTGTGAGCATCTCAATAATGCCCATAGAACATCATCCAAGTACCTCCTCACTTACCTTTCACTTTATCCTAACTAAGCAAAATACTCTGAAATAGTCTCTGTCCTGTCCTCCAGCGGCCCCTTTCTGCCTTTATGCCCCTGGCCTATCAGTGTGGTGTGGACTTTCCCATATCAAACCCATATATGACTTTCTTCCCAGCTTTTCTATGGTAGATTGGGTTTTGAAAATTCTTCATAGCTGAAGACATACAAATACTGGTTCTGTGTCTCTAATAGTTTTGTGTCAATGGGCTATGCTGAGAGACAGTAGGGAGGAGGAAGGGAGGGAGAAGGGAGGGAAAAGGAAGGGAGCTAGAAAGACAAACACAGAAAGAGTAGAAGGGAGGGAGAGAGAGAGAGAGAGAGAGAGAGAGAGAGAGAGAGAGAGAGAGAGATCCCTATATGCCATATGCAGACATGCAGGCTAGAGAGATAGCTTAGTATTTGATAGCTCTTGCTGTGGAATCATGAAGCACCCACATAATAAGCCTGGCATCCTGGACATGACTATAACTCCATCTCAGAGGATATCTGACCCCTTCTTCCTGTACACACACGTGCACACACACACACACGCATACACACACACCTGTGACTAAAAAGTTTAGGGCCAAATATGAATGAATGTCTTCATATTTTAGACATTAAAATAAATAAAATAGGAAAACACTGCATCTCATCAAGATTTCCAGGTCAACATTCAAACTCACATCCATGTCAAGAATCTTGACATCCCTAGACTTCCATAGCCTTCATCAGAGGGAGCAGAGCCACCATAAGCATTTGTGCTAAGAAACAGGATCTGCCTAGGATCCTAGTGTGAAGAACACAAATGAGATTTATTCAGCTAAAAGTAATAGGTACCTGAAATCATAGTAGTTTACACAAATAAAATTTGTTTCCCTCTCACCTAAAGTTGTAAAGCTATACAAATCTGGATCCAGACAGGTAGCTCTACTCTGAGAAGTCCTGGTGGCTCAGATGAATTCTAAGTTACAGCCCCTCTATTGCAGCCTGTGAGCCCAAGAGACATGAACACATCCCAAGTAGCAGCGTGGAGGCAAGATGAAAGGGGGGGGCGTCTTACCATGAGTTATCTTAAAAGAAAGATAGCTACCTGGTGGTGGACACTTGTAATCCCAGCACTTGGGAGGCTAAAACAGGAGGAATGTGAGTTCAAGGGCAACCTGGGCTATTCAAATGAGACCTGTTCTGTGGTAGAAGGGGATGTCCCAGAGCTAGTAGATAGCATTTTACTTAGACACTTTTACTAGAATACTGCCATGTCTAACTGCAAAGGTGAAGCATTTTTTTCTGTTCTAAGTAGCCATGTGCCCAGATAAAAATCCTGCTCCCACAGAAAGAAGGGTAGAGTACAAGAGGAAAGCCATTAGTCTCTGTCACATAACATTTCTGAAGTTGCTATTTTTTCTGTGATAAAAATAAACACTGGAGCCTCCTATAATAGGATGACTCAAATGCCATGACTTTAATAAAGAGTTGAGGGGTGAATCAAATTTCTGCCACTCCATGTAAATACAGTCAAGTCGTTCTTTTTGTCTGTCCTGCCATCTTAAAAAATCACCACCAGGACTCATTCAGAAAAAAAGATAATAAAGTGGAGAGCACTGTTTTTGTTGTTGTTTATTTGATTTTTTAAATATATACATAGAGTCTCATGTACCCCAGGCTGGCCTCAAATTCACTATGGAAAGATAACCTTGAATATCTGATGCCCTTCCTCCCAGGTGTTGGAAATACAGGTATGTACCACACTCAGTTTTGTCCAGTGCTGGGGTTCAAACACAGAGCTTTGTGTATGCCAGGTAAGCATCCTATCAACTGAGCAACATCTCTGGTTCCAAATGCAATTTTTGAAATAGGATACAAAGTAATTTTCCATGCCAAGTGAAAGTTAAGCAATAAATTTACTTAATACTCCTATGACTCTTCAATGGTATCTTTACTCTCTGGCATCATTTGGTAAAATGGGGCAGCTAAGTAGTGAACAGGTGACTCAGGGGCATCACCTTGCAAGAGAATGGGAAATTATTCAGAAAGAACCAATATTTATAATGATGTCTTCACCCTGATATGTCAACATTCTCTAACATATAATGATTAGTAGTAGATATGAGACTAGAAAAAGGTCTGTTTTCTTCAGGTAACATTCTATCATTCTGCATTTTTTTTTTTTTTAGTTGAAAATAGATTCTTCCCTAATACAACACATCTCTGTTTCTCCTCCCTTCTCTCTTCCCAGATTTCCCTACGTTGTCTCACCCAGATTCACTTGCCCTCCATTTCTCTTCACAAAAAAGCAGGTCTCCAAGAAACAACAACCAAACACAACAAAGCAAGATACAATGAGACAATGCAAAGGCCCTCAGATCAAAACTGGTCAAGGCAATTCAATAATAGGAAGAGTCCCAAGAGCAGGCAAAAGAGTCAAAGACACACCTATTCCCATTCTTGGAAAGCCCACAAAAACACCAACTTAACAGCCATCACATACACAGAGACCCACAGCCAGCCATTATGCTGAGAAAAACTCTAAATTGGAGTTCTCCATGGAGCCCCTCCCCTCACAGCTCAGGAAACCTACTGAAGAGGGGGAAGAAAGACTGTAGAGTAATAGGAAATGGGGTATATAACACACCACACGAAATTAACTAAGCAGAGCTTGCAGAGCTTTACAGAGACTGAAGGGGCAAAGAAGGGGCTTGCATGGGTCTGCACCATATCCTCTGCAAAACTCTGTATTTCATAGGTATTGATTCCAACCTTCTAGAACAAATCAACCAACCATCAGAATCACTCTTTTAATTGGTTTGTTGTCATTTTGGGAATGTCCCATTCTGTGAGCACTGCTATTACTTCTGGCACTGTTGAAAAGCATTGACAAGACAGACTGGCTGGAAAGCCCATCAGCTCCAATACTGTATGCCCATGAACTGAACGTGTCTCATTGGTAAATTGGTGGAACCACCTCCTAAATGTTTCACCACCTTAACACTGATACAAGGACCAAGCTTCTAGCACATAAGAGACACACAGTAAAGGTACCCAAACCATAGCAATACCATGCACAAGTAAGTAAATACAAATATACACACAGTGAAGCTAAAATGCATCTTAAAAGGACTGGAAATAGCCCTGATGGTATTAGTACCTGATTTCAGATCTGCAACATGCACCTAAAAAGCCAGATGTGTGGGTATGTGTCTGTGGCCTCAGGACTGGGGAGGAAGGAGGCAGACAGATCTTTGAAGTTCACTGCTCATCCAAACTTTTAACCTCCAGATTCAGAGAGAGGTCCTGGAACTGTCTGACTGCAGGCATCTATAAATACACAAACTCATGAATGTATATTTGTGCTACACATAGCTTAACACAGCACACACATAAACACACAAACATACTTCATCATAAAGGGTATGAAAGTTAGAAGGCATTAAGTCTAAATGGGCTAAAACAGTAAAGATATCTGAACTGTCTGTGTCCTGGTTTATTCATCCCTAAAACGGAGATAATGGCAGAACTTATTTCATGGTTGTGAGGGCTGAATTGACTGAAATAGAACATTTTAGAAAGTAGAACATCTCTGCTCATCCCTTTGCTATTTAACGGGCATCAGGTGTTTAGTGCCTCACTTTCTATCAAGCCCCCTTGAACTGATGATTTACAGCACACTTTCTATACGTTTCACTTCTGTCATTTTCCTGAGATCGGTTTCTTCCCTCTCCACAACTGGCTCTTTTATCTGCTCAATGTATCCAAAATGCAAAAAAACCAACAATGTTGAAGTAGGGTAGTAAGGATAATAGCTCCAGGCACTGGGCTAGTGGCATCTAGTGAGTCACTCCAACTAGTAAATAGGTACCTGTTAGAAGGAATATCAGGACCCCTGCAGGGTCTCCTTGCAGGCTCTGTGCTTACAATGGCAGTGGGTACCTTAACACCTATGTCTGACACTTAGGTCTTTATTTGCAATGTGGAGATGCTGAAAATGCCTACTTCCTACAGTGGCTGGGTATGTTCAAGGGTATAAAGCATGGGAGCATTTAGCACGGTGACAGCTCAAACATTTGTGCCTTTAAAGTGAAGACAATAATACCTTCCACGACAGACATGCATACTAAAGGTGTGACAGCCTCATAAGCCATTATCCCAGTGTCCTCTGTGTGTGCATATGCATATAAATAAGATGCTAGTTTCAAAAGGAGTAAGAAATAAAGAAGCTAGCAGGCACTTGCATTGCATACTGAGAACTGTCAATATACGACTACCCTTTCAGCATAGCCCATATCCATCATCAATATATTGTTTCTTACTTGAATGGACAATGCATTCTTAGAACTTTGTTCTCTACTTTCTAGAGAACTGCCAGCCAGCATCAGACTGAAAATGATATCCATAAGTATTTGTGGAGTGCTTACTCTATGCATGTTTAGTTGACGTAAGCCTAGAAAATATTTTTAGCTTTTTGCATTATCGAGTGACAGACAGCAAACAGACCGACTTCTTACAGGAATATAATCGTGGAATATTCAGCATGCTAGTACTGCTTCTAAAGGCACTCTATTGGGAGAAATCCATACCAGAGAGAATATAACAGAGATAAGCATTACATCTAATCCTACTGCTCCATTGTCCCCTCTGCTGAAATAAATTAAATCCCCAGCTGGCAGCCCCTGTGGAAGAGAACAAGAAGTTTAATACAAAGTCTGACTCTCCTGACCTCTTCCCAGAAAACCACCAAATACTTACTCTGCCTTTATATTGACAAGTATTCACAAACAGCAGGCTGTTTGTTTTCTTATTGTTATATTAGATGACCTAGCTTGCCAAAGTACAATGCTCATGGAGCAAGCTTTAGAACAATAAGCAGATCTAGCAAACTCAGCAACTTCCTCATTAGCCACAAAGTCATACAGTAGAATTACCCAACAGAAATCAAATTTGAGCCATTGTAGGATTCAACTATTTTCTATTAGAACATTTGAAATCAAGGCTAATGTTAAAAAAGAATAAGTGAGATTTCTATTTCCTACTTTAGTTCAGTTCATATATCTAAATGAATGTCATTTTTAACATGCTTGAGACAAAAATCATTAATGAGAGAATTTATACACTTTTTTCATTTGCTTTTGAGATCCAACATCTATTTTAGACTTAAAAGAACACTTTCATTTATTATTAACCAAATTCCAAACCCGAAATAACTACATGTAATTGGGCTCTATTGGGCAGCAAAAATGTATGCTATTCTTTCTGGATCATTCAACGGGCTTAACACAATAAAAATTAGGCTGCTGGGGACATTATATAGGTTGTTAATTACTTTGCAGCCTCAATGAAGTAAGTGTACTTAAATATTTAAAATAATTCCAAGAATAAATAAAACAAAAGCCAAATTATGCTAAATATTTAAAGCTTTATGTCTCAAAACATGTATCACTTATGTCTCAAAACATGTATCACT
>NW_021604618.1:11217245-11228152 GCF_004785775.1 Grammomys surdaster | reverse complement strand
CTTATGTCTCAAAACATGTATCACTTATGTCTCAAAACATGTATCACATGGGCAAATGAAAAAGGAGAAAGAAAACTTTCTGTAGTGAACATATAACTTCTAGGGATTTCAGCTCAGACAATTGCCTGCTTTAAACAAAAGCAGGAGTGAATTATTTGAAAATGTCCTTTGTAACTCAAAGGAGATGTGCCACAGAGCACATGTGTGAAGAAAATGAACCACGGAGCACATATGTGTGTGAAAGAGTGCCACAGAGTGCATGTGTGAAGGAGATGTGCCACCAAGCACGTGTGTGAAGGAAATATGCCACCAAGAACAGGTGTGAAGGAGAGGCAGCACCTAGTTCATGTGTCTGGAAGCTCTGACTTCTTGCAAGAGTTGGAGAAGTTGGCTAATCAGGGTTCTCAGAAGCCTGTTGTTTATAGAAAAGAGAGTAGGATGTATATCACCACTGAGGTAGGTAATCAAAAGAAAAGAAACAGAAAGTGGTAGACTGAGAGTAAACACTGGGGGCTGCAAAGTATGGGTGTGGTTCAATCCAGTAAAGAGGGATTTAATAAGTTTTCCTGAATATTATTCAATATTTCAGTAATAGTGACCTAATATTACTACACTCAGCCTCAAGATTTTACTTCTAGAGGGACTGGAAGACAATGGTAGATGTATCAACCAGTGACCAGTTAAGACAACAGAAAAAGCACATCTGATCAAATATAGCAGACCCAAGGAAACTACATAGTAAAATGAATCAACCCAGAAAAGTCCTCATTATCCACAAGACAGACAAGGATGCAGAAGGAACTGCCAGAGGCCAGGAGAGATCCTCAGGAGAGGTTAAAAAAACATCAAGGATGACCTCAGAAGACTTGGGTCTGGCCACAGAGAGGAACTGTTCCTTGCAACCTACAGATGCAGAAAATACAGTCACAGCAGTAAATACAATCATAATAGTAAAGGAAACAGCACACAGGGAGAGCAAAGCTCACACTTCCTCTTCTTTGGCTAACCAGTTAGTTCTCTTGGAAATGTAAAAGTCTATTCACATAGCATTCTGAGAGGTGAATCCTGCAGATGCCCTCCCTCCTAAACAGCAGAACAAAACAAGAAAAAAGGTACCCAGTGAACAGCCAACAGGCTAGGGAAGTCTTGCTCAGCACAGAGAAAGTCAGTGAGGTTTTAATTTTTTTCAATTACATTAATAATAACAACAATAAAACAGTGTGTAAGAGTACATAGTGAGCAACTGGTATCAACTAAGAAATATATGAAACGGATGAACCAAACTATAAGGTGTGTACAACTGAGAAAGATTGGGGGCCTTGATCAGCCAAGGAGAATGGGGCTATTTTAGAAGAATTTCAACCGAAATAAATGTAAACATAAACCATAAAAGTATGGACAATTAGAATAGCTTGACTTTTTTATTCAAAATAAATGAGCTCTGTTTACCACTCTTCACTGTTATTTCACCTAAAATTGGCACCACTGTTTGAATATGTCTGTCTTGGCCCCTGTCCAAAAGAAAGCCAGTGGTGAGATCTCTGCACCATTCAAAATATGCATGTCTCAGGGAGTCACACTGTCGATGTGTAGGCAAAGAGACCCAAACGCTAGTACCAGCTTTGCTCCAACAAGTGTGTAACCTTGCATAGTTTCACTTTCCACATCTTCCAAAAGGGGATGATAACTCCTTCAAAAAGTTATTGTTGAAATTACATATGAATACATATTTAATATGCTTACATATGTGTTTAGGGAGTAGCGGGCACTAATGTAAAGAAGCTGCTAATAGTTTTAAGTATAAATTTCGGGAATTACTAAAACTACATATATATGAATTACTGAAATACATAAATTGATATATGGTCATATAAATACACTTTGACAGTGTAGATTAAATATATGTAAAGAGCGTACTCCAGAATATAAGGTATTGCCGAGAGCAATACCAATTTAGGACTCATTTAGAAAGATTTCCACAATTCTCAGCAAACTCCAGGTCCTCACTACTAAATGATGATTGCAGTTGTCGTTTTGTGGTCCCAGTTTTACTGGGAAAAGGATATTAATTAGAGGCCAGCATATATGACTATGACTTTTGCCCATAGCATCTAAACTTACACCTGCCCTCCCACCATACCTGTACCCCCTCCACATCTGCCCACCTACCACGCTTGCCCTCCTATCACAACTGCCTTCTCACCACCCCTGTCCTTCTGCAACACCTGCCCTCCCTCCTGATCTGCCTACCTACCACACCTGTCCACCTATCACATCTGTCTACCTACCACACCTATCCATCTACCATACCTGCTCTTCTACCATAACAGCTCTCCTACCACACCTGTCCACTTACCATACCTGTCCTCCTACATACCTGCCCTTCTACCATACCTGTCCATCTACCACACCTGCCCGCCTACCACACCTGCCCTCCCACTACACATGCCTACCTATCACACCTGCCCTCTCAGCACACCTGCCCACCTAGGATACCTGTTCATTTACCACTGAGCTCTAACTCTCTGCCTGATCGGGGGATTGATCTCCCCATGGTCCTTCCTAAAACAAGAACCTCCGTATATGCTCTAAAACCATCTGTACTCTTGTCTTTAGGGATACTCAAAAAACCCTCCAAGTTTTCACTATATATAAACATCCCCATCTCCATATCAACATCCCTTCTCTTAAAAGTAAAAATAAAAATTAAACTATTTTTACTTTATTTCTACATCACAATGTATAGTGTTCTTGCTAGTGCTTATAAGAAAATTCTTAAAGAAATTGTCTATGTTCACTACATGTCACTTCCTCTCCCCTGACATGTAAGCCAAATGCTGCATAATAGGAGGGCTCAGAGTTCTATAACATATCTCAAGATGTACAGATCTAATCTTTAGCTAAAGAAGTTGAGGGGATGGAAGCAATAATCTGGTATGTGCTTAAAAGGCTGAGAAGAGATAACATGTACCTGGCTTCTAGGACACCACATTCTCCACAGTCCATATACTCCTCAATGACACTTCTCAACTTCAGTTGGATGGAAGAAAGGGAGAAAAAGAAGGAAGAAGAAAAGAAAAAGGAGGAGGAAGAGGAAGATTCGTTGTATCCTTGAGATTGTAGTATTGGAGTTTAACCATCTTCACCTATTCTATTCTCATTAAATCCACTGCCTTGGTAATCTCATCCAGCCCCATGTCATCCAAAAATTACACCTTCAATCAAGAGATTTCTCTAAATCCAGATTCACAAGTCCATGTAAGTGTATTATAAAACATGTCAGGGTCATCACATCTATACAGAATGTCTTAGGTTTTCCCAAAATACACATCTGTGGCCATCCCATGATTAGAGTTATCATCACCTTTCTTCCATACTCAGTATCAATTCAGCAGAAATGTTCTTTCTAATTTCAAAATATATCCAGCGTCATAGCATGATTCGTAATATCCATTGTTCCCACATTGGCCCAAATAAACAACATGTCGCACCTGTGTCATTGCAAACCATCCTAGTAGTGTCTTCCTGCTTCTACCTGTGTTTCTCTATTCAATCAATTCAGGAATGTGAAGGATTCCTTTAGAGCAGGTAATAAAACTCTCTACTCAAAATCCTACAGGGGATCACATCACACAGAGTGAAAATTGAACTACTTACATTGGACTCTAACTTCTATTACATTTCCGACATGCTCCCCTGACATTTTTACACTATTGATCCTTGTTTCCAATCATACTATTAATAAATGAATATCACAAATTAATAAATGAGTTAAACAACCTCATTCTCTGTGGAGTTCATAGAATACTGGAAGAAATGGGTATATGAATAGCTACAATCAGAAAGTAGAGATTATAACTCTCCTTACCTTTGACCCTGTATCAGAGGTGAAGCACCTCTGTGTGATAAAGGTTGGAGAGCTTTGGGGGAGAGAAGAGATAGGAAAGAAGCAAGGACATTGGTGACAAAGGGGGCATCACATGCAGAGATCTGAAGGAACCCATCAGTATTGTATTTAGGGAATTGCAAAGAACTAAAACCTTCTTTATAAAGCATCAGAAAAGGGGGGATTGAGGTAAGGAAAGACACAGCCCATAGGAAAAAGATGCAGAAGTGCTTCCTATTTGTTTATACACTTGGGGTGTTCAGTCTGTTCTTGGACCAGTCGGTTAGACATATTTTGGTGGACCTTCTCAATGGAGCCAAAGCAATGCTCAGAAAGGATTCTGAGTTCTCCAAGTTAAGGATCAGAGAGAACAGTCTAGACTCTGGAGTCGCATTTAATTTAGCAAGGTGAAGGAGTGGGTGTACTACCATATCATATTCAGTTTGTACAGAACCATCAGCACTGATAGCATTTTCTGCTCTGTGGAATTTAGACTGCTTTGGCGAGGCTTGATCTCCCTGTCCGTCTAAACAATGATTCCCTTTCACCAGGCTTTATGTCGGTACTGGTCATGTTAACACCCAGTAAATCCGCAGGGTGTTAAGTTTGTATAAAAGATGAGCTGTGACTTGACTCAGTGTTCAGCTTTCCCCCAGAAGAGAGAGCTAACTGCGCAGGTGAGTCGCAGCACTTGGTGCAACAAGGACAGCTACTTTGAACATTGCAGACCTTTAGCATTCAAAGAAGGAATGAGAATTCTCTGTCACTGCTATATAGAAACTTATTCATGTTAACTTGGCTTCTTGAATACGGTCAATGTACTGCTATGAAGAATCTGATTTACAGAGCAGTTTGCCTAGCTTCTGACACAGACTCTCTGTCAACAAATGTGGGCAAACTGAAACAGATGTTTAAATTGTGATAAAAATGAAGATACAACTACATTGTGTAAATTTTTCTTCCTTTTAAACAAACTACTCTTTAAAAAACTGTTAATGAAGTGGCAAATACAATGGTCACAATTATCTGATTAGAGTAATCACTTCAAGATAGTAATAATTCCATTGGTAAATACTGCTTTGTAGCAAAATACTGCTATGTAGTCATCAGATTGGAGTTTTGATCTATATGTCTATACTTTTACACTACCATAATCCCATCCCACATCCATCCCCTCAAAAAATACAGAGGAATATTGGTCCTTGAAGCAAAAAATAAAAACTCAGTGCTCAAGCAGAATGTTTGAGAAGGATGGGTGGGTTAATTGCTTCTTAGCTTGTCAGTTTTCACAGTGATTTTAATTATTTTATTTCTCTATTGCTGCCAGGACATAGCTGTTTGCTTCTCAGACCATGATGAAGTCAATCCAGCTTTGCATCCTACTCTGGTGTTGGAGAGCGATCTGCTGCCATAGCTGTGAATTGACCAACATCACCATCTCAGTAGAGAAGGAAGAGTGCCGTTTCTGTATAAGCATCAACACCACTTGGTGCGCGGGCTACTGCTACACCCGGGTAGGTCCTGTGCTCTGCTGGAGGCAGGGTGCCAGAAAGCTGTAGGAGCCAGGATTGATTAATTCCCACTTTATCAATAGTTTAATCTCCTAAGCAAGAGCACAAGCTCTATAGTTAAATACTATGTTGTGAATGGGTTAATAATTAGGAAGACAATTTGAGGCTGGGATTTGATTTGGATGAACTTAGTAAATCTTAGAATTAGATCTGCTTGGTAACATACTGACTATAAATATAAATTATTTCTATGCCATGTTTTGTATGTAGAGAGATAAATAGGGACTATACGTATTTAATCATAAAAGAACTACAATATTCCCTATGTAGGCAATTTTTATAAGGTCTTGACTTTGACATAGAGATAATTTCAAATACTTATCTATGTTACATGAAGACACAAATAGCACCTTTTGAAAAGTAGAACTTTTTGATGAAATGCACTTTATTTAATGATGAAAGAGTTATCAAACTCTACTTCTATACAGCGTATTGCCCATTTCTAGGGCTATCAATCAGGTAACATGGCACCAAAACAGAAAGAGCAGCAGCTTTAGTTTCTTGCCTCAGCACAAATTTGCACTGGAAAGTGTTAAAAGGAAAGATGTGTTATTTTTGAAAAATATTCTTATATGTAAAGTATATGTCCTTTGAAGGTAATACCACTACAAAGTAAATATCACTTAAAAGAGGGAAGTTGTCTGCCAAACAATGGAATTATTAACATGTTACAAAGGTTCAGAAACATATAATTATTATATATTATATATTATTAATATATTATAATATAATAATAATTATTATATATTATAATATATGATTGTATAATGATAGGCATTAATATTAACATCATATTATTTTACATTTTAAAAAAGCAAAACAATATATAACTTTCCTGAAAGTTAACCTGTAAGATTTGTAGTTTAAGTTGTCATTAATATATCTTTCAATTAAAAGATTGAAAAGGCAACAAAATTCTAAGTCGCTATGTCTCTTCATCATTCTTCTACATTGATAGTCAAAGTGTCTTTGCATTTTGACAAATAACTAATATTCTAATATGGACATCGAAATTATGAAAGAAATGACTCACATTTTTTGTAAGACTTCTAGATTAATTAGAAAATGTTCCAGAAGAATTGGAAAATGAAGGACACTGCATAGGTGGTCTGTGTGGTTATGTGGGTTTTCATAGTTAAATGTGACAGCATGCAGAATTAAATTACCATCTCATTTTAATTAAAATGGACAGAAACTTCAAATTACATATATTATATATCCTCATCCTCCCTTTCTTGAACTCCTCAGGATCTGGTGTATAAGGACCCAGCTAGACCCAACACCCAGAAAGTATGTACCTTCAAGGAGCTGGTGTATGAGACCATAAGATTGCCTGGCTGTGCCCGCCACTCAGACTCCCTCTACACATATCCAGTAGCCACTGAATGTCACTGTGGCAAGTGTGACAGCGACAGCACTGACTGCACCGTGAGAGGCCTGGGACCCAGCTACTGCTCCTTCAGTGAAATGAAAGAATAAACAACAATGGACATTGCCGTTTGCCCACCCTTGTCCTGAAGGACTATGATATCCAAAATGTCTGTCTGCTCTGTTCTGGGGCTGCAAACCACTGCCTTGGGGACCATCAGACTCACTATTGTCCTCTATCCTGACAGATAGAGAAGAGGAGCTCAGGACTGGGAGTGCCGGGGCCAGGACTCTACACCACTCATCCCTCCATCCATACTGTTGGTTATCTAAGTCATTCACTCTCAACTCACAGCTTGAGGGTGGGGGAGGCTTTCCTCTTCAGCAATCTTAGGAACCTTCTAAAGCAGTCCTTTTCTTTTAGACAGGGATGCATGAGTCCAGAGGGAAGAAAGGAAGGTGGAAATCTGTGAAAGAGCTAAACCTAGCACAACTGTCTGCTTTTTAGAGTCATTAGACTTTTAAGGACTCCAGCATGATTGCAAACTTAGGGCCTAAAATCTATGTGGAAGTCAATGAGAAATTCAATGACTTCCTTAAGAAAAAGAAAGGGAGCCATGCCATATGGGAGAAATGCTGATGTAGCTGGCTGAGAAGAGATGCCCCCCCCCCCAAGGTTAGGCTACTCAACTCTTCTGAAGCCTGTGGAGTAATAAGACAGGATCACACATCTGTGGATTGGTCCCTGCAGATGTGGACAGGAGGAAGTGACCAAGCTCAGAATCTCCAAGGTATTGCCACCAAGTTCTTTAGTTAAAGAAAAAGAAAAAAGTTAATTTGGAACTGTGAATATTAGTCCACATTTATTCATTACTTTAAGACATGATCAAATGCTGTTAGGGTTCTGCAAAACTCCCTGATCTCACCAGCTTTCCCTTGCATGCAGTGAGAGAAGGTTTTGAAGTGGGTTTCAAAGAAATTTCAGTGATTAATTAAATACATTTAGCTTGCCTACAAATACACCTATATAAATTAATGGTTATATAAAATGAACCATGAAGGGAAACTGCTGTTTTCTAGGACCCCCTAATTCTCTTTTGCCTATCCATGTTCTCCTAAATCTTTTGTTCCTTTCAAATACATCATGAGTTGAATTCTTTTAAAGATGTTAACTCTTTTCATCATGTACTTATTTCACAGTTATGATGCTTGATTAATTTATTTAAATCTTATTTTTTTAATAAAAGTGCTACTAATGAAAATAAACATTTCATTGTTTTATATACAAACAGATAACCTACATGTTGATATGTCTATAATATTGCTAGGAAAAGTATTTAAGTATAAATTTTAGTGTTTCTACAAAAATTACCATTTTCATCTTCAGAAATATTAAATATGGTTTTTTTGCATTTCTAGAAGCATTTTGTTGTTATACTTCCTATCATTTTTTGAAATCATTTTTTTTGCAATGTTGGGTAAAACATAGAAAGAAGAGTGCACAGAGATACTGGAAGCTCTCCGGGTCATTTTTTCAGTGTTGGCAATGGAAGAATTGCAGCTGTTAAAGTTAAATCAACAAGATCACTGTCTTAGTTGAGTTAGTCTAAAATAAGACATAAACAATAGAAATGGAGAGCTCATAGTTCTAGATGACATAGATTCAAGATCAAGACACCAGCACACATGATGTCTGGCAATTGCCCTCTCTGTGTTTCAAAGAGGGTGCTCTCTTTCTCTATATTCATCCCCATGACAGATCTTATTCCCAGGAGTCCTCTCTCTGTCGTGATTATAATTACCTCCTTGAATGCCCATTAATATCACCAGTCAGAGTCAAGGTTCTATTACAGTGAAGAGACACCATGACTGGCAATTTTTATAAAAGGAGGCATTCCATTGGGGCTTGCTAACAGTTTCAGAGGCTTAGTCCATTATTGTGGTGGTTAGCATGCCAGCATGCAGACAGACATGTGCTGGAGAAGTAGCTAAGAGTTCTACACCCAGATCCACAGGCAGCTGGATGAGAGAGACTCTGGGCTAAGTTCAGGCTTTTGGAAACCTCAAAGCCCACCTCTAGTGACATACTTCCTCCAGCAAGGCCACACCTCCTGGGTGTGTACCTTCAAATAGTACCACTCCCTGGTCATCAATCATTCAACTCTATGAGCCTATGGGAGCCATTGCCATTCACATCATCATGCCACCTCAGCAAGAGTTAGATCTAATTTGAAAGGCACATAAGCATTCAGATAAGTCACAGTGGCTGTTCATTGCAGAATCAGAATTTGATCCCTGGTCTGTGGGCTCTTATGATAGCTTTCCTATTCAACACATCAGTTTTACAGAGTTAGAAATAAAATTACATTAAATACGAAAGTAGCAAAGGGGAATATAAGGTTTAGGAAAGTTTATGAGGAGGAGATAGGGAATGGGATAGATGAGAAGGCAAAAGAGAAGCATTAACTAAAATGAAGGGGGTATTTAAAAATATGGAATGTAGGGACTGGGGAGATGGCTCAGTGGTTAAGAGTACTGACTGTTCTTCTAGAGGTCCTGTGTTCAATTCCCAGCAACCACATGGTGGCTCACAACCATCCGTAATGGAATCATATGCCCTCTTCTGGTGTGTCTGAGGACAGCTATAGTGTACTCATCATATAGATAGATAGATAGATAGATAGATAGATAGATAGATAGATAGATAGATAGATAGATACATAAATCTAAAAAAAGGAAAAATATGGAAAGTAAATGTCTTGAAGCCAGAATAGCCTATTTCTGAAGATACCACACACTTGAGTTTTGTGAGACAGAAAAATCAAGCTGCAACAAACCTTAGAGTACTTTACATGCATAGCCAGAAAATAGCTTTCCTCTGTTGGTTTCTGCTTTGAGCTCCTGCTTTGAGTTCCTGTCTTGAATACTCTCAATGATGGACCATAACCTGTAGGATAAAATAAACACTTTTCTCCCCAAATTGCTTCTGTCTGTGGTGTTTACCACAGCAACAGAAAATCAAACTAAGTTAGAAGGTAACCAACTACTCTTTGATTGGATTTGAGGCTTACTCCAAAAAAGAAAATCTATGTCTAGTAAACTCTGTGTATGATGGGGGAGTTGATAGACCCTAGGGGGGAACTAAATATTGCTTGTTTACATTGACAGAGCATCAAACTATCGTGTAAATATTTGTATGCTTCTACACATACACAGATGAGACTTTCAGCCCTCAACAGAGAAGCCCGTCTTTCCCTGAATGGTGCTGAATGCAGAGACTCATGGCTACATCAGGCACTGAGAATAAAGGACAGATGAGGGCTCAATCATAAGCAAGACATTTATCCCATACCTTGTAAGATTCAGGAAATGCTGCTGGGTAGTAAGAATGTAAGAGTTGTAAAATGGTGTCTTCTATAAAAAGCAAAGCCATTGTGATAATGTACTCATAGCAGTTATAGATGGCTGTCCTGAGTCTGCACATGAATGGGTCTATTGAACAAGGATGATGAAAGAGCTCACAGAGCTAAATCTCTCATCAATGAATACTTTGCTACTGATAGATTTAGGGAAAGGAAGTCATTGCCTTTGGTTGTGTACCGACTAGTGTCCCTACCAGGCTCCACTGGACAGTTACAACCCAGTGATCACACAGACAGTCCTAGATAAATGAGTCACAAAAATAAAAACTCATGAACCTGGAAAAGAGACTGGTAAGGATGAATAGTGGCTGATAGAAATGGGAAGGAGATAAAAGAGTGTGGGGAGATAAGAGTATCAGAATATATTGAATGCATGTATAAACATTTCAAAATCCAAACATTAATAATAAAAAATAAATAAAACTATAGTCATGGTAATTTGAATAAGAATGGCCCCCATAAGTTATATATTTGAATGCTTAGTCACCAGGGAGTTGCATTATTTAAAAAGATAATAAGGATTAAGAGGTATAGGCTTGTTGGAGTAAGTGTATCACCAGGGGTAGGCTTTGAGATTTGAATAGCCAATGCCAGGTCCAGAATATTTTTATATCTAACTCTCTCTCTCTCTCTCTCTCTCTCTCTCTCTCTCTCGCTCTC
>NW_021604618.1:11160313-11217145 GCF_004785775.1 Grammomys surdaster | reverse complement strand
TCTTCTTCTTCTTCTTCTTCTTCTTCTTCTTCTTCTTCTTCTTCTTCTTTCCTCTTCCTCTTCTTCCTTTTCTTATGATGAGTATGTAGCTTTCAGCTACTGTTCCACTACCTGCCTGTATAATGACATGCTCTCCACCATGATTATAGTGGACTGTACCTCTGAAACTATAAGCAAGCTCCCAATTAAGTGCTTTCTCTTACAATAGTTTCCTCGGTCATGATGTCTCTACACAGCAATAGAACAGTGACTAAAACAGTAGGTGTTGATAATTCATCATGGCCATTCCAGTCTAGTATTGCATACGGCTTGCAGCTATATTATGCACAAAGTATTGACATCAAAGTAGAATAATACTAGCAAAATGCAATGGGTGCTATAAATGATTTTAAGAAAGTCATTTTTTTTTCTGCCTATAGTTTTAGAGATCAAAATCGCAAACCTTTCCATTAGAAGTAGAGTGGTCAATGGCTCCAGAACTATTTCCTGAATCATCTTTATCAAATGTTATTTGAACAATTACTTCCATTCTCTGGCTTTGATTTCTGCAACAGTAGAATAAATATCATAACATTGCCTACTTCAGAGAGGTTATGTCGATGAGTCAATGGAAGAAATCTGTCATTTCAAACTCAGAAACTATTAAAGAACTGTACTTCAATCAGATTGGGTAAGAATCAGTGATCTAAATAAGGTTGGGAAACTAGAAGTTTGCACATAAAAAATGTTCTTAAATGATTACAAAGTAATTAAAATCATATTGAGTTGGAAAGGAATGCGAAGACTACTTGGCAAAGATACATGGCTAAAAAGAAAACAAAGAAATGAATCTAAAAACCAAACAAAAATATTTATTAAAGAGTCTCATCATCTCTTAGGGTACACCTTGAAGCCTTAGGCACAATGTGACTGCTGGTTGTCCTAGGCATTTATAGACAGAGGGTAGAAATGACCAAACTTCACTCTGGAAAAATAGCTCAAAATATGAGTAAGCTTTCTTTCCTTCATGGCCTTCCAACCTTGTTTTGGGAACCTCTTTCAACATTCATTTGTATCATGAGGTTTTTTTTTTTATGCTAACAGCATCACACATCAAATTCTCAATACATCTACACAGTTATTTCTAGAAAGAAACAAGGCAAACAAGAAAATAACTCACTTCAATTCTTTCTAATAATCTAAGGCAATTTAATCAATTATATTAGGACTTATTTTTATCTCTTTTAAAAATTGAGCAAATTGTAGCTAGTTCTCAGCACTATTTCCAACATTTAGAAGGATGATATACACAAAATGCTAAGGAGTACACTACGAGTATAATTCTACTGGAGAGAAAATATCTTACAACATAGAATTTTTTTAAGGTAGGAATAAAATGATAGGAAGAACCAGAAGTTTGTTTGCTTCATCTCCATGTAAAAATGAAACTCTCTTCCTTCTAATATTGTAAAAATAAAGCCTATAAAACCTGAGGTTCATGACAAGAAATGTCCTGTCCCCATGGAATTCCATTCAGTTGAGGTCCATAACATCTGTTTTCACTAGGGTCTCTTCCAGCTCTGGCCAATCTCAGAGATACAGTCACCACTTGGAGAAAATCTAGCAACAGATCAGATTCTGTACTGTCTTCAGGATAAAAAGCTAACCCTGAGCTAGCACATGTAGAAACTATGACATTAATTCCAATTACCTCTCTAGCTCTTTATCTCTCTCTTCTCCCAACCTCATGAGGCAGCTGAACCCAAAGATTAGTTAAAAGAATGGAACTTTCTACCTACTTTCACCAGAACATTATGTAACCCATAAAGCTTGCCCCATAGGTTGTCTTCATTGTCTTACCCTGTACCCATGGAGTAGATTGTTCTCATTCTTATTTTTAATGAAGAAAGGAGGTACTGTGACAGCGTTGATTATGGCAAGAAAGCCTCCCTTCTTCATTACTGAATACTAGATACAGAAGGGCAAGGAACTTAGCTTGTCTATTTAGTTCATAGGTTCTGTACCATAAAGTACCACATCCAGATATTATGGAGCAAACTGCATGACATCTGAAGATCAAGGGCCTGGAAATGGACTTAGTTAGGGAAGGGAAGAGGTAGTTCTAATGAAGGAAAAAAAATGAACCCATTATTTGTTTGCAGACATTTGGACTTCGTTGGAAAATGGTGAATACTCACCCAACTGCTTTCTGTTTGTTCCTAGAACACAGCTAATTCACATTCCCCCACCCTCACTGCTAGGAAGGTTAGAGTATATCAGAGTTCTACTGGTGAATAGTTATACAAAATTGCATGTGGTTCTTCTAGGTCTTGTTCAAAAAATGCATCCCATAGGGATCTCTTACTGCTCAGCCAGTCAAGAATTAGTGTTTGAAGAAACCTGAGAAGTCTCATATACAAGATGCCAGAGCCTTTACTAGCCTAAAAAATGGGCCAGCAGACCCACAGGCACCCACATATCTGTTCCCTCTAAGAGAACTTTATGTGAGCCAGAAATAAACCTGCCTTTTCCACTGAGTCACTGGAGGTTTATCCGTTATTACTAATAATTTTTATCTTAGCTAAGGCAGCAGCTCACGGTGTTCAAAGAGCACAAATATAATGTTTCATGTCAACCTACATGAGCCAAGTATAAAATTAGTTACCTAATGTTATTCATAGATACGCTCTAAACAAGCTTCTGCTTTTGTTTTAAAAAAATTAGTACCATAATTTTAAGTGTAGTGAAGTGTGGGAGGGAGAGAGAGGAAGGGGAAGTGGGAGGGGGATGGGTAAAATAAGAAAGAAAAAGGAGAATGAAAGAAAATGAGAGGAGAGAGACTGACTATTCTTGAGATTTCAGAAGCTATGTGCCAATTCTGTGCACCAGTGACTCCTAGGTTTTATCTTGATAGAATAAGGAGAAGAGACATACAGGGAAACTGTGATATTTGCTGGGATTTTACCTTTTACTTTCAACTTGAAGTAGGTTGGGGAAATGGAAGGAATAGCCAAACTATAACATGAGTACAGTCTATTGCAACCACAGAACTGTACTACAGCCAGACAACATGTCACCATTATTAAGAATCAAGACTGGCTGGACTAGGACTAGTGGGGCAGGCCAAAAGACACCACAACTGTCCTCTACTTGTTACAATAGCGTCTGCGCGTCATTTGCCTCACAAGAGTGCCTGTTCCCATCATGCATCTAATGTTATCACATATGTAGTTCAAAAGAAGGGGAAGATAAGAAAAATCTAATCTTAGAAAGTCCTGACCCATCCTGGAATCCCCCACCTATCTTACCTTATATATAATCCTGTTCTGCCTCAAAACCTGCCCATGAGATGCTATTTGAGATCCTGGGAGGCCCACATTCATTGCTAGAATCTGTACTTTTACTCCATAACACTTCCTTTCAATTTAGTACTTTGTTTTGTCTGTGACCTATTTCTTTGACAGTGACAAGAATATAGAAACATTGAATAGATGTCTCAATCTGCTCTATGGCTTAAACTTCCCAGCCTTCCCACAGGTAACAAGTTCAGGAGACTAACAGAGGCAGGAGCCCACATTACACTAAGATGAAATATTAGTGTTTTAAATGAGAGTACTGCAAACCTCAACCCCTGTGTGAAAAAGGAAGATGGCATGTAATCAGTGGATAGACCAAGTACCAGATATTAGGCCCTTAGATAGTAGTAAAACTAGAAGCACAAAGAAATAATGCAAATTATTAAGTAGTAAGTTTCAGTGACTCTTTTGCACAAATAGATCCATTTCCATCTTAATGCTATTTTTCAAAATCTAGAGCAGAATGCTTTTATTCTATCAGCATTTGTTCTCAATTCCATATTCCAATGCTGAAAAAGAAATATTCATATGACAACAATAACAAACCAGTTGTTATGTTTAAGGGGAAGGAGAAGGAAGGAATGCACTCAAAAGGAAGACAGCAAGATAAATCAGGGTAAGAGATTCATTTGCACCATGGATAGTGCATGGCAGGGGTCTAATGCAAAAGAATTCTCACACACACACAATACACACGCACACACACACCTCCACAATGGAACTTCCATATACAAGAGAATAATATAATAAATAATACACATGTATGTGTCCCTTTTTAAAAGCTTCTAAGGGAGAGAGAGGACTCCATGCCACAGAGATATGTTGTCCATAGTAGGTGCTTTCGGTCAAGTTGCTGCTGACTCTCAGTTCATTTGAATACACACATGTTTAAACAATCAGTTCAGATTAAATGATGAAGTAATAAATGCACCTACAGCATCAACTGAAATAATAGATGCTTCAGGTAGGAAGTTAGTTGCCCTAAAACAATAAATTTTTTACATGTCTGGGTCAAATTTACAACACTCTTTCAATCAGAATTGTTTTGATGACAAAGAACATCATGATTCCTTATCATGGGACTGGAATTAAAATCAGAGTACTAAAAAAGATAAAGAAAGGCCTTTTTGCTTAAGGGCTGCAAGCATCATTCTTGTCTTTCTCTATACACCAGTACCTATTTCTTCAGAATGGCTGTGGCTGTTGGTGATGGAATGCTTCCGGTGCCTGAAGCACCCAACATAAGTTATAAGTTCTTTTTTTTTTTTTTGAGTCTTGTACTTTCATTCTGTAATAGAAAAGAGTCGATTGACTGAAATGTTATCATGTCTGCTTGGGCAACATTAAAAGTAAAAGGACTGCATGCACAGATTGCATTTGGAACCAGGACACAAACTCGTCCCTTCCATGGCATTGCATAAGTCAAGAACAGATCGATTCTGTCTTATTTTGTTTTGTTGTTTACTGTGTGGCAGAAAAGAGGGAAAAGGGGCTATGGGAAATCATTTTAATTCAGAAAGGGAAGTTGAATATAGAAGGCATAATAATTATAATATTTAAAACAAGTATCTATCAAAGCTAAAAAATATGCATAATTGTGTTGCATATTCATGTGTGTGTGTGTGTTCATGTACAATGCATATGTGTAGGCTAGAGGTCAGTGTTGGCTGTCTTCCTTGGTTGATATTCACCTTATCCATTCAGCTAAGCTGGCTGGCCAATGAACCCTAGAGATCTGCCTGTCTCCTACACGTGCGCATACACCAAAGTTGAGGCTACAGTTGCAGGCCACTCATTTATATATGAGTTCTGGGGATCTAAACTCCAGTTCACATGCTTATGCATCTAACTTATGAAGAGATAGGTGCCTTCTTAGCCCATATATAACTATTTTAACATCATCAGAGAGCTCTAAGTACTTGTCTTACATTTAAAAACAGTAATGTGGGGAGGGGTGACCCATCCTTTTGAACACAGGTACATTGATTTGAATTCAACCAACTTTTTGTCCAGTGGTCATTGTCATTGGCACACTGAACAAGCAGGAGCCTTAGAGTGTGATGCTAAAAGCAGCTTTATTTTATTCTCCCTTTGTCCATTTGAATTTTGCCACTGCCCTTCTCCTGTCACTGACTAGAAGTTTATCACACTACATGGCCTTGGTGGTTACTTTCAGCAATAAAGTTTTCGTGATGTCCTAGCAAATAATAAGAACATCATTATTGCAGTGATGTTAAAGGATCACCAGCCTGGAGCACTAGACACATGCAGCTCTAACGTTCTCCTCTCATCTGAGCCTTCTTTCCCTTGCCTCTTCTTTCACTGGCCTCTCTGGCATAGAATGAGGAAAGAAGACAACTACAAAACAAGACTGATGTTCTTCACGTTAAGTCACAGAAGCTGACCAACCCCTAATTTTTCGTCCAAGTGCCTCTACTGGGACTCTAAAACGACATTGCCACTGTCATGGGGATTCCACATCAGCAGGCAAGCATCTCGTAATCTCCTCTTCAACTTCCTTATCCACCACCACACCTCGAGCCTCTGTTAAGAACCTTCTTGCACTGAATTCTTTATAAAGTAGCTGTTCCTCAGGTGAGTTTCCCACTAAGACCCCAGAATTCTTGAAAGAGTGAGTCAATATCAGAGAGAAGGGCAGTGGCTTTGCAGGTCTATTCCTCGGCTTTTTTTTTTTTTAAATAGAAATGTGATGTTTTATTACAAAGAGTCAGGTGACTTTAGTTAGCCTTTTGACTTCCTGCTTGCTTCCCTGAATGTGAGCCAGCCTCAGGCACTGCATGCAACAATTCTCAGAACTATAGAGGATGCTCTGAAAAGGCTGAGTGCACCTGCATTTCCAATGAGGAACACACCTTCTGCTTGTTTCCTTAGCAGCAGGGCTTAGGGTGAGATTTCACACAAGCTTATCCAAAGTATCCCTCCCCACAAAATCCTCCTCTCCTAAACACCTACACATTTTATAGCCTTGGTGTTGTGGGGGTGGTCTGGGTTCGGAATTTTCTGATCAGCTACCCTGGAATTTCCGAGAGATGTCCAGCTCAAGGTTTGTTTCATATCTGAAATTGATTAGTGTTTTATAGCTTGAAACCTCTGTGTTTAATATCCTACAAATTCAATCGATCAAATGAGAAAGAAAATGTAACATTTTGGTTATTGTTTATTTTTATTTATTATCATTTATAGATGGCACAAACTTAGAACAAAGCACAGCCCTTCTGTGACTTGTGTGCCCTTGATGATTCTGGAAAAAAAAAATGTAGACAGTGGGGAATGCCAGCCCCTCACACCTACAGGAAACTGAAATGGAAACGAGCTTTAGATAGACATGGGCTCTGTAAAATGAGGGCATCTCCACTGAAGTGCAATTTCACCATCTCCTGAATTACAGTTTCCCCCACCAGTGCCCACAGCATCACCTTCAGCATGTTGTCTCAGAATTTAATTTTCCTCTGGACAAAATGTTACATTCTCATTCGGCCTTGAGCATGCTCTGTGCCCCTTTTTATTTTCTTAAATAAAAGCTGAGACAAAGACAAATGAACAGAAGCTGCAAGGAAGCACAGGGACCACTGGGTGAAAAGGAAGAGGACAAAAAAAAAATAGTTTTGTGAATTGTCTTGGCTCAGGCTGCCGTAATAAAATACCACAGACTGCCGGGCTTTAACAACAGGCGTCTGTTTTCATGAAGCTCTGGAACCTACAAGTTCAAAGTAAAGGTGTCAGCTGAGTCAGTTTCTGGTAAACACAGCTTTCCTGACTTACGACCTTCTCATAATGTCCTCACATGGAAGGGGCAGGTCAAAGGGCAGCGGTTGGGGATTGTGACTTTCAGATACATTTAGCCCATCACAGAATTATCATACCACTGGCCAATTAAATATTGTTTTTCCCCATGATATGTTCAGAACTATAGTCTGTAGAGTTATAATGCCTAAAAATAGAGGCTGCACTAGACATTCTTAAGTTAATCACAGGCTGTTTTCAAAACATGTATGGAACCTGATGGTATAGGCAGAATATGGATCATCCAATGTGCCTTGGCTCTGGAGTCTATGAGTATACTACATGTCTTATCAAAACAGACTTTCTGCTTGTCATTAATGTTAAGAACCTTGAGATGACAGTGAACATTTAAGGTGGTGATTGGGTTGTAAATCTGACTGAGTAGTTGGAACACTTTGTGAATAGATGGCTTAGTGTTAACAGGAAAATAAAGTGTGGTTTTCTTTTTATACAAAAAAAAAAAAAAAAGAACCTTGAGATGAAACCATGCTGAGCTTGACACTGAAGATTTACATTGTGAAAACCTGGCACACCGAAAAGATTTACAGATGGAAAAATCAGGGACAGAGAGAGGCCCCAATGAGTCAAAATACTTGACCTGCAAGCACAGCAACTCGAACTTGTATATCTAGCATCCATGTACAAACCTGGGCATGTCCACACATCAACCTATAAACCTAGTGCTGGGGAGAGGGGTGCAGTCAGAAGGATTGCTAAGGCTTTCTGACCACCTGAGTAGTTGCAATTTCAATGAGAAAATTTTATGTCAAACTGTTGGGAGCAACCTTGCTTATACACTGAAGGCCTAAGTCAGCCATAGACCTAAGTCAGCCATACATGCCTACTAACACAAAGTTTTGGTCTCTGTGGGAAAACACTAACCCTAGAACAGATAACTATAGACCTTGTAGATAGGTAGCCTTGGTGGAAAGTACCAGCTTAGATAAGAACAAATAAATCATAGACAGAGTCATATTGACCTGTTCTGCCTTGCATCATCCCTCTCCCCACATTCTGCCTCTATGTGTATATAACTCCTGTGTGAAAAAATTAAAATGGCAGTTTGATCAGACTCTAGGCAAGCCGTCATTCTTCGAGTACCTCTGTCCTCCAGTTCTCTCTTCCAGGTCATCTGACCCCAATTCAATGCCCTGTGGGGCTGGGGTATCAAACAAATAATGTAAGGGTGACAGAGGAAGACAATCAACTTCTTCCTCTAGCCTCTGCATGCCCACAGACATGCACATATGCACCATACTCACATACAGCTCTCTGTCTGTGGTCTATCTGTCTATCTATCTATCTATCTATCTATCTATCCATCTATCCATCCATATGGATCTGTATAACTTGCAAAAGAAATAGCAACTGGAGTAAACGCTAAAACTTTCAGCACTGGGGACTAAACTTGGGGCCTTGGTTATGCCAAGACCAGCACTCTCCACCCTGAACTACATTCCTCTTCTCCAAGAGATAATTTGAAGTTTGTTTTCAATGTTAAGTTCCTTAAACAAAGTTCCTAGGAGGACAGGAACTAGTTTTTGCTTGCGATTTCATCTTCAGAATTTAGAACTTCAGTTATTTGTTTTGTTTTTAATCCACTAAACATCCTAGAAATGAGTTTTGGAGATTTGATAAAGGAATTGTCACTGGACATAATAAAAATTTGACAAGCCATAAGACACTCTATCTTTTTCACTCCTGACTTTGTTTTATTATAAGTTGTGCAATGGTATTCATCAAGGAATCTTTATTCTTCTCTTGGATAGGAGCGTAAAAACTATAAAAAAAAATAAGAGAAATCTATACATAATCAAGGAGAATCAGCATGATGTCAGTGTCATGTTTTCCTTCAGATTCTCATTCTGGATCCTCAGGATCTTTCTTCCTTGTTTAAAAAATCATTTCACAACTATAATTAAAAACTAAATAACCATAATAATTCCCTAACATTCTGATTGCTTTCTGTTTCCTAACATGGCATCACTCACTCTCTCAGGGAAAACAACATCAAAATGTGCTTCCACCCACAAGCCTAAAAGATCTCTCCAAAGAAACACCTACAGAGTAGGCTCAGTCAGATCTGCTCTTGAAGATATTCACTCCCCAGACTTAAAGTCAAAAAATAAAGAAAATCACTTAAGATAAGTCATTACAACATAACTTTAAATCTTGAGTGAATACAATTGTCCCTTTGTCCCAGGCCTCTAGGCTTTAATAACAATGGAAAACCTGTAAATACAATGCAAATGTACTACTAGTCTCCAACATCATATAACTAGGAAATTTACTAAGCATTTAATATAATCAATGTATCTTTCTGAACCAAAATACATGACTTTAGTCATTCCTTTAATTTCAATACAAAAGTCTCTTCACTGCTCACGAGTTAGAGCAGAAGTCACACTCCTTGCAAATGATAACACTGTCTGTTTTGCCGGAAAGCTATAGTAGTACCTCAAACATGAGATCCATCCAGGCCAATGCATCCAGCTTAAACAGCATTATGATGGAATTCAATTACCTCCCTGTGGTTTGTAGAGTAACATGTGAGAAAACTTACAACTAGTCAGAAAGATAACAACATTTATCAAAGAAAGATTTATAGAGATTGATGAAAATGAAGATGAGGTATGAGAATTTGTCCCGATGTGTGAGAAGATTACAGTGAAAGGCTGAAGAAATATGTTGAGAAAGTATCAGTAAAATCAAGATAAAATCAAATGGTAAGTATGAAGGGTAGAAGATTCAACTACGCAATAAAGGATCAACTTGTCCCATTCAAATACTTCATGTCCATTTCTATTTAAGTTCTTGGTGATTTGTTTCAAAGTCATTAATCTGAGAATGTGGACCAGCTTGAGATATGATACTAAGCTGCAACATCTGAACTCAACCCCTAAGGATGAACCTTTCATCCAATTCACTGGGAACAGAGATATCAACAGGAGGAGCCAAAGGATTCAGTAGATCCAAGGGGAAAAAGAAAATGCATTGGAGAACTACATCTCGATAACTGGAGAAATCTTAGCACTGATCCTAGTAAGCAGTGATTTCATTATATAAGCATTGGCGAAATATAGGGGACAGGGTGGAGTAATAGTGATCCTGTTTAAAAGTTACATCAAGAAAGTTTTAGAATGTTCTGAGAAATGACAGACAAATGAACCATTGAAATTGTTATGGGAGAGATAATTAAATGTGACAAGATGTCATTTTGTGAGGTAAGGCCAGAAGAGCAAGCCAGGATGCCTCAGCTCCTGACAAGACCAAGTCAAGTGAACTCAACAATGTTAAACCAATCCACTTGGTTAATCGACTTGTAGGTGTAAATAGTGTTTAAATTATAGTCTTTGTGTTATGCTTTCAAAATCTCTAGCTATTTTCTTCTGCCTTCTATGGATGTCTAAATGAATGTTTCATCGGGTTCTAAATGTCAAATTTGGTTTAATTCGTACTAATTTTTATGATCTCTGCCTATGGAATCTACAAGCACTCTGGAAAATCCTAGGGTTGAAAGCATAGAACCAACATATAGGCATACTAAAATAAAAGTCATATAAATAATTGTGCTATAATAGGAAAAATCTGCTTTGATATTTGACACAGAAATATCCAAAATAATTATTAAAGATTTCTATCTCACATGAAATCAATGGCAAATGGACATTTAATTCTGTGATTATAAGAGCTAGGGACAATGGAAAGTTCATGGTTATAAATATTCCCACAAATTGCATAGATACTGGAAAACTATAAGATACTAGAAACTATATTATAGACTGCAAGAGACACTGAGACATAAAAGAAAGATCTTAAATGTGGGAAATTTATCATCAAATGATTGAATGGCTTAAACAGAATGATTTCTGATCCGGACTGAGTGATATAGATTCATTTCTTCCTGCTCTTTCTTGCTAAACACAAGTATAAAACCAGGGAATAACATACTAGGCAGCCAAAGGGGAAAATTCTGAAGGATGGTAAAAAGAAAATCAAGTCAGTGGTCCTGGGGCTAGAAGAATGGTATGTGTACAGAGTTCTTAGAGCCCAAGCCTGTGTTTATGTACTTCAACGACTAGTGGACTCATTCTTCTCCATGATCCATGAATCTTCTTCTGACAGCAAAAAAGCCCAATACCATCACCATGTTGATCTGAGTCACTTCTTTTCTGATCAACAAGAGAAAAATCATGGATCTCAGAGCAGAGCCCACAATCACAACTTCGCTAAACCATCATAATCTATAACTATATCCTAAGTACATGTCCTTACACCCACAGATAACTGTAGTCCTCTCCCTCATCTAGGAAACTTCTCTTTGCTACAGACAGACACCTTAGAGAAAACCATAACCAATCAAAACGCAGAGTTGAGGATCCCAGTTCCAACTAATACAGCTACAGCACAACTCGTATACCTAAGTCTCAAAACTGACCAGTCTATTGGTTGTCTAGACAACTCAGCAAGTAAAGGGGCTTACCACCAAGACTGACAACCTGTATTTCATCCCCAGAGCCCAAAGAACACTTCATCCTACCAAAAGGACAGTTGCTGAACCATGTTCATTGTTCCTGTAGTCTAGTCACAATACCCAGAAATTGGAAACAATCTAGATGTCCCTCAACAGAAGAATAGATAAAGAAAATGTGGTGCATTTACAAAATGAAGCATTGCTTAGCTATTTAAAAGAATGAAATAGCTTCAGGCAAATAGATGAAACTTTAATAAATCATCCTGAGTGACAAAACACAGGCCCAGAAAGATAAATATATATATTCACTTATATATGGATATCAGCAATTAAAACAATAATAGCCAAGCTACAATTTGAAGACCCAGAGATGTTAGATATAGAGAGACTATTTTATGGGTAGACTAAGTTAGAAGGGGACAAGAACCAAAGAATCATGTGGGGAGGGGAAAGGGAGATGGGGTTGAGAGAGGGAATGCAGAGGAAAACAGCTAGCATTGAGGAGTATTTGAGTGATTAGTGTGAAAATCTAGTGTAGTGAAAACTTCCTAATACATATGAAGGCAATCTTAATGAAGTTTTCAAATAATGAGGGAAACTGAGTCCCAACTGGACATCTCTTGTCACCAAAGCTTCCAGTATTGAGACTGAGTTACATCCAATTGAGTTCTTGGCAAAAAGAGTCCAATTGAAATCCCCAACAACAGTCTAAAGTCAGACTGTTGCCAATAGAATAGGTTGTTCTCCAAAAACTGACACCAAAACTCCACTACTGAAGACAACACCACAAAACTCATTGAACATGGAGAGTTCAAGTGGTACCTACATAAAACCTTCACCCATATGTTCAAGTGGTACCTACATAGAACCTTCACCCCTATGTTCTAGTATCTTTGGTACAAGAAGGTACTCTGCAGGCTACCAAAAAAGAAACATAGAAACCAACACAGTGGCAAAATCTTCTATATACAATCTGTCCTGTCTGCAAAATATGCTAGGGCAATGTTGACACAAAGCTTGTAGATGTAAACAAGCAATATCAGCTTTGACTTAAGGCCTACTCCATGAGATAAAACCCAAACTCAGTAATATTTGAGTGACCAAGAAACAGAGACTAGATAGCCTAGAGATCTAGGGTAAAACCAAATACTACTAGTCTAAAAAAAATGTACTTGTCCAACATCTTTGTGATAGTTTTTGTGTTATATTATTATATTTTATTTTGTTATGTTTTGTTGTCAATCTCTCAGAAGCCTGTTCTTTACTAATGAGAGACAGAAAGGGAGTGGATCTGGATAGGAAAGAAGGTGAGGAGGAACTGGGAGGAATAGAAGAGAAGCCATAAACATTGTATGGCAAAAGAATCTATTCTTAATAAAAGGGGAAAACAAAAACCACCCAAATTAATAATAAAAAGTAAAAAAAGAAAAGAAAAATTTATAAAGAAAAGTCAAATTTATATATCAGTTGTTATTAACATTGAAAAGTTATTCCCTTGAAAGAAAAGGTTAAAAGGGGGTATAGATATTGTCTTAGGATTTCTATTGCTGTGAAGAGACATCATGACCAAGGCAACTCTTATAAAGGACAACATTTAATTGGGATTGGCTTACAATTACAGAGGTTTAATCCATTATCATTATGGCAGAAAACATGGCTGTGTGCAGGCAGACATGATGCTGGAAAGGAGCTGAGAGTTCTGCATCTTGATGTTTAGGCAGCAGAAGGAAACTGTGAGCCATACTGGGTACAGCTCGAGCATATGAGACCTCAAAACCCATCTCCACAGTGACACACCTGCTCCAACAATGCCACATCTACTCCAACAAGGCCACACCTAATAGTGCCACCCCCTGTAGGCCAAGCATTCAAACACCTGAGTCAATGGGGTGGGGGGGGATTCTGATTCAAACCATCACAGACATGTAGCACTAGAAAATATTTATAAATCAAAGATCTGACAAAAGCCTTCTATCTAAAATATGTAAAGGACGCTCAAGCCTCAACAAAAAGAACACATGATAAAGAGTGGGCACTTCAAGGGATGTTTAAATTCATTAGGTAGTGAGAAGACACAAACTGAGACTAGAATGAGCTGTCATCGTGTTTATAGGTATGCAGTTACCAGAATGGCTAAAATAAAATGATGACACAGCTAAGTGCTGACAAGCATGTGGTGAATCATTCACACTGTTAGTGGGAGTGTAAAATGGTATAAATCCTCTAACAAACTGTTTGGCAGTTCTTACAATAGTAAACACGAAGTTAGCACATTATGCAGCAGTTCCAATGGTGGGCCTCTATGCCAGGGAAATAAAAATTTATTTTTATATAAAACCCTAAACACAAATGTTCAAAGCAGTGTTTCATATGAGCCAGAGGCTTTCAACAGACAATTATGAAAATACTGAGAACACGGAGGGCAGGCATACTACAATCTCCTCCTCTGCCGACTGAGCAGGGGGTGCATGTGTGCGTGCGTGCGTGCGTGCGTGCGTGCGTGCGTGCGTGCGTGTGTGTGTGTGTGTGTTAATTAAAGGGGAAAGGCCATGAATTAGAGAGAAATCAGGGAGTTTACATGGGAATGATAGGAGGGAGAAAAGAAAAAAGGGGAAATGATATAATTATATTTTAATTTCAAAAAACAAAAAAATTATCACCAACCAAAGAGCATTCAGGGACTGTACCTAGATCCCCGACACATTTGTATCAGATGTGCAGCTTGGTATTCATGTGGCTCCCCTAACAATGGAAGTAGGGGAGAGCAAGGAGTTGTATCTGACTCTGTTGCCTGTCTTTGGATCCCTTTCCCTACCTGGACTATCTGGTTGGGCCTCAGTGGGAGAGGATGTGCTTAGTCCTGCTGCAACTGGAGGTCCCAAGATGAGATGATACCCAAAGGAGGCTTCCCCTCCTCTGGGGAGAAGGAAAGAGTAATAGCGAGAGGGATTGGTAAGAACTGGAGTGGGAAGAGAGGAGGAGGGAAGACTGTGATCTGAATGTAAAGAAAATAATAAATAAGTTACTGAAAAAATAAAAAAGCAAAAGAGAAAAGGAAAAAACATTTCTAAAAGAAAAGCATTCATAAATTCAACAACTTAAATGAATTGCCAGAGATTTATTCTGAATGAAAATATTAACTTTAAAAGGTCAGATACTATGTAAATGCATGTAAATAGCATTTCAAGATGACAAATTTTCCTGAAGTACCCTGTTAGCTGCAAGGATAATGGTGGCAGAAGGGACTTAGGTGTTGTGGTAAAAGCCAATAGGAACACTCTTTGTAGTACCGGAAGCAGCCAGTGCCTTAATGGTGGGGGAACACACACAAGTGATTAGATTGCATCGAAATAAGTGAACATGAGGAAAATGAAAACTCCAAAGAAGGCAGGTGGACATCAGTGTCAGTGTTCTGATTGTGACAGTATTCGACAGTCTTTCAGTCTTTCAGTATTTCGAAAGTCTTTTCAGTCTTTTCTAAAAAAAATAGTGTTTTTTTAGGAATAGGAGGTAAGCTGGCTAGTTTTATGCCAACCTAACATAAACTAGGGTCATCTGGAAAGAATTAAACTTAATTCCATAAACATGCCTGCATCAGTTTACCTATAGAGAAGTCTGTAGGACATTTTCTTGATTGATGATCTATGCCCAGTCCACTGTGGGTGGTGCCACTTCTAGAAGGTGACTCTGGATGGCGTAAGGAAAGATGCTGAGCAAGTCATAAAGAGCAAGCAAGGACACAGCCCTCCTCCCTGATCTCTGCCTCAGTTCCTACCTGCAGATCCCTGCTTCAGTTATTACCCCGACTTCCCTCCATGAGGGATTGTAATTAGGAACTATAGACTAGAATAAAGTTTGCTTTTTAGTCATGCTGTTTTACCATGGCAACAGAAACACTAAGGCAGATATTGGTCCGAGGTTCATGGAATGTTTTATGGCAGGCATGACTGTTTTGAGGAAGATTGTCATAGCATTTGAACTTGAGCTGGAAAAGCTTTGAGTTCAAGTGGGTGGTTTTGTTGGAGACTAAGACTATTGAGAGATGCTGATGATAGAGGCCTGTCTTGTAAAGTTTCAAGAGGAAGTCTGAGAGTCTCTTGAAGACGCTACAGAAGATGTTAAATATTTTAAAGTAATAAATCTATGGTTTGGTCAGCTGGGGCTGAAGAATCATCTGGGATAAATTAGAGACCAGATCCACTAAAGTAAAACTTGTTTTGTTGCTACAGGTGATGCTGAGAAATTAGTCATGGCTAAGAAGAGACCAGCGTCACTGAGGTGAAATCCCCTGGGAAATGATTTCTTAGGATCAGCAGAGAATTTGTGGACAAGAGGGAGGTGTAAGCGTTTCTCAGATGGTACTGGTTTTGAAGACATGAAGGGATCATGGAGAGCAGCTAAGGCTTGACACTGTGAAGGGCCAGAAGAGGATACTGAGAAAGGTACAGTCTCAGCTGCAGTAGAAGTCCCTGGATTGAAGGAGTCATGGAAAGAAGCTGAGGACTGGTACCGTGTGGCAGGGTCAGACTCCTTAAAGAGAGCCAAGGAAAGAGTACTGGTAAAAGTGCAATACAGTTGCAATGGAAACTCCCGGCATTTTGGAAATGCCAGTGTGGTAAAATGACTGTCCAGGATAGCAGCAACTGTCAAGTGAAGCCTTTCTGATGTGCATATGTACTCAGGTGAACCATTTAGAGTCTCAGAAGTCTGCACTGAGCATTCTACTATTGGACTTTGGTTTTGGTTTGGTCTGAATACACCCTTGTTCTTCCCTCTTGAAGGAAGGTCGTATTTAACTTTTTTTTTTTACAGCAGTCCATGTTTAAGAGACTCAGGATATTTTTGAAAGTCTTTGTATATTTTACAGCAGCTTAGAACCTTGAAAGAGACTCTGGATGTGCTAAAGAGAGCTTATAAAGTATTTGAATTTTTTAGTTTAAATTATTTTATTTATTTACATTTCAGTCATTGCCCCCTCAGTCCCTGCCTCCCACAGTTCCTCATCCCATTCCTTCTCCAACTTGCCTCTGAGATGATGCTCCCCACCACCAGGCCTCCTCCTTCCCTGAGGCCTCAAGTCTCTTGAGGAATAGACATGTCTTCTCCCACTGAAGCCAGACCAGGTAGACCTCTACTACATATGTGCCAGAGGCCTCGGACCAGCCCGTATATGTTCCTGGTTGGTGGCTCAATCTCTGGGAGCTCCCTGGTATCTGGGTTAGTTGAGACTGCTGGTCTTCCTGTGGTGTTACTCTCCCTTTCAGCTTCTTCAGTCCTTCCCCTAATTCAACCATTGTTACTACAGGGACAAAAGTGGAGAAGAGACTGAAGGAAAGGAGGTCCAATGACCTACCCAACTTGAGATCCTTATCATAGGAGGTGGGGGTGCACCAAGGCCTGACACTATTATGCTATGACGTGCTTATGGACAGGAGCCTGGCATGTCCCCTGTAAGCCCTACCAGCAGCTGACTGAGACAGAAGCAGATACTTACACCCAACCACTGGACTGAAAATGTTTGAATTTTTAAAGACTGTGTGGCTTTCAAAATTTGGAATGTGTTTCATATTGAGATGTTGCTAATATTATAAGATGCTGGAGGTAAACAAGGAAAGAAAGGTTATATTGAATGATGATGTGTTTTCTGTGTGAACAAGGGTCAATTTTGCCGTCTACTTTCATGTCAACTTCACACAAGCTAGTATCATGTGGGAAATGAGAATCTTAATTGAGAAAACGCCTCCATAAGGTTAGCCGGTAGGAAGGCCTGTGGGACATTTTTTTAAGTAGTGATTAATTCTAAAGGGGCCAATCTGTTGTGAGTAGTGCCACCCCTGGCACCTTATATACCTGGGCATATGGTCCTCAGGTATATAAGCTGGCAGCCTGGGAAGCTAGTAAGCAGCACTCCTCCATGGTCTCTGCTTCAGTTTCTACCTCCACGATCGTACTTTGTGTTATTGTTCCCAGTTCCCTTAACGATGCACAGCAACTGGAACATGGAAGCTGAAGTAAACTCTTCGCTACCCAAGCTGCTTTTGTACACAGTATTTATCGTATCAACAGAAACCCTCACGAAGACAGTCCTGCATGTACATCTGCAATTATCTTAATATAAATTTCATCAAACTACCATTAATAAGTAAATATACACCATTGGAAGACATTAAAAAACATATACATAGAGAAACCATCAATTCTTGCGACAAAATATGTGTTTTTCATTGAGGCAAATGTTTCTTATTACCACTGTCAACGCACTTGAGAAGCATCTACTTCTAGAGGTAGAGGCACTTTCTACATCACTTATTGACCATGTTAACTCTTCCAATAGTTGAGTTTCCCAGCTCTGAGCTTAGACTCAGCCGTAAGACTAGCTTCGGTCAATAGACGCAATGAGGAAGTGATGTGTATCACTTCTGGGGAGAAGCTTTAAACCATAACTCACATTTCCAGCCCCAACTCACCATCACAATCATCAGGGTTTCTGGGACTGGCTGTCACATAGGGGCTTTTCAATCAGCTTGAGTCCTAGAATGGAGTTTCTCCCATTCTGAAGCAGATAAACAGAGGCCTCAGCTCTCTAGATAATGGCTATATGTGATAAATGCAGTATAAATTTGGATTACTTCAAACTCTGAAAGACAGGAGCTCTGCATGGCTGTACTATAACTGAGGCTGATGGTTAACACACAAAGGCCAACAAGTCCACCAGCCCCAGGCTGCAACCCACTCATCTTAGGAAGTTAATGGCAAAGACACCATGACCCGGATAGAAAGAGTCCAGATGGCAGCCATTCCCTGACGCACACATTATTAGTGTGCTTCAGCCTGTTTCCTTCAGAAGAACAAAATTAAAACACAAATAAATCATTTGTACCACATTTAATTATCACATTAGTTTGTAGATCAAAAAGCCAAAACTGAAAGGACAGATATTTTTTAACGTAGGCTGAATGAAAACTATTGGCATTTCTAATTTTCTCATTCAGTTCTGAATCAGCAGCCATCACTGAAGGACAACAGTGCAGGCCCTTGACTCAGATGAATCACTTTGGAAGAATCCTTGATATTTTGAAAATTCAAATGTCAACAAGCCATACAATCTGAGAAATGAGAGGCGCACACTCCATGCCTTTAACATTTCTGCAAAACGAATCAAAATCAGACAGCACTCCCAAGATTTATGGATCCACAGCAAGGCAATCTTGTGGGTCTGTGAAAATGAGCCTTGCTACAACTCATAAATATTTGTGGAGTTAAAATGGAGTTTTCACAAGTAAATAGCACATGTTCTTCTAAGAAATCAATTGGGGTTTTTTCAACGAATGTGCTAGGATCCAGAAAGATTTCCATAGCACGTGTTAAAATTACAAATTCACTCTAGAGAAGAAAAGAGTTATAGCTAAACCTATCCTAGAATAGTTTAAACAAATGGCCTTCTATCTTCATTTAGTATGTGTCATGCCAGGAGAAAGGCAGAATCTTTTAAAAATCTGCCAGTCATCCAGGCAGGCAAGCATTTATAGTTTATTGCAGACACTCTGCTAGGAACAGTGAACAGTTCATGGGAGTAACAAGGAGTGATATATTTGTATTTTTTATAGAAAATCTTTACCTTGTTTTTAATCAACTATTTTAATTTTTCCTTCTTATTTTATTGTTGTTGTTGATGATGATGATGGAGATAGTCTTGCTAAGTCTCCTGGGTGGCCTCAAATTTTCAGTCCTATCTGTCTCCTGAGTGATAGGGCTTTAGGCCCACCACAAAATAACAGTTTTGAGAAGATGCTAGAGTTAATTCAGAGCTGGTGGTGCAGACCTGTTATCCTAGTTACTGAGAAAATATCAGACCATGTATATGAGCTACATTGTGTCCTCCAAAATTCATGTTTAAGCCCTAGACACTCATGCCTCAGAATATGACTATATTTGGAGATAAGCCCTTTAGAGAAATAATTACTCTAAAACTCGTTTATGAGTGAACTCTAACTCATTCTTATTATTTTTCTCATCAGAAAAATAAGAAGAAATACAGACAAAAAGAGGTACTATCACCTACTTCTCTGTTGCTGTGATAAAACACCATGACCAAAGCAACTTACAAAATAAATAGATAGATAGATAGATAGATAGATACATACATACATACATACATACATACATACATACATACATACATACAAATAAAGACTTTAAGACTCCATAATAGCAGGACAGACATGGCAATAGGTGGTCACAGGAGGAAGCTGAGAGGTCCCATCTCCAACCACACACCAAAGGCAGAGATTTTAAAACTGGAAATGGAACAAGGCTAAGGAAATCTTACAAGTCACCTTGTAAGACTTGTGCTTCCTCCAGCAAGGCTAAACTTCATTAAGGTTCCATAACAACCCCCAACAGCATCACCAACTGGAGACCAAGAATACCTGAGTCTTTGGGGGACATTTCTCATTAAACTACCACAAGGAGCTCATAGGAAAACTCATGTGAAGACACAGTGGGAAGCAATTCATCTACAAACTAAGGAGTGTGCCCCCACTGACACCTGGACCTTGCACTTGTGGCCTCCATCTCTGTGAGAAAGTAAACTCCTGCACTGTGAGCTGCATAGAACTTTGCTGCAGCAGTCCTGGAAAGGCATTTTCTAGGTCAGCAAGAGACATTTGCTATGAGCAATAGGCCTGACAGCCAAGAAGTGACCTATTTACATGGAGATTTGTTATGAATTATCAAATGTCTCTATTAGTTTGAGACTACATGTTAATTAAATACACAGAAAAGATGTAAACTTCTTAAAGGCCTTAAACTGTGGTCCTTTTATAAGTGTATAATTCAATAAGTCTTAAAAATATGCAGTTTTCTAAAATCATGATAATTATGCTATAAACATCTGTAAAGTTCCCCTGTGTCCCTGTGCAGTCAAATGCCTGCTCTAGTCCTTGCCCTGAAAATCAGTGATCTGCTTGCTGACATTACATTTTGCCTTTTCTAAAATAGGATATGAATGAAATTGTATAGAATGTAGTCTTTTGTTACTTAGCTTCTTTTCAGATAACTTTAAATGTTCATTGTGAAAATCCATTGTAAGAATTCATGTTCCTCCTGTAGAGATCATATCCAGAGGTTAGGCATGGCCCCTGGTTGAGAGATGAGGCCACCCACCCATATGAAAAATACTAACACAGAATTGTTCCTGTTTGAAGGAAAAACATGGACAAAGAGTGGAGCAGAGACTAAAGGAAAGGCTATACAGAGACTGGCCCACCTGGGGATCCATCTTAATCTGCAGACACCAAACCCAAACACTATTGTGGATGCCAAGAAGTACTTACTGACAGGAGCCTGATATGGCTGTCCCCTGAGAGGCTCTTCCAGAGCCTGACCAATATAGATGAGGATGCTCATAACCAACTATCAGACTGAAAGCAGGGACCACAATGGAGAAGTTAGGGCAAGGGCTGCAGGAGCTGAAGGGATTTGCAACCCCATAGGAAGAACAATGTCAACCAACTTGACCCCCCACCCCCACCCAGAGCTCCCAGGAACTAAACCACCAGCCAAAGAGTACACATGGAGGGACTCATGGCTCCACATGCTTATGTAGCAGAGGACTGCCTTACCTAGCATCAATGGCAGGGGAGGCCCTTGGTCCTGTGGAGGCTCAATGCTCCAGTGTAGGGGCAGTGAGGCAGGAGTGGGTGAGAGGGTGTGTGGGGAGGTGCACTCTCATAGAAGCAGGGGTAAGAGTTTGGGATGGGGGTTTGCAGAGGGGAAACTGGAAAGGGAGATAACATTTGAAATGTAAATAAATAAAATAACCAAAAAAAAAAAAGAATTCATGTTCCAATCCATAGATGACTGCTATTCCAATATCACATATCACAGTTTGTTTATTGTTTTACTAGTTTGAAAGCTGTGTTTTATAAGTAATGCTACTATCAACATTTTTGTACAGGCTTTGTGTGAACTTAGTGTGTTTGGTCTGTTTGGGATAAATACCTAAATAACTAGGGATTGCGACTTTAAAATTTCTAAAAAGACTGCTCCTCTGTTTTCTAAAGTAGCTGCATGGTTTGGCATTTCCAGTACAAGTACAAGCTCCTTACCCTCACTTACAGTCTTATCTATGGTTGTCATTCTATCTGCTGATCAGTAGTATCTTTGTGTTGCCATGGTGACCAAGGACCATGAGCCTATTTCTTAGTCTATCATTTGCAAATCTTGGATCTATTTTCATTTTTTAAAATCTTAGTTCATTTTTAAAACTATTTTACTACTGGGTCATAAAGTTTCTTTCTGTATTTCAAATGTAATTCCTTTTTCACATGTACTTCTTGCAAAGTTGTTTTCTCTTAAAGTCTTTACTAAATAATATAAATTTAGCTTTAAAAATTGTGTCTAATATGAATCTTAGCAAATTTCATACCAGGTCAGAAATACATTCTGTGTATAAATTTGTATTTTAATATTTGATTTTAATATATAATAATTTACATCAATAAAAACAAAACATGCAATAATAAAATAACTGAAATATAATAATTCTTAATATTATTTAATAATATAAAATAATATCTGTATATTAGTCATTGTTTAAGTTTAATAGTTACAGTGTGATACTTATTTTTTATTGTGTTCCTATCTTTTAGAAATATGTGTTATGGAATGGAGAGATGGCTTATCAGTTAATATCAGTATTACTCTTTTCTAATAATAAAATTAAATATAATAAGATAAAACAAAAGGCAACATATCAGATTAGGACAAAACAAACAGAGAAGGGAAAGAACTCAAGAAAAAGCACAATAAACAGATATAAATGAAAAGACCCACTTGTTTGCACATTCTGGAATCCCATAAAAGCACTAACCTAGAAACCATGATATATATACGCAAAGGACACTCTTTCTTTCTGCATCCTCTTCCTCAGAGTCCCCTGAACCCAGACAAAAGGGATTTGATAAAGTCAACCATTAGGGTTGAGCATTCCAAGGTCTCTCACTTTCTGCATAATGTCTGGCTGAGTAGGCCTCTACATTTGTTTCCATCTACGGCAGGAAAGAACTGTTCTGATGATGGTCAAGAAGGCACTGAAGACTGGTATTACTCTTACAGAAGACTGGAGTTTAGTTCCCCAGGTAGGGCAGCTGACAAGGGTCTGTACCTCATTATCCAGGGATTCAGATGTCCTCTTCTGGACACCATGGGAACTTGTACTCATACATACCTAGACATGTAACTGAAATAAAAGTAAATCTTAAAAATAACAGAAACCATAGTATGAGTCTTACTGAGGAAGTGACCACTGGAGAGTGTGTGAGAGGGACATGTACTTAGTAAATGAAACAGTGCTGGAACGCTTAATGGTTGTGGAGGCTGAGTGGCAGCTGCCTGAGTGGCTGCACTAACCTCACACTTTGTATACTTGAACTTATTTATAATGAAGTTTAAGATAACAATGACAACATGAGAGAAACTAAGAGGCCAGGAGTGTAACTAAGAATATTTATGTCTTAAATTTACTCCTGGTGAGTCAGGCTTCCAGTGAGTCATTTGATAAGAAAAAGGCGGGGGGCAGGGATAAAGTAACCTAAACACACCCAACACATCATGAGTTTATAATCTTAAAATAAAGTGCAAATGCATTACTTGCTAGGCTTGCTAAGCCTATATAGTTACACTCTCTACAACGTGGTTAGAAGGAAATTTGTAGTTATGAAGTTTTGAAGATTAAAGCCTGTAGTAAGTGTCTGGACACAGAGGTGAGATTCCGTTATCCATCTTCTCCCTTCACAAACACCTCGTCAGCTATCAGGGTGTGTTTCACATTTGGAAATTTGTTTGGATAGAATTTTATATCATAAAGTTTTGGTGGACTATTTTATGTTAGTCTAAAATGGGTCAAAACAGTCCCCTATTCAAGAAACTCAAACTCTTTTTTAATTTGAGGATTTCATACATTACACTGTCTTTGTATCATCACCATGACCTCCCCAACCCAATCCATGCCCTCTCAAATTCATGACTTCTATATTTACTTATATAAATGCATATAGCTACACATAAATACATATTATATATACATATATAATATGTATATAATTTATTGAGTCTAATTACTGTCACCCTATTTATATATGTTTAGAAATGATCACTTATAACTAAATCTCCTCCATGAAAACAAAGAAGGAAAAACATACAACAAAAAGCAAACAAAAAAATTAGTTTTCCTTAATTTAACAGCCCTGGACTGCCTGTAACTCTTAATCTAGGGATAAGGCCTTGTGAAAATTCCCTCCGTTCACATTGAGATGTCAGTTAGTGTGTTCTCTGCAGGTCTTATGCAGGCAACCATATTGTTTTGAGTTCCTTGGAGCAGCATCCCTGCCCTGCCCAGGAGAAACTATCCTACAGCAATCTTGTGATTCTGCCCCCTCTCCACAGTGTTCCCTGAGCCTTAAATGTCAGGTTGTGTTTGGTACCCCATTTGGTGATAGACATCACAAGGAAACCAAATCTCTTCATTTGAGCTGTATTTGCCTTGCAAAAATTCTGGCAGAGTGAATGCTTGTGCCATAGGCTCTCTCTGCACAATTGAGTGGGGCATCTAGTAAAAGTGTTTTTAAAAAAAAGGAAGAAGAAAAATGGTCTGTACTTTCCCTTCAGCAAAGAACAAAAGTGCTACTGGTGGGTTTGATCATTGGGAAAAGTATAGTTTTCCTTTCGAATAAGAAGACTGAACAGGCAGTGTGTGGTCCCTGATGGGCTGTCTTATTCTTCCTGTGGCATCTTATTTACCTGCAGTACTAGAATTGGCATCAGACAGAATCTCATGCCTTTATGGAAACAAGAACATCAGTAATCTCTGCCATCACCTCCATCTGTAAACAGAATGTGAAGAATATTCATCCAGTAACTACCATGTCCCATAAACTATTCTAGAAATACCCTATATTTCAGTTCACATGCTAATGGTAATATAGCATTCCTAGTAATCTGTTCACTTGCTGGCAGAACCATAATTTGAGTGTTACAGCCCAACCCACTGTGATAAGTACCTAGACAATAGAATGACTCCTTCCCTTTCCATCACCTTTATGAAGGTGGGATTTATGCAAAATAAAAAGCATCCATTTGTTAATTTGTTAAAGTTCAACGTTGTTCACCACCTTGCCTTCTTGCTCTTTTAATATTTTTAATTTTAGTTATTGATAATTTGTACTGACTTTTCTACTTCTGATCAGCCCAGCTAGATGTTTATAGATTTTGTTATTTATCACTGCCTGACTCCCTGGAAACAAGCCTTCACTAACTGATTTTTCTCTGGTGCTTTCTTGTGTATAACTTTACTGTTTTCTGTTCCTATTTTAGTTGTTTCTTTCCTTCTATTTGACTTAGATTTAATTTGTTCTTTCTCTGCCTTTCTGCTTACATCTAACTTCCTATAATGGATTATTAATGTAAACCTTTTGTCTTTTCTAATTTAAGCCATTAGAGTTAGCTCAAAATTTCCCTGTAGCAGTAGTATGGCTTCAGCAAATAAATTTTATTATGTTTTCAGTTGTATTCTACACATAATATATTTTAAATTTTCTTTGTAATTTTTTTTTCTTGCCTTTCTTAGCATCCTTGAATCCTGGATAAAGCTGCAGCCTTTAAGTACTGTAGGTGGTGGTTCTATCAGGCAGTGTGTCTATTTATAGATAATTTTGATCTTTTAAAAGATTCTTTTTAGGTCTTGTTATAGAAGTTCTAGAGTGGCTGCTTTGGGAACTAGTTTAAGCCATGTCTGAATGCTTGAGAGAATCTGAGGGATGGTGAAAACTACCTCTACGCTGGCTTGTCAGAACATTCACATCTCCTACCTGTGTGTGAGCCCTAGGAAGTTCTTCCTGAAGCTATCCACTTACCTTTTACAGCCTAGCTGGTTCTATCCTATAAACCTGTGAAACTTCCCTGAGCTCCAAACCTAATATGTTGATTTCCTAGGGTTTTTTCTCTGCACAGTTCTCTCTTATCCTTTACTCTGACATACACATCACTGCTGCATCATCTCTTCCATACAGCTAACTCTGTATTAAAGTTTCTATTGCTGTGATAAAATACCAGGACCACAAGCAACATGCTGAGGAAAGGGTTTATTTCCATGTGTATGTTTCAATCACAGTTTTTCGTGAAGGAAACTCAGAGAAGGAGCTCAAGAAAGGAGTGTGGAAGCAGGAACCGAAGTAGAAATTGCAAAGGAGTGATGCTTACTGGCTTGTTCCTCATGGCCTTTTCAGACTTCTTTCTTTTTTTTTTTATTGGTTATTTGATTTACTTACATTTCAAATGTCCCACTTCCTGGTTTCCCAACAGCAAACCTCTATAAGGGTGCTCCCCCACCAACCCACCAACTCCCTTCTCAGCTCCCTAGCATTCCCTTACACTAGAGTATCAAGCCTCCACAGTACCAGGGGCCTCCCTTCCCATTGATGCCAGATAAGGCAATCCTCTGCTTCATATGTAGCTAGAGCCATGGGTCTTTCCATGTATACTCTTTGGTTGGTGGTTTAGTCCTTGGGAGTTCTGGGTGATCCAATTAGTGGATATTGTTCTTCCTATCGGGTTGCATTCCCCTTCAGCTCCTTTAGTCCTTCCCCTATTTCTTCCATTGGGGTACATTGGCTCAGTCCAATGGTTGGCTGGGAGTATTTGCATCTGTATTTGTTAGGTGTTGGTAGACCCTCTCAGGTGACAGCTATACCAGGCTCCTGTCAGCAAGCACTTCTTGGCATTAGCAGTAGTGTCTGGGTTTGGTAACTGCAGATGAGATGGATCCCTAGGTAGAGCAGTCTCTGGATGGCCTTTACTTCAGTCTCTGCTCAATTTTTTTGTCCCTGCATTTCCTTTAGACAGCAACAACTCTACACTAAAGTTTTTGAGATGGATGAGTGGCTCCATCTCTCAACTGGGGGCCATACCTATCTACTGGAGGTTCTTTCTACAGGATCTATCTCCCCTCTGTTGGGTATTTCAGCTAATGTCATCCCCACTGAGTCCTGGGAACCTCTTGCTTACCTGGCATCTGGGACTTTCTAGTGGCTATACCCAGTTACCCATCTTCTACTGCTACATAGTTCTGTTCATTTTCCTGACCCTCCATACTTCTCTCCTGTCTCTTCCCATACCTGATCCTGACCCCCTTTTTTCCCTCCCACTCCTCTCTTCCAGGTCCCTCTCTCCCTCTATGTCTCTTGATTATTTTGTTTCCCCAACTAAGTAGGACAGAAGCATCCACAATTTGGTCTTCCACTTCTTAAGCTTTATATGGTCTGTGAGTTGTATCATGGGTATTCTGAGCTTTTGAGCTAATATCTACTTATCAATGAGTGCATACCATGTGTGTTCTTTTGTGTCTGGGTTACCTCACTCAGGTTATTTTCTAGTTCCATCCACTTGTCTTCAAATTACATGAATTCATTGTTTTTAATAACTAAGTAGTACTTCATTGTATAAATGTACCACATCTTCTGTATCCGTTCTTCCATTGAGAGACATCTGGGTTGTTTCCAGCTTCTAGCTATTGTAAATAAGGCTGCTATGGACATAGTGGAGTATGTGTCCTTGTTATATGTTGGAGTATCTTTTGGGTATATGCCAAGGAGTGGTATAGCTGGGTCTTCAGATAGAACTATTTTTAATTTTCTGATACCAGGACCATGAGCCCAGTAGTGACACCACCCAAATAAGCCACACCCTTCTACTTCAATCACTAATTAAGAAAATGCCACCAGCTTTCCCACAGATCAGTTTTATGGGGCAACTTCTCAAGTGTTGTTTGCTCTTTTCAGCTATGTCTTTGTGTCAAGTAGACAAAAACTGATCAGTACAACCGACCATGTAAACCTGACACACACACGCATCACTATCCAACTACAGCCTTTCCTTTCTCTTTTGCCTCCAAAATGGCATGTTAATGTTAACATAAGAATATAAGACATTCACATTTCTCTTAAACATTCCAATCCTATCACACTTGTGCAAAGTTAAACTCTGGTAATAAGCCAACTGGGCCTTAGAGATGGACTTTCAAATGGCATAAAGAAAGATCACATGACTACCATTCTTCACATGTACCTAGATGTCTAAGCCACCAAACTACTCCATTCCCAGTAACAGAACTCAGGTACTTGTATTGCAGCATGCAGTGTTCTATCTGCTCCAGGGAATACCTGCTCACTTTGCTGAGGTCATTTCCCTGTTTGCAGTACAATACGGCTATAGCTATTCCCTTTCATCTGAAGACCGGCACAGACTGAAAACATTTCAACTTTTAAAAGTCCTATGGTCTTTAAAAATTCTAACATTTTAGAAGGTTCTTCTCTTGAAAACATCCAGAGCCTCTTTCAAAGCTCAAAGCCATTCTAAAATACCTAAAACTTCTCAAAATATCCAAAGTCTCTCTAAAATTACAAAAATCTCATAGCTATGGACTCCTGTACAATTAAAAAAGAATAAGCTACATAGTGTCATATTTCAAGAGGGAAGAATCGGGGGTCATATATACAAGTCAAATCAAAGAAAAGCAAAAATTTGACAGTGTATAAACCTCAGTGCTTGATATCTGTAATCTAGTCATGATATGATCCTCTGATCTCCAACAATCTTGGGCCACTTCTCTGGTTCAGCCCTCCACAGCACACATAGTTGGTCTCCTAGGCTCAAGCTGACTCTACTCTAAGGCTACCACATTCCTTGGCAGTCATTCCATGGCACTGGCATTTTTAAATGTGGAGATTTCGATTGCAACTGGGCTACACTGTCACCAAAAACATCTCCTGAGCATTCCTTGGGAACTCTAACCCTGTCACGTGGTGCCAAGCTTCAACAACTCCCCATGACCTATGTCAATCCTGGAGTTTCTACCGCTCAAGTTGCCCCTTAACCTGTGACCTCTCCTGGCCTCTCACAGTGCTGTTCTTCAGCACCTCTCTGTAGCTCCTTCATACCTTCACAATCAGTACCACATAGGAGATATTTACACACGACCAAGCTCAGCCCCAGGATTAGAAGCAGTCTTAGCCACTTCTGGGACACAGCTTCTGTGCACTGACCCTAAAAAGCCACTTATTAAATTTTCCTCAGTATTGCTGAGGTCTCTTTTTAATCACAGCTGATCCTTTAGCCCTAGCTGGCCAGTATCCATTGGCCCACTAAAGCAAAGATTTTACTTTAGTGTTTCTGATCTCTATTTAATCATAGCTAATTTCTCTTCCCCAGCTGACTAGAAACAAATATTCTTAATGCAAAATAACATACAAATGGTCCCAGGAGAGTCTTTGCTTCTTTCTGAACTTTCACCAGCCAGGCCTTCAACTTCTGTATTTCTCCCAACATTTTTATCTTCAGTCTCCTCACGAACAGCCCATATAGCTCTGAGCACTCAATGGCTTTTCCAGTTCCAAAGTCAAATACTACCACAAACCTCCCAAAAACATATAGTTAGACCTGTCACAGTAATACCCAAATCCTGGTACCAATTTCTGTCTCAGTTAGGCTATTATTATTATTATTATTATTATTATACTATTGCTATGATAAAATACCATGACCAAAACTGATATGGGGAGAAAAGGATTTATTTCAGCTTACATGCTCAAAGCACAATCTATAATGAAGCGAAATCAGGATAAGAACTCAAAGCAGAAAGCTTGAAACAGACTGTGGAAGAATGCTGCTTGTTGACTTGTTCTTCATGTTGTGCTCAGCCTGCTTTCTTATACACCCCGGGACTACCTGCCCAGGCATGATGCAATCCACAGTAAGCAAGGTTTTCCTACATCAATCACTACTTCAGAAAATGCCCCACAAGCCTACCTACAGGTCTATCTTAAGGAGATATTTTGCCAATTATTGTTCCTTCTTCTGAGATATGTCTAGGTTTGTATCAAGTTGACAAAACCAACCAGCACCACCTCTATCTCCTTAACCACCCATTTATCCTAAGAATCTCCATTTCTGTTTCTGTACTGGAAAAATAAACCAATGTTAGAGTGAACCTTGTTATACTTCCTAGGGACCAAAATGCATGTGCTTATTATCCAAAGCCTTAAGGTAAACAGTAATAATTTCCTCTACATTTTTTACAACTTTTTAATTGCTTAAAGGATTAGTCCCAATGACTCTGCCAAGTCTGAAAGAGAACATATATGTCATTTTCTTTTTATTGAAAAACAAAAACAAAAACAAAAAACAGCCTTTGCCTTCCTCCAGAGAAACTTCTCAAGAAAGTTGCAGGTATTGTACTCTTGACATTTGAATTCAGACACTGATGCTATAAAAGCATGAGACAAATAGCCTTTCAGAAAATTTCAGGAGCACAGTTATTTTGGAGTTCTTTGCTACCTGCTGAAAATCATAGATGATTGATTTTTTTTCAGGCTTTCACTATTTTTAGCACAGGTCACTGAATCCATGTCTTTCTTGTCAGTGCCTCTTCTTCAGTTAGTGAAGACAGATTTGGCAGATAGACTCAGCTGACAGGTCCTCTCATTGATTTTTAACTTTGGTGATGGAACAAAGCAAAAATCTCTCATCGAGAATAAGCAGATATAATACTGAAAGGCAGGAGAAACATAGAAGATATAATGAGCTAAAGATGAATTCATCCCCTGATTTTGTGTGTCATAGTGAAGAAATGCCATGAGGGGTGTTGGCAGAAGTCTAATGTGGCAAAGTTGAGTGTAAGCATTTCTCCATACTTGGCACAGGGTGCAGCAGTTGGCTGATCTTGAAAAGGAGAGAAAAATTGCAGAGTGGAGCAGCAAAAATAATTAGGCAATGAAAAGAATGAACCTGTGAAAACAAGAGTGTGTGTGTGTGTGTGTGTGTGTGTGTGTGTTACAAAGAACACAGATGCTTCTTTACCGATATATTAGTTTCTACTTGTGAAGCATATAGAAGCTATTTTGTAAAACACCTCCAGATCATCTGGCTTGATCTTCAAAACTACCTGTGAGTGTAGAGTTTAATTTAGATCTTGCAGAGAATTACACAGAACAGTTTTGGAGATTTGCCTCTAATCCCAAAACAAGCTGGTAGCACAGATGAAATAAACCATGCTTATTCTGGTTCATTGCAGAAGAATCTTCTAGTGGGTGGCTCTTCATTCCCCCATGGATGCCATCAATAAATGAACTAAAGAAGACAGTAACATCACAAAGATCCTCCAAGTCATTTGATTTTATAATTTTCTGAATTACTGGAACCAGATGAGGAATTAGTACACACCTCAATTTCACTAAAGTATTTATTACTTTTGCACTATTGTAACCAAAATACCTGACAAAAGCAACATAAGAAAGCATAGTTTGTTTCTAGCTCATGAAATCAGAGGGTCACCATCCATCAGAGCAGAAGGTAGGGCAGAATGTATGGCAGTGGGAGCATAAATCAGGAGATGCTCACATCATGGTGGGCCAGGAAAAGAAGAAAACAGGCAGGAACAAGAAGTTGGTATAACCTTCATGGCATCTCCTACATACAGTGACCTACTTTCACGGCCAAATGCACTTCTTAAAGGTTCCACAGCCTTCAAAATAACACTACAAACTATGGACCAAGATCTCAAACCATGAGCTATTTCAGTTTCATAACACACAGCTATCAAAAATCCATTAAAATAGTAAAGTGATATGCATAAGCACAACCCCAAAAGACCATGGAGAACATAAGAAGAAATAAAAACAAACTTAGCAGGGGACATAAAACAGAAGGAATGCACAAGAAAACTGGTCCAGGCTGTGGTGGTAATACACCTTTAATCTCAGCACTAGAAAGGGAGAGGCAGGCATATTTCTGAGTTTGAGGGCAACCTGAGCAAGTTCTAGGACAGCCAGGACTACACAGAGAATCCTATCTTAAAAAGAGAGGTGGGGGGAGAAAAGAAGGAAGGAAGGAAGGAAGGGAGGGAGGGAGGGAGGGAGGGAGGGAGGGAGGGAGGGAGGGAGGGAGGAAGACAGAATCATTAGCAGGTAGTAATAAGTGCTGGATCATCTCTTTCCATTCCCAAAAAGATTGAGAAACAAGCAGCACAAGCAATCTGTAAAAATGTGAAATGGAGGGAAAGGCTTAAAGAGGAAATAATTGTCTGAAAATCTACTAAGTCTCAGAGGTTTAACTAAGTATGGATATCGAAGGAACTAACAGTGGCCTGCTTCAGCAAAGGAAGAGAGGGCAAGATAGAGTCCCCTCCCTTCTGATCTGAGGTCCAGAAAAAACTAACCTGGAAAAATATTATAGTAAGTGTAGAAGAAATCACTGGTCCTCTGGGCTCACAAAATGCCACTGGCTAGCTCTCACCTGTGGAAAGAGACTGAATCCCTCGGTGCAAAATGTAATGGCCCTAAAGAACACAGACAGAATGTTCCCACTCACTGACTCTATTGGAGCAAGCCGGGAGACACCTGCCACCAACGAGCTGAATTCCTGCTCTCAGATTTTCAGTTAGATATCAAGCCTCTTCTCATTCCACTAAATGAAAATCCACAGATTGGCAGGTGCCTGATCTAAGGAAAGGTTCTAGTATAAAACATTCAGACGAGAAGGGAAGGAAGAAAGGATAGGAAAGAGTATGTAGAAAGAACTATCCAAATGATCATGCATGCATAAGAGACACATACATGCACACACACACACACACACACATACACACCTGTGATAGTCTAATTTTAGAATACTGTGAATTAAAAAGAATCACCCAAGCTGCCAGAAAGGAAAAATTGGATGCAAGTGCCTTTGGTTGCTCAATACTTAGTAGGTAACAATGCCGTGACAGAATCTTTTTTTGAAATTTCAAATGAAACTTTTCAAGTTAGAATTTCCTATCAAGCCAAACTACCATTTTAAAAGCAAAGAATGTATTTTCAATTGTGAAGAAATGTCAAAAGAAAATTATCTCCTATGAAAATCAAACAGGAAAACAAGAAGATCAGAAACAAGCTATTCAACACAGAGAAGAGACAACCATCTCAGTTCTTTAGACATGAGTAAGAAAGATGCCAGGGGAATGTCTTCAGCAAGACAAAGTAGAAACCTGACTGGAAATAAACATTCTCAGACATGATTGAGAGAGAAGGTGAATAGCCTGTAGCTGGATTAATACTTAGTACACAGAAAACTCAGCAAACAAAAGCCATTCTAAGATGGTTCCTCTGAGATTAGGGAAGAGGACTAAAATAAACTATCATTTTATAAGGAATATGAGAGAAAAAAGAAGGTTGCCTATATGCAGCGAGGCACTGAAGTGGAAGAATAGAGTCTTGCATTGATAAAGAAAAGTGGTAGCTTGGAAAATTTAAAATATATTATTTTAGAGATACTCAGGAGAATTTGGCGTAGAGGTGAAACTGGTGGGCTATAAGCCCCTGGTGATTAGTTCTAACTGCTGACTTGACACAAGCTTGAATCACCTGGGAAGGAAATAGAGTCATGTCTGTAGGGTATTGCCTTTATTAATGTGGCGAAGTCCAGCGTGAAAGTGGACAGCATCATTCTCTGGGTTTGGGTCATGAGTTGTCCAAGACTAGGGAAACTAAGCTGCATACTGTGTGAGCATGATTTCTCTTTATTCTTGACTGCGGATGGGACATGTTTCATTGCTTTAAGCTCCTGCTGCTATGCATCCCTGGAAATGATTATAACCTGGAATTGTAAGCAAATCTAAAACCTGTCCTGTCTTTTGCCAGGACATTTTATCACATGCACAGAAATGAAACTAGGGAGGCCTCTAATTTTGGGGCAACACAGAGCCAAACAATCATGCATAATGTCAGAAAAGCAGCATGGCATGGCTGTGCAGAAGTATAAGCTCTGAAAACAAACAAATCCAGATTCTAATCTGGATTGTAATCCTAACTCCACCATCAACTGACTACGAAACCACATACAAGTACCCATACCCAGACGAGGTGCTGTTTCCATTTATAAGACAGAAACGAAGATAATCATATCTACACATGACTGTGTGTAAAATAATCTTAATTTGTAAAATAACTGTTAGCAAATACTAGTTAGTACACATAATATATTTAGCCTGATATAGAGTAAACATGCAAATAAAATTGGTTTTCTGTTAGAATTGTCCTGTTTATAACCATTTTCTTTTTAAAAAGCCCTTTTTTCCACAGCTCCACCTGGTAATCCATCCCACAGACATCAAATCCCAGCACTGTTACTGTTGCCAAGAAGTACTTGCTGACAGGAATCTGGTATGGCTGTCCCCTGAGAGATTCTGCCAGCACCTGACCAATACAGAGATGGATGCTTGAAGCTGGAGGAAGGACTGGAGGAGCAGAGGGGATTGATAGGAAGAACAATGTCAACTGGCTGGACCATCCAGAGCTCCCAGGGAGTAGACCACCAACCAAGGAGTGTACAGGGAGAGATCCATGGCTCCAGATACATATGCAGCAGAGGATGGCCTTGTCTGACATCAATGGGAGGGGAGGCCCTTGGTCTTGTGGAGGTTTGATGCCCCAGCATAGGAGGATGCTGGAGCAGTGGGGCGGGAGCAGGTGGGTGGGTGGAGGAGCACCCTCATAGAGGCAAAGGGGAAAGGTGAGGGCAGATGGTATGGGAGGGGAGTTGTAGAGGCATAACTGGGAAAGGAGATATCATTTGAGATGTAAATGAATGAAATGATTAATTAAAAAATGTTTAAGTCCTCCTTTTCATTAGGTTAATGAGAAGAATTAGTTACTAGGAAAATTATGAATTCATGTTTAACCTCTAGATTTAGAATTTTTTTTCTTTATTTTGAGAATATAATACCTGTAAACAAACCCCACAATCTATCCACTGGGAATAGCTCCTTATTGAAGAGCATTTCTCTGGAGATCATCTACTCCATGTATGCTAGAATTTGGACTGGCTTGAACTTGTTCATGCCTTCTTCAAGTGAGTTCATGAGTATAGCAGACCTGCCATGTCCACAAGAGAGACATTCAATACTCTCCTCATCCACTGGCTCCCAGCATTCTGTCTGCCTCCATTTCTACAACGTTCCCTTTGGTAGAAGGAAGGATTGATACAGATGCGGTGTTTAAGACTGAGAACCCAGGCTCTTAACTCTTAGCATGTTGACCAGTTACATATTGCTACACTGACTGCTATCTACAGCAAAGTTGCTCTGATCCAGTCCTCTTGATATAAACATAAATATTTAAAAGTCAATTTGAGAGGACCATGAAAGGCAGCCTGGTTTCTGGTTGAGTTAAGGTTGGAAACCCCGGTGACCTGGAGGGACGGCAGACATTTTGCCTGGTTCCAGAACACTAGGCTCCTGACACGAGGCCGCAACCCTCCACAGATTTGAGGCCATGAGTCATGTAAGGGCGATACTCCAAGCCCCTCCACAGGTAGAGGACAGTGACCTGTAGTCAGGTAGGCTCAAGACAGATCTCCATTTTAATGACATACCTAAAGGCTAGTCAATAAACTCCCCTCCCAGACACTCTTTCCTGCAAACGGTATTTAACCTCAGGCCTGCCCTGAGAAACTGGGGTACGGTTTTTACTCATCCACTTTCTGGCCTTGACAATAAATGTGTTAAAACTAAGGACTGTCTCTTTTCATCAGGATCCGCTGTGGGGAGCAAAGGTGTAGGGCTTTACATAAACAGCCAAATCTTTTCTACTCTCCCTCAGAAGCCCTCTCAGCGTTCCCAGCCACCACCTCCACCAAGCCAAGCCAGCTGCCTGGGACCAAGCCAAGAACTTCTCTCTCCGAGGGATCCAGCTAGAGCTGTGATCCCCCTTCCCCTTCGGCCCTGGCTAGATCTACCCTGCGGTCCCCTACTCCGTTCTCAGCTCTTCCATGGCTCCCAGCAGTGCCTGAGTGCCCAAGAGCCTAAGAACCAGATGCCCGGCCTCCCTGCAGGCTCAGGAACCCCAGTCTGTGCTTCCCCAATCCCAGAGTGGTGTCCTGTGGCTTCCTATAGCCCAACCGGAGTAAGCACAGTCAAAACTCCCGTTCCCCCTCCCTGAGCGCGCGAACCCTGTGGAGGGGTGGACGCAGAACCCCACTTAACCCTACAGTCCCCCATCACTGTGAGAAGGGAACTAGAAGCGGAGAGATGGGAGTGTGGAGAGAAGCAAAACTGGTGACAAACAGTCAAGAGAAGGCTGAGGTCGAAGGTGAGTCACATCATTGCCGAGTGGGGTTGATGAGCTGGTGTGCAGCAGTCTGCAGCTTAAGCAGATGTAGGTTTAGCCCAACAAGCTGCTCAGCAGTGGGATCACCCTAGAGCTCGGCCATGAAGGAGCCCCGAGATATAAAAAAAAAAAAAAAAAAAAGTTTTTCTGTTTTAGACTTCCACGAAAAACCATTTGTCCTGCGATGCTGCTGAGGCCCATGTATGGGTCACTGCCTCTGAAGGGGACAGATCTGGCTTGATGTCCGAGGACTGTGTTGTCACCTGACGAAAAACAGATGTTCATGACCTATGCCACAGCCTGAGCCCGTGGTGATGTCCGTAGGGCATGCTACCCCAGGAAACCGAACTAATGTCAGTGGCCTGTGCTGCCACCTGAGACTTAGTGGTAACAAAGTCCAGGCTGCTTCCTGGAATCCTGGGTCCACAGTCCTGCTACAGCTCGGGTCTGGGTTGATATTCATGCCCATGTTACCATCGAAGGACAAGTGCAGGTCCCTGACATGCTCTGCTGCCTGAAGCCATGTTGATGTTCATGATCTGTGCTACCACTGGGGACCACAGAGATCTGTGCTGCCACCGGAAGCTGTGGTGATATCAGGGTCTATGCTGCAGCCTAAAACCATGTTGATGTCTAGGGCCAATGCTGCTACTGGGGGCCATGCTTGATATGGGTGGTCTATGCTACCACCTGAAGCCATGGTGTTATCTAGACCTGTGATGTCACCAAGGGTGATGTCTGGGTCCATGGTCTTACTGCAGCAGGGTCTGTGTTGCTATCCATGACTATGCTTCCACCAAATGCCTGGAGGATGTCAGTGGTCTATGCTATAGCCAGAAGCCTTCATTCTCATGATCTCAGTTGCATTGGAGGATCTTATTTGGGCCTACAGCCCTGTTGCAAGCAGGAGCCCTGTTTGTAGTCTGTGCTGATGCCAGAAACTGTATGGCAGGTCCTGATCCATGCTGCCACAGACTGTAGTAAATAGCAAGTAAGGTACATTGACAGTGGTATCGATGACTGCAGACAAACAGTTGAGAAAGAGGGACAAGGAAGACTTTTAGGACAACCCCTACCTCTACTCTAACTCTCCCCTAACCAACTAGTAACAGCCAAAACAGGGAACCATAGGAGAGCACTCTTGAAACCTTTGATAGGATGTTGGGGTGTCCACCTCCACAATATATGCCTTCCAGCAGGCATGTGAGAGATTCACTCAGCTCTATTTAAGGAGAAAGCCAATGAGAGTTTTCTTACACCCCAGTGAGCACACAGATAACACAAATGGGACTTCTGTGTGTATGTGCTAAAAGGGAGGCCACAAGGGGGTGGGGGGACATGGTCAGGGAAGAACTGGGAAGTGAATGTGATAGGGGTATATGATGTGAAATCCCCAAAGAATAAATAAAAAAATATTACATAGGAGGGAAGCCAATTTGACAGCGTAGCCATTGAGCAAAGTAACTGTAGTAGATTCTACCCTGGGGCCTAAAACATCCCCGGCCATGAGCTTCTGCCCAGGATCACAGGATCAGACAAGAAACTCCCTCCTATGGAGCAGGTCTCTCCCATAACCAGAGAGGGGTCGATTGTCCCATAATCATCACCACACTATCTCAGTGTGCACATCTTCCCTGGCAGAGCAGCATCGCTGCATGAAGGATCCAGCTGTGAGTAAGAGCACCGATGCCTTTTATCCCCCAACAGCCTATATGGCACCTTCCCACACTCAGAGAGCTACAGGGAGGGTACTTCCCAGTCAGTTGGAAATGTACTTCTGCATGTCCTAAAGCTGCAGTGTGGAGTGTCTTCAACAATAGGATCGTTCTGTGTAGTTGCAGTGGTTAATCAAGGCTAATGGTAAGGTCCTGTGTTACTTTAGAGACCTCTGGGGTCTCACTGACCTATAATCTTTTTAAATAGGCTTAGTAACTGGTGGTTTTTCTCAAAGCTTTGTTACATATCCTTGGTTTTGGTTAACCCACCCACTACCCCTTTCTCTTCTTCCCAACCCAGTTTAATCTCTTAAATCCTAGTATTCAATCTTCTTTCACTGTACATGTTTTCTAATATTCGTACACTTATTTCTTAAGTTGAATTATGAGATCATATGGATCTACATACTCCCTCCTCTTGGGTTAGCTCTCCCTTTACCCCCGACTTCCTGCATATTCCACAGCCCTCCCTGTTTAACTTTGTTCCCATTAGTCTACTTCCCTGCTTTCATTTTTACCTACAACCTAAGAATCCTTACCCTTATCCTGCCAGTAATGTGATCAGTTATAATCATTTCACTTTCCTTAGTCAAGAGAGGTGATCAGATTTTCAGGTTAGCTTAATAAATATTCCACATGTAAGATTTATTAAATTCAAAGAAACCTAACTAACTGCTATTCTTTACATGGAGAAAAGCTCCTACTATATCATAATTCTGTCTCCTCTAAAAACAAGCAACTAGTCAAAGAAATGTATCCATTTTGACAAATACAATGAGATTTTTAGATCACTATATTTTTGCTTTGTTCTCTTGGCTTTCTTTGTGCTCACCCCACTTCCTAGGAAATGCAGGAGGCATGGAAGTCTTTCTTCTTACAGATAATCACTAGCAGAACCTGAAATGTTAAGCATACAGTGTTGTTCCTTCAAGGGAAGAAATAAAAAAAAATCTGGATTCTGCCCAGAAGAATGGAAAAGACACACTTTTCAGACTGGTGACCTTTGATCTATTTGTGGGACCAGAGACATTTGTAGCACTGGACCTTTCCCTAGATCCTTATCATGAAATTGTTCTCTGACAGAGGTTGAGTTATTATCACCAGAATAGTTTTCACCCAACTGTGCTGTGCTGTGCTCAAAGATGCTTAAAATAAACAACATGGAATCAGATTCCTGAAGTTTGAAGCAATACTGTCTACTGAGTTGTGCTAAGCTGAACTCCCTTTTTGCCTCCCGTGGCTCCTCACTCTGCTGGCTATGAAAGTCATAGACAGAAGGAAACATGTGGGTAGCCAGCATCTTTGCACCAGAAACTGTGTCTCTGTCTCTAAACACTGAGGCAAATGGGCACAACAGCATATCGAATGTCTGTGTATATGGAGAAAGAAAAAGAAAACTTTTCTCCTGCTTTGACTATCTTCTTGTTCTTACTCAAGAAAATCTAAGGCATGATTACTCATCTGGGGCAGTATTAATTCATGTTGCATTGAACACATAATATGCCAAGTCTGTATAGAAGTTTTTCCACCCTCTTATTAAAGCCATTTTCTAACCAGTGAGAAGGCAGCTTGGTGAAACGTCCTTACAAACCAACTAAAAGAAAACCTATCACTCAAAATGATTGGCAACTTCAGCTCTCTGTCACAATTGAGAAGAAAAGCCTAAACAAACAAAATCTTAGCTGAATATAATCAAGCATGAAAGTCAAGTCGATGATTTATATACAAATGCTGCTAGAAGCATTTTTAAACTGTCTTAGGAATTTGCAGCCGGACTCATTTATATCCTCTACACCAAACACAGCACTACAATTTATAAGAGGCCTCCAGGCATTTCATTTGTTAGACTGATTTACAGTAAATTGGCTTATTCCAGCATAATAAAGAATACTCTTTGCTATATGCCATGAAAATAAATTAATCAAGCAATTTAAAATCGAATTTTCACACACGTCTTGTTGTGTTTCTTCAAAGGCCTAAAATAACAGGAGCTCTCATCATTTAAAACCAATAATGTGATTTGTGCTTTTGCAGAAACCAACAACAAATTAAAAAGCAAAACTCTGCATTAGCAGCAACATAAACAGCCAGCTGTGTTGAAAAATGAATCTGAGTTTTTCTCTGCTGTTACCCTAGAACGTGAAGTCTGAGAGTAAATGGAGCCTGGTGCAATCTGGGAATCGGTTTAGAGGCTGTAACTCTTCAGGACAATGCAAATTGCTTCTCACATTAAAAACACATTAAGTTGCTCAGCAATTCAGAGAAAAAAGCATACAACTGATCTCGAATTTTAAAATACATTTAGGTGAAAAATTACTCCAAGTTGTAAGAAAGCCGGAGGCTACTGGGATGTACCTTTTCATGTGTGCAGTAAGGGATGATCGCCTTCTCTGTGGTTTCCAGGGCTAAGGAAGAAGTAGTTCTGTTATTGAAAATGTTTAAAGACAGTGATTAATCATGAGCAGTATAAGATCCATGAAGCAAGAAAGATAGAAAAACTGCAAATGTGAGCAGCTTTGGGGAGGAGGCACAATCAACCCTTGATTGAGTCTACTTAATGGGAAGAAGTATTGAGAATTACATAAACATCACTGAACACCCACTGAAAATCAAGACCAAGTTGTCTGAAACTGTAAGGTGAAACTGTGAAATATGAAGTATGCTTTCTCCTCCCCCCCCCCAAGGATTGATCTGTGGGGCTGGGATTGTAAGGTAACCTGAACATCACTTTCAGAATAAAAGTGCTCTACAGTATTAAAGTTACAGTGACATTTGACAAGGGGAAATGCATTTTGGATTCTGCCTTCCGGCTTAGAAATGTGTCTCTGTGGACTGCATTTGATGCCCAATCTCAGCTGCAACAGAGAACTAAACACTGAAAATGAAAAAAACAGAAAGTTATCAGCGAGAAAATGACACTTCTTCAATTTCCAAAGTCATTGAGAATAGAAGGATGTTAGAAAAACAGATTCAAGTAACAGGCTCATTAAGGCTTTCTTTTTATAGGTATAAAGACATGGCTGAAATAACAGCACACACACACACATACACACACACACACACACACACCAAGAACATTCTCACTATTCATCAGCTATTTCTACACAGTCTTCTAGCATGAATGTTTATTCAAGCTTTTAACAAATAATAATTAAAGGTATTATGTTTTAGGCTTCATACAAAATGCTAGGATTGGATTCTTAAATCAGGCAAATAGAGTTACTATCAAGTAAGGTTCCAGGAATACACAGTATGTACACAGTAAACGTGTAGGCATACGTTGTTTAACTACGTTTTGAGAGATGTGTGGTCAGACATTTTTTCATTATGCAAACATCATGTAAACATACTCACCTAGATGGTAGACTAGACTAGATGGACTAGCCTGGTACATACTCAGACAAAAGAGGGAGATACACACACATACACACATACAAAACTCTGATGAACAAATAATACAAAGTTAACTCAAAGCCATAAAAAGGCAGTACAATATGAAAACCATAAAGCTGTAGCCAGTGTGAATATAACACAACACTGTAGAGAAAACACTTTGTAAGCACAAAAACAATCTAGAAATGAAAAATACTATAATTTCTATAAATACTAAAATTTCTACAATGAAAAAGTATATTATAATAAACACATAAACTAGTAATGGAGACATATGTTACTACCATCAAGTATTAAGCACTGTATATAATTATGTGTGCTGTACATCATAGGAGCAGGTGTGTCACCTACATCATCACAAGCACATGAGTACCACATTGTACCTCCATCACCTCTCACACATAGAGGCAGTGACAAGAATTTCTCAGTTATATTATTGTCAGGAGCCATCTAAGACAGGCTAAGGTTAGCAGGTGACCACCACTTTTGCCTGGTCTACAATGAGTGAGCTCTATGAGACAAGGTCCAAAGAGACTTTATCTCAGGATTGCTTCTTGCAGCTGATATGACTTTCCTGCCATTATTAAATTAATATAATAATCCCTGGGCATTAGGCCACCTTACTGATCAGATTTTCTGTAGATCAACAGAAAGATGAACTTTCATGAATTAATGATTTTATAGAATTCCTGATTTGATTCAAATAATTTTAGGAAGGAAGTTTTTAGAGATGGTCCAAGTTGCTTCACTAGAAAGACATAATAAAGTTAGAATCAATAATAGAGTTGCCCACTCATGACTGTAAAGATGCACTTTTTGTTTAAAGCATCTCACTTTTTCTCCCATTGACCTCCTAACCTCCCCTGCCCCTTCTCCTGTTTCATCCTTCCCCTACATTTCCCCTCCCAGGTGCTCGGTACTTTACCAAGGTTCTATATCTCAGTGTATTATGTTAGAGTCCCTTCTTGTTTTTATTTACTAGCGGGTAGCCCCAGTTTGTGCTGAAAAAAGGGGGGGGTATATTTGACCATATGTGTTACTCATTGAAGACAGTATGATCAAATGTGCCCAAAAGAAGCAAACAGAACTTAATCCATGACAAGTATGCCTTATTTTTATTGATCTGCTTTGTCTTACAATTAAGATCCAAGAGCTTGGTTAAACTATGTTATTTGCCTAAGTAAAAAAGAAAACTTGAAAAAAAAAAGAGTTGCCCACTCATAATAGTAAGTAAAGGCTACATAATAAGAAATATAATAAGCTTTTCATAATCACACTAAAAAGAGAAATAGACTTGGGACAAATTTGTCTTCTTTGAGGAAAACCATTTAAGTCTAAGGACAAAGCCACAGGTGTGTACTATGATATGGCAAGGCCATGTAAAAACTGTTGGTTTGAACTTATAATGAGCATATAGAGTGAAACACTACTTCGAACTTAATATCAACATCCTTTTGTAATTCTCATTTTATGTAACATTTTATCTCTGCAGTAATCTTCTAAAGAACTTTTCTCTAAGAAGGTATAAAAAGGCCAGAGAAAAGAGATAAGGCTGGTGGCTTGGGGGCCTCTGCCCCATCCATCCATCCATCCATCCATCCACCCATCCAAATCTATATGTCTGTTTATATGTACGTATGAAGATGTATGTGGATGTATGTAAGCATGCATGAACACTTGTGGAGTTGATAAGACAGATGGTTGGGCCTGGCCAGAGAATGTCTGTGTGCAAGTGTATATCTAAAAGCCATAAATAACTGAAAGCAATTAAAGGTAATGGAACCATTTTCCACTTCACCCAGTGTTTGTTTTCTGTGAGAGTGACTCCTTCTTTCTTTTCTGGCTTATAAAGAGTTAACCAGCCAAGTCAGTAAGGGGATCCTGGCTGTCTGGCCAGTAATGGGAGCACTAACAATAAATCCTTTACCTAAGCCCACCCCCAACCCCTGCTGTTAGCAACAACATCAATAGGTCCAGAGGCCAGCAGCTTCTGGCCTCAGAGTAACTTAAAGTCAAGATAAGAATACAGAAAGCAACCATAATCTCTCACAAAACAAAGTCACACCAAGTCTTCCCCCTTAGCTACCTTTAAGAGAGAACCAAAGTTCCAAAGCTGGCCTCTGGCACATTATAATCATACGGGGTCATCTTCTTATAAAAATCACATAACAAATACTAATTTTTAAAATTTTTCCTTCCTTTTCTTTTAGATTGCCTACTTTTGAGTTAGATGAGATTAAAAGTATATATAAATATATATGACTGAGATTAAGAATTAGGGGGAAATTTTAACAGAATATATTGTATGAAGAAAACTATTTTAAATAAAAGAAAAAAATAATTTTAAGACAGTAATTTATTCTTTGAAAATTTCATGTGTGTATACAACATATCTTAGCCATATCTTTGCCACATTCTCTCCTTCCAATTCCCCTTGGTACCCCCTCAATATGTCTCTCTCCCAAGTTCATGTCCTTTTAAAATATTGGTTGTCAATTTTTTTAACCCATCAAGTCCCGTTAGTGCTGGCTATATGCACATGGATTCACTAAGTCATTAGCAAACTACTAGTAGCCACTCCTTCAAGGAAAAGGAACCATTCATTGTCAATAGCTCTGCAACTAGAGGTGGGGCCTTGGTAGCCCCTAACTTATCCATGCTTGAGCTTTTTAACTGTCTTAATCTTGCCCAGCTGCTGTGAATGTGTGTACAACAGCCATGTGATATTCAGAAGACAGTGTTTCACAGCACTGCTCCCCTGCTCCCCAGCATTCCATGTTGACATTCTTTTTTTTTTTTTGGTTTTTCGAGACAAGGTTTCTCTGTGTAGCCCTAGCTGTCCTGCAACTCACTCTGTAGACCACGCTGGCCTTGAACTCAGAAATCCACCTCCCTCTGCCTCTCAAGTGCTGAGATTAAAGGCATGCGCCACCACTGACCTGACCGGCCATGGCTGACATTCTTATGTCCCTCTTCCTATTGTCTTTCCTGAGCCTTGCAAGGTTGGCCGGTGGATAGAAATGTTTCATCTATGGCTACACACTCTTAGTTGCTTATTCTTGGCACTGTGAACAGCTGTGAGTTTCTGCCTTAACTATAGTCATTTCAATAAGAAAATTCTCAGACCAAGGCTGAGGGCAGCACACATATGAGCTACAGCTTCCACAAATTACAGTCAAATAGAAGGCATGCTCTCCCAACTAGAAAAATCAAAGAATCCTGACTCGACTCTTCATTTGTATTCTTGTAATATGCCTGAGTTAACTTTATATCCACTTGATGGGCTATGGGGTAACTAGACACTTGGTCCAATATTTTTCTGTGTGTTTGTGAGTTTGCTTCTGGAGAAGAGGGGGTGTCATTTGAGTCAGTAGACTGAGTAAAGTAGATTCCTCTCACTGATATAGTTAAGGCTTATTAACTTAGCCGAAGCTCTGACAAGAAAAAAAAATAGTAGACTTCACATGAATACTAGTGACTCCTTGTCTGTTGGCCTTGAGCTGGGACATGAGTTTCTTCTGCCTTTGAACTTAAACTGAAATGGCAGCCCTGTTTTAGTTCTAAACCTTTAAATCCCAACTAATACGGCAAGATTGGCTCGCTCAGATCTCTACTTTGTTGACTGTGAAGTTAAGGAATTTCTCTGTCTGTAAAGGCCTGGGCTGATTTCTTATTCTCTTTCTGTGTCTCTTTCTTCTTCCCTTTCACCATCCCTTTCTTCTTTTCTCTTCACACATTCACACACACACACACACACACACACACTCATCTTTTCTTGAAACACTAATATACGCTGTAAATATAATCCCTCAAAAACACCTAAGGAAACCCTTTGAGAAAGTAAATTTGATCACACCAGTTTTGTATCAAAAATACCATAGTGGTTTCCCCTCCTCATTTGAGTAAAATTCTTTGGTTATTTTTAGGAGAGAGGAAGAGAAGAGAGGAGAGGAGAGGAAAATCCTATGTGTGCTTGTTTCATCTCTATGGTCAGACGAGAATAGACACTAGAGCATGTTTGAATGTAGATTTAAATTCATGTAGTCAAGTCAGTGAACGCTCCTGGGCTTCACACGATTGAATTACCCTATGTAAATATTAAATAACATGATTTTCTTAGATATAAAAAGGTACATATTAGAAATGTTCTGACTGACTCCTGGTCCATTGTCCAGACATACCTACCACAATTAATATCTATGCTTCCCCTTAGATAGTAAATGTATCGGCCTATTTATCAAGATATTTATCAAGGTGCACAGACTAAACACTATTCTACACTTAAATTTGGAACTCAGTAGCATGAGCCAGGCATTTTATAGCTGATCCTGGTAGCCCTCCAGCTATCATGGGATACATGGTATTCTATAATCTAGCTATGTCCTATTTGATGGAATAAGAAACATGATGCCACAATTATTTAGGGGTTTCCATTTTAGCTAAAATGAACACTCTGTGTACATAACCTTTACAAGTATGAACACAAGTAAAATTGCTTACAACGAATTGTTTGATCAAAGAATCCAGATAGTTTAAATACTGAAAAATATGATCAAATAACCTTCAAAATGTTGTACAGGTATATGCTTATGCCAATAACATTGGTACTGGTCATTATTAAATTTAAAAATAATGATAGTTTTATAGATGTAACTTACATCCTTTTTTGGTTTGTTTGTCTTTATTTTTCCATGACTATTGACACTTGATAGGTTATATGTTCATGTCCTATGTCTCTTTTTATTATTCTCCTTATCATAATCTCAATTGCTATAACTTTTGCATATGTTAAAATTACTTTCTTCTTCCTAATAAGTTACCATAAATATTTCTGCAATCCTGAAGATGACTTTTTATGAAAATTTTTTATATAGTCTTGTGGCTTCTCAACTGCATTTTGCTTATAATAGCCTGTCCTACTGTATGATTTTAAAGGAAGTCGCTGATCTTTTTATTTTTTTGGTTTTTGGAGACAGTATCTCACTGTGTAGCTCTGGCTAGCCTGGAACTGGCAGAGATCTGGGTGCTTCTGCCTCCTGAGGGCTGGGATTAAAGGCATGTGCCACCCCTACTGGCCACTACTTTTAAGAGTGTTTATGTATGTATGATTGAGTGATTATGTGCATGTGGAAGTCAGAGGATAGCTTGAATTTTATTGTCTCCTTGAAGCATGTGGGCCCCAAGGCTCAAAGTCATATATCAAACTTGGCAGCCACCATCCTTCCTCACTAAATCATCTCACTGACCTAGCTTCACGTGCAGATTTTTTTTTTACTATCCACATTTCTAATTTCTTTACACGCCCTGAATGGGTGTGTAGCTCTTTTACTTGTTCATTTCTGAGTTAGACTGACAGTTCTGCTTGGTAGAGAATACAAAGTTCAACCAAGTGCTCATAATAGACCAAGAATGCTGTATCTTCACCCCCTTGTTTCAACTGCTTCTGTCCATGCTGTTACTGCAACAGCTTCCTAAAGAATGCCTTCTTACAATGTATCCCCAAGACAGAAAACAGAGTGATCCTTTTTTAATATGGGACAAAACCAAATAAAATAATTTTTATCCTTTTTTTCAAAACTGCTTAATGCATCTCAATTTTGCACACAAACTATCCAGAATCTATACAATGTCATAAAAATCAGGGATGTATAACCTGCATCCCTCCACTTCCTTCAGTCTCTAGGTCTCTTCTCACTCCACCCTAGAGTATTGTTATCTCTGATGTTCCTCACTTTAGCCAGATATTGTCCACCTTGAATATTTAGGTTGTTGTTCTTTATGACTAGAAAGCTTATCTCAGATGGTCACATAGCTGTCTCCCCACCTCCTCCAAGTCTTTTATCAAAAGAAATCTTAATTACACCATCTATGGATTAGGTTAAAAATACCTTTTCTCCTTTTTCACAAATTTGACCTTGGGTTTTCATTTTAACATTGTTCCCCTGGAAACTTGATAAAGGTGGAAGAGTATCCCTGTTGCCAAGCAACGGCACTTTAGGAGGAGAAAAGCCTTCATCCATGTACAGAAGCATCTAGACTGAAGATCTGAGTAAGAGCTATAAATATAACCAGCATCCATATCTCCAGCCTTCTCTGATAGTGACAACACTTTAAGCGAGCATGCGGCGGCTGGCAGAGAGTTTGGATATGGTGCCTGTGAGTACACCATGAGGCCTTATGCAACACTGAGTTTCTAAGCCAGGTCAGATGTGCAGTTGTCAAAATGGTTCTGCTTCCCTCATAACTGAACAAAAATGTGTGGGTAGAGAGCCAAAACCGCAAAGACGGGCAGCATTGGGACATGTTGTCATCTACAAAGTTCAGCTGGAGAACTACACATTGCTTCAAAACCCTCTCCAATAGATGTCTCATCATATTAAGTTTACAATTTTGTGTTGGGCCACAGATATAACCACCCTAAGCCACATGAGGCACATGGCCACAGACTGATCTAGATGACTGTATAGATGGCTGCAAGGTCTACTGCCGTTGGAGAGGAACATTGGCCCTCCATCCAGACTGGCATATTCTTTTTCCTGTTATTCTGTATGAGTCCTATTCGTAGTGTGGTCAATGGTGATTTTGTTGGACCAACTTCCACAGTAGTAGTCATGTGCTTGCTTACTCTCTTAATAAAGAGTAAATGAATTTGAAGTAACTCATGTAGCAGACAAGCATACTGTGGGAAACCTAGAAAGTTTTGAGTAAGATAGCTAGGTACAATCTGGATGGTTCAAGAATACAAGCAAGAGCTGATTACAGGAGTTGAGATAGTCAGGCACCAAAAGGAACAAACACAATCTAGCTCTAGACACCCACCCTCTTGTTACCCATCCATATTCCGGATGCCTGCGTTCAGCTTCCTGCCCTTTGCTTGGATCCAACATAGCAAACTGATAAAGTCTAAACCGCTGTTCTTACAGATGCTAATGACGCTGACAACTATCTGCACCTGGCTGGAAAGCAAAACAATGAGTCAAAGCCTCAGGCCAGTTCAGGAGCCGCCTGCTCAGGAAGCTTTGATGAGTGTGGCCATCTGAGGACTGCTCTCTAGGTCTAGGAACTTGGTGGACCATCCCTTGCTCTTTTACTGCCCCCTGTAGGCAGATCTCTTGTTTGCTCTCAGCCCAAATATTCTTATCATGCCAGCAAGGACTTCTTTGGACATACTCTTGACTCTTTGCCCCAACAAATGTGAAAGAGTTTTTAAATTGAGCTGGGGGCAGGGGGACATACCTTTGTGCCATATGTTGAAGGCAAAGGCAAAAACTAAGCTATAAAATCTCACAGCATTACCTGTGGCTATGTTTCTGTTTCACTGAGGAGAGGCTGACAGCTTCCAGGAAGATTTCCAAGGGTCTGGGTTCCTAACCAGCCAACGAGCTATGCCTACAGAAGAGCACCTTACTTGGAAAGACACTTCACAGTACACTTTCTCTTTGATTCCCCATCTTCCTCAATTGTGCTCCATTCCAGAACCTTTGTGCCCTGGTCCGTCCTGCCGTGGTCTTCTCTCCATGGCTTAACATATTAGGCCTTGTCACACATTCCTTCCTCGTGAAATATTATTTGATTTGCCTGGCACAGGCCTCACGTCTTGCTGTCTCTATGTGATTCATGAAATGCCTGCAGGCTGCTGAGTCCCTTGAACTAAAGTCACCTTTGAAGCATCTGACCCTCTCTCCTCTCTCCCCTTTCCTCTTGATCTTGCCCAAATTTTTATAAAATTCTCCTGAAATTGTTCAGTTTTTATGCATGGAAGCTCTTTCTTCCTGGGGCTTTGACTGGTAGCATTTCCAGCAATGCACTGAGCTTTTCCCACTTGTCATTTTCTTCCCTGGGCTTATACTCTCCTCAAAAGCGCAGACTGGATTGTTTTATCTTTTTTTCAGCATTTCAACAAATATTGACATTCTTCTCCACTATGTCAGAAATGGCACTGAAACCCTAGGAATCAAATGTCAAGTGCAAAAACCTGGGTCTCTATACCATTTACTGTCCATTGGGAGCCATTAAAAGATTCTTTCAGAGGTATTGTTAAAATTGGAGGCATAGAAAGTGTTTTTAAATGTACCTATAAAGTTATGAAAGATGAAAAGATGAGGCACTCATGAGATCCCACCCTTCCCTGAAGATTTGTGTGCAGGTAGCAGTTTAGGGAGTAGGTAGAAATATTTTCTTCAATGGTATAGACATTGGGAAAGTACATCTGTTCCAATTAGACACACTCCCATGATGCTTCCTTTACTATCCTAATGAAGCTCACTGGGTCACATGCAGCAAAACAAAAGACATAACCAAAATTAGCGGGGAGACTAGTCATGAAGAAAGATGAACAAAAGAGGAAGATGGAGCTAAGTATGATCAAAGTACATTATAAACACGCATAAAATATAATAAATGTATTATAAATAGATAATAAAATTATTATTTTAAAAGTTATAAAGAGTACTGTAGCTGCGTTTGATGTTAGGGTATATATTCACACACCAAATTCATAAATGTTTGTAATTCTATAGCAGTTATAAGTCTTTGAAATTAAGGAATAAATTTTTCCAGAGATGACATCCTTAGGCATATCTTTGAAAAAAAATCTAAGTCAGGATGTTACAGATACCAGCTCATCCATGTCTAATGCTGCACTATCAACAGTAGTCAAGTCATGAGATCGGCCTAGATATCCGACAACACATAAAGAATGTTTGGTGCATTTGGTGGTTTGAATAAGAATGCCCCCCAAAGTTTCATATGATTGAATAATTGCTCCACAATTAGTGGAGCTGTTTGAGAAGGATTAGGGGGTGTGGCCTTGTTTAAGGAAGTATGTCACTGGGGTAGGTGGGGCTTTGAGGTTTCAAAAGATTTGCTTCATTCTGCTCTCTGTCTCTCTATATATGTCTCTGTCTTTGTCTCTGTGGCTCCTCTCTCTCTCTCTCTCTCTCTCTCTCTCTCTCTCTCTCTCTCTCAGTGTCTGTGTGTGTCTGTGTGTGTGTGTATCTGTCTGTCTGTCTGTCTGTCTGTGTCTACCTTCTGACTGTGAATGAAAGCATGAGCTCTCACCCATGCCTGCCTACCTGCTGCTTTGTACTCTACCAAGATGGTCATAGACTCACCCTCTGAAAATGTAAGCTTCAAATAAACGCTTTCTTTTATAAGTTGCCTTGGTCACAGTGTTTTATCACACCAATAGCAAAGTAACTTAAGCAGTACATATCATATATACAATGGACTTTTATTCAGCCATAAGGAATAAGATTGCCATTCAAAAAAATGGATATAGATACTGAAGCAGCAACTATAGAGCCTACATAGGTCTACACCAGGTTCTCTGCATGTATACTAGAGCTTCCCAGGACATTTAGTACTTTTATGGAACTACTTCACATGTGAATGAGTGGGTCTCTGATTCCTGTGCCTTCTTTTAGGGTTTTATTTTTCCATTGGCTTCACTTGTTCCACTTTGATATAATAGGTTTTGCTTTATCTTATTATATTTTATTTTGTGACGTTGTGTTGTTATCTCTTAGAAGTCTGTTGTTGGAAGTAGATCCAAATGGAAGAGGAGTTAATTGGGACAGCTGGGAGAAGCAGAAGGAAGGGAAACTATTCAGATTATATGACCTGAGAAAAAAACCTGTTTAATAAAAGGGGAAAATAAATGCATTTCAAATGCAAAAGAAGGAGGGGAAGGAGGAGAAAGAAGAGGTAGGAGGAAGAAGAAAGAAAATGGGTAAAACTGGAAAGAGGAAAGAAAATGGGTGAAACTGCTCATCATTGTGCCAAGCAAACCATAGAAGATTCAAAATTATAAACATTGAATGATTTTTTTCCTTGTATGGGTTATCTAGAGTGTGTGAGAGGAACCACCAGGTGGTGGCAGGAGAGAGAGTAGTGGAAGGCTGACTATGGACAAAGCATGGAATACATGCATGGAAATGCCACAATGAAGCCAACTCTTTTGTGGGTAAAACGAAAGAAATTGAAACTGAAGGAACTTTTGAAATACACTCTTTAAGTGTACAAATCTGGGCTTTAAAATTAAGTAACTTTGTGGAGGTAAAGAAATATTTATTAATACTAACTTAGTCATGAAATATTTGACTACATATACATTAATTTGGATTTTCTCTATTTTTATTTTAATTATTTATTAATTTGGATTTCCTTTTAACTTCGATTTTTTAAGGAACATGAATAAACATATTCACCAAAATTGTCTTCTCCTCTGGGCAAACAGCAAGTTGAACATCTTGGTCCCAACACTTGAGAAAAAAAAAAGCCATCCAATTAGTTCTGCTCAATAAGATGTGGGAGGTGAGGCAGTGACAGCCATACCGTTCTCTTGCTCTCTTGTCCCTCCCTGGAAATAAGGAAGATTCTTTTCCAGATGCTTCATTCAAAACAGTAGAGGGATTCTTAGCATGGGTTTCTTGGGCAACTTTCAAGCACAGAACTTCAGTCTCTCAATAACCTGAAGCGGACATGTGCTGTAAGCCAGTCATACAGACTGTGGTATTAAACCAGTGAGACCAGTAAATTATGTTAATGTGGCACAGCCTAACCACTAACAGGGCCTTGTTGCTTCGTTGTACACAATTTGATGCTGTCTTTGTTTTACAGATCTTCAGTGTCCTCTGGGGTCTTTTAAAACAAAACCTCTTGGATATCAATAGGCATCTAATGCATAAAACAAGCATTGGACACAGAAATTTAAGAAGTTCAAATGAAGTTTTAAAAGGGAAAGAACTCCGTGACTGTGTATTGGGTTTGTGCTCTATAGAAAGAGAATGAAGTCAATTCCTCAGAGCTATGTGGACTGTGTGAGGTGTACTAGATGCTGGAAGAGGCTCTGAGTTCTTAGACTGGAAGAGGCTTTGAGTTCTTAGAAGGAACAAGAGAAATGGGCACTATCTAGACACACTATCTATGTGTGTTTCAGTAGAGTAACTTCAAAGTTATAATGAGCTGTTTTCACCAATGACACCAAATAAAGCCAAGATAAGATGCTTCTAATACTAAATAAAAGAGGACATATCTAGAAAAACACGGAACTATATTGAATCCCCAAGCCATTATGAGAGGCTAAGAAGGATGGACTCCCACAAGGAAAAGGAGTCTAATCCATTAGAGAGAGAGGAAGAAACACTTCTCTTCAAGCAAGTAAGATATGAGAAAGAAAAGTAATTTCTCTGAGATATGATGGTAACTAGTCAAAAGCAAGAAACAGAAGGCAAAAGAAAGAAAGAACGAAAGAACAAAAGAAAAGAAGGGAGGGAGGGAGGGAGGGAAGGAAGGGAGGGAGGAAGGGAGGAAGGGAGAAAGAAAGGAAAAAAGAAAGAAATGCTGCTTTCAAAGATTCTTGCCTTGAAATCTTCTCTCTCCAGATTAGTTAGTAATCTGTAATTAAAGTAGAACCTTATAAAATGCTCGCCAGGAAGCCTAAGTCAGGGGCTCAGTCTCTGCTGTCATTGACAATTATATTTTTTATATTTTGTTTTTGCTTTTGTTCTTATTATGCCTGTACTTTTTAAAATACAGATTTCTATATAACTAACACAGTAATTGTTTCATTAAATGGTGTTATCAAAGTCAATTTTATCTTATCTGATACAATTTATGGATTTTTAAACCCACAATTTGATAAATGTTCCTGGTTTATTTTCTATTGTTGTTTGCTTTTGTTTGGTAAACAAGCTCTCACATAGCCCACGTTGGCCTTGAACTCACTATATAGTCAAGGGTGATTTTGAACTTCTACACCTCCTGTCCCCATGCCTTGCTGGGACTGCAGGTCTGAGCCACCATACCTAGTTGTCTATAGTGCTGGGGATCAAACCCTGGGCCTCCTGCATTTTAAGCTTGTGCAGCAGTTTCCTTTGAGATGGAACATTCCATCCTGAAAGAAGATTCTGAGACTTGGGAAGTACTTTTTTAATTGCTTGAGAATTTCATGTATGAATGTAATCCTTTTTTTTTTTGTATGAATGTAATCTATCTTGAACAAATCCAAGCCCCTTTAATCACTTCCAACTCCTCCCCTAGCCTGCCCTCCACTTTTCCCCTCCTAATTTTATGTGCTCTTTTTTTTCAACCCACTGAATCCAATTAGTGATGCCTACAAGTTCATGTGTGTGTAACCATCTACTGGTGTAAGAGTAGTCTCTTTGAGCCTGAATTCCCAAAAAGAACAGGCTTTCTTCCAATTCTAGGAGCCATCAATTGTCAGTAGCTGCTCAGCTACATGTAGGGTTCATGAGGCCCTCCACCATCCATGCTGGATTCGGGTTGGCTTGATCTTATACAAGTTGTGCCTTAAGTCACAGCTGCAGTGAATTTATGTGTGCAACAGTACTGTCCTACCTGACAAATACTATTCACAGCAGCTATCCCTTACCTAGGGCTCTTGGATCTTCCAGCTGCTCTTCTGCAGGGACCTCTGAGCCCTAAGAGAAGGAATGTGATATAAATGTCCTAAAGCTGAGCACCCCAAAGTTCCTATTTTCTACATTCTAACGAGTTATAGTTCTCTGTATTAATCGCTATCTACCGTAAAAATAAAAAGGAGCCTTTTTAATGAAAGTTGAGAGATGTAGTATTCTATGTGTACAAAGATATGAACTTAGTGGGGAAAGTATTGTTATGTTCATTTAGTAGAATAATAGCACTCGGTTTTCCCGTAGGACCTATGACCTACCCAACCATGAATTTCTGGCCCAGTTAAGAGTATTGGGCACAATTTCTGTCTTATTACGGAATGGGCCTTAAATTCAGTCAGAAAGTGCTTCATATTTCCATAACATTGATCAACCATTGTACCTTGTACCAGTGGACATATCTTGCCAGCCCAGTCATTGTTGTAGCTAGGTTTGTTTCTAGGTTTGTTTCTGACACTAAAGATCAAATGCTGGGCATTTGCATCTATAATCCCTTGATCTATAACCCCAACCTAACAAAATATGTTTTGAAAGTATAAAGTCTTATCTAGCAACAATATCAAGATAAAAAGCCTTTGGTATACTCACAAAAAGAGCCACCTCACATTCCCCTGATAGACATTTCTTTTACAGTGTGGCCTTAAGAAAACTTGTAATTCTCAAATCCATGTGAAGACTCTAATCTGGCTGCACTCAAAACAATAATCCCATAGCTCTTCCTTCATCAGTCTGGTGATAAATATGAAAACCTTTTATTCTGAACTAAAACATTGTTACAGATTTTGAGGAATGAATAAGCATCCTATTCTGCTTCTGATGAAGTAATAGCAACTGGACCAGAAATCTAATCAAAAGTAGAGAGAAAATTGGACAAAAAAAAAAATTAAGGAAATGGTTTCAGAAAGATAGGGTTCTCTAGAGTCACAGAACTTATGGATACTCTCTATATAGAAAGGGAATTTGTTGATGACTTACAGTCTGTAGTCCAACTCCCCAACAATGGTCACCAGCAGCTGGGAATGGAAGTCCAAGGATCTAGCAGTTGCTCAGTCCCACAAGGCAAGCAGGCAAAGAGCAAGTCTTCTTTCTTCCAATGTCCTTATGTAGTTCTCTAGTAGAAGGTGTGGCCCAGATGTGTACCAACATACTTGGACCTGGGACTTGACTTAGTCTCCTGAGATTAAAGGCGTATACTACCTTGCCTGGGCCTAAGCTGTTCATAGCCACTGTGCCTCAAGATCAGGATCACAGGTGAGTCATTCAATTCTGGATTGTAGTTCATTCCAGATGTAGTCAAGTTGACAACCAGGAGTAGCCACCACAATCCACCCCTTGTCAACCTGACACAAATAATATCTCAGGTCCACATGAAACAATAACAAGGTCATGAATACAGCTAACATGATAAAACTATTTCTCGTACAATCGCAAACACATTTGTAAATTTATAATGGAGCAATGTCCCTTGGGAACATTCTTTTAGTATCTCAACTTAAATATCAATTGATGTTAAAGAAATTGGAAGAAAGACAAATGTATTCTTAACAAAATAAAACAGAAGCATTTATATTACTTTATAGTCCTCATTTCTGTAACTGGTTACATGGCCTTAGCTGGTATTTATAACGACCTTCTTCTACCACCCATTCTGTATTTCCTCCATCCTGGTTACAGACCAGGTTCCTTTATGTTTATCTCCAATTTCTGCTCCAATATTCTATGTGTATCCAAAATTGTCTCAGCCACCATAACTGATAAGAAAGAAGATCCCAGAGAGTTAAATAAACCATGTAGTGGCAAAATGTCCTTAATCCAGCACTCATGAGGTAGAGGCCTGTGAGTCTGAGGCCAGTGTGGTCTACAGAGTGAGCTTCAGGCCAATTAGAGTTGTCACAAAAAAAGAATTTTAAGAAGGAGAGAAATGGAAGAAAAAAATAAGAAAATCGAGCAATCAATCCTGAATGAAGAATAGATTATTGCATAAATAAGTTCTACAGAACAAGAAAGAAAGCATATCATAAATAATAAGTAAATTTGCCAAGAGTGTAATATATAAATCCTATACCTAATATATGAATCCTACACCCAAATAAACATATTTCTCTGTGTTAACAATGTAATTTAAAAATAATTTGACAAAATGAATAGTTCTTGAAAGCATCAAGAGAGCGTGAATCATTCACGTGACAGTAATATGTTCTATACCAGCACAAGCAAGCATGAAACAGAGCAAGGAGGAATGAAAGGAGCTGTGCTTATTATTTAGACATTCATAATATGGGGACTCTCTATCTATAGACTCAAAGAAATGTTGATCAAAGTCCCAGGAAGACTTTGAAGTAACTGACAATTTAGGACTCAAAGTTATGAAACTAGATAGAAAACAACTTAAATTTTAAAAAAACTAAAAATAACAATTTTGCAGCACATATGGAGGTGATTGCTGTCCAGGCTCATTCTGAGGCTACATTAATAACAACAGTCTCTTACATATAGACCAGTGGGACAAAATAAAAAAGACAGAGATAGACTCACACATACATGAAGATATCATTTCTTTCTTTAAAGTTGATTCAGCACAACACAGTCTCCGACTTCACTGCAGTGACTGACCTAATCCACAACTGTAGCTGCCTCTAAAGTGGAAGCGGAATGCTAAACCAGCCCCAGCCACATCTTTCTTGTCAGCACCACAGGAACAACTCTTCTCCTGGAGGTGTCCATCTGCCTCCTCTATGAACCTTGCAGATAGATCACTCTCCCTCTGAACCCTTGGGACAAGGCCTGCCAGTCTCACGATGCCTGCAATGTAGGGGCCAGCACAATCCCTGGAGGTAGGTTAGAGTAATGTCGGAGATACTGGATGTCCTTGTTACCAAGGTAACAATAGAAATGTCTCCAGGCAAATGGCTCTTTCATGTAGGCTCAGGACTTGAAAGATTGCATGGCCTTCATTACATGAAGGTTAGGTACCTTCTTGTCTGCCTGCTCAGAGTGTTTGGGCATATGGACAACTTTCTTGTCAACCATCACTGCTTCCTTAAAAATGAGTTCACAGATAGCAATCCAGTTCTTCTTAGGCGTCAATATTGCAATGGCTTCAGGGTCAGAGGCAGAGTTTGGAAGCTATCTCATTGCTTTAAACAAAGCTGAGAAGATGAACTGGGGAAAGATTAATCTTTTCAACAAATAACATTGTAACAACTGAAGATTCACAAACAATAACAAATAACCTGCTCTACATGGGATCGACTACAAAAACGAGTTAACATGCACCTGTCATCAAAAGGACTTACACACAAATACTCCTAAAGTTTTACTTATAACAGACAAAACCAGGAAGCAAATTGAATGTCCATCAGCAAGTGAGTGGATTGGCAAATTTTAGGATTTCCATATAATGTCACATTACTAAATTGTAAAAAGGTAATGCAGTATTGATATATATATATATATATATATATATATATATATATATAT
>NW_021604618.1:11146945-11160213 GCF_004785775.1 Grammomys surdaster | reverse complement strand
ATATATATATATATATATATATATATATATATATATATATGACTTATTTGAATTTCAGAAACTTTATGAAAACTGTTTTTAAAAAAGCCACACTGAATTATCCCATTCATAAGAAATGTGAATGCATGTAAACTTAATAAATATTCCATAAATATTCCATCGCACTTCAAACTGGGTGAGAGTCTGTCTGAAAAAAAATCCTCCAGGGAATTGTGTCATATTGTTTTATATTCCAACTAGGAGGATCAATACATCTGTTCATTGAGCTTTAAAAAATATATACATGAAATTTACTACATGTAAATTATATCTCTACAAAGCTGGTTGTTAAAGATCTTCTAAGACATATCTTTAAAGAAACTTTTGAATTATACTCTCTAAGATTCAAGGCTTGAAAATAAATTTAAACATGATTAAAACCAGAGGTCTAACATGGTTCTTGACAAGGCAAGGGGCTATAAAATTTGCAGTGTGGATCAAGACTAGAAAATGCAACCCTTCCTTCTGAGAATATACTTTCTCCTTTTTGAGTTCTGAATTGGTTTATTCCCTGAGGTCCAAAAGGAATATGTCTTTCATCCTCAACTTCTGTGATTCCTTTGTTTCTATTCCCCCTTTTCTTCCCTCCACCTCAACGAACACTAACATTTCCCAATAAACACCAGAATAGATGGAAATCTAAGAATTTTAACTCTTGCATTATATTTATATAGCTAATAAAATGACTTCTTATGTGTGTTTACATCTTTTTATTTGTATTTTCTCCAATTTGTCACAATTTTATATAGTTCTTTGTTGTTGTTGTTGTTGCCACTGCTGCTGCTGCTACTGCTGCTGCTATTGTTATTTCTACCCTGAATATCTGCTCCTTAGACTATAGTAGCTCTATCTGTTTCTATAACGAGGACTACCTAAGTTTCCCCTTAACTTCAACACTGGCAACTATCCTTTGGGATACACATAGATGGCATTCTTTGTGTACTGCTGGAAATAGAATTGGCTCATTCAGGGCAGTTGTAATTGTGTTATTTGTTTAATTTTAAGAAATATTGCACCAATTTCTATTCCCACAAGCAGTTCACCATGTATATTAAACTTAACTTTATTAAAATCTATTATAATAACATTAAAATAAAGTTTTTTGTCTGGTTTCTAAATATTCTGCTCTCACCAGAAAAGAAATAAAGAACAATTCATCTTCATCACTCCGGGAGGTGGTCATAACAGCCTTTTCAGGAGCTCTAAAGAACAAACTAACATAGTGTTTTTCAGTGCTGTCAGGAGCTGCCTGACAGAAACCCACTGTCTGTGATGACTGTTCCTAAGTACAGCCTCAGGCTTCACAACCTAGATTCATTCAGAAGGTTAAGACTTGTGTACTAGCTTTGAATACTTTCTCTGCCTAAATCACCTGTGAAGTCAAGGACATCACAATAGAAATAAAGTCCCAGAATCATAAGTAAGTGTTCCTTAGCTTAAACTTATGATAGTATTGATTTATAAACCAGAGCGATTAATCTCAAATACACTGTATCACTGTATATAGCAATGAATTGAAACAGCATGTCTGCTTATAGAAAATGGGTGCAATATTTGTGTATATGTACTAGTTGCATACCAAAATACAAGTTATCTGGGTGCAGGTATATTTAAAGTCATAGACATCTATGACACCAAGGGAAAAAGGGTGAAAGAAACAAGACTTTGTTTCTATTGCTGGAACAAAATATTCTGACAAAAGCAACTTAGGGGAGAAAGGTTTTATTTGGCTCACCATTCCAAGTTACAACTGGTGAAGATACCAAGGCATCGGGAACTTGAAACAGGCGATCACATCATATCCATAGTCAAGAGCAGAGAGAAATGAGTTAATGGATACAAGCAAATGAAGCAAGAAAGTTCCTGCCTTTGCTAATATATCAAATGTATGCCTGTTTCTTCCAAAGTCATTCTTAATATTTGAAGTATATAATTTTAAAAAATATATGGTGTGAATAAATAAAGTAGCTGATTATTTAGATTTGATTAGAGAAATTAATATTTTTGAAAATTTGTATTCATTACATCAAAAAAGATAAAAACATTTCTATTGTTTGACTTTTCCCTTGGGAGACATAAACAAACATCAACACCCCCCAGACTGAGCACTGAGAACAGACCAAAGTAGCAATTTCACCCAGGGTCTGGCTTGGGGAGCTAGTGAAATTATTAGGTTATTTATAAAAGCATGGGCAAGGGGATCATTTACAGAAGCATAGGTGACCTCAAACAATTATATCACCAAATATTTCCACTCTAGTTAAATGAGGGCTTCCCTCTTTCTTCACAGATAGAGCCCCCTTTTAGTTAACTTCCCACCCTCCCACAAAGTATCTACCACCTCCACAGACAACATGTTAACAGGACAAATTTAAAGAGGGTGTTCTGCTCTTCAGCCACAGTGTGCTCTGGATGTAATGGTGCTGTATCCAGGCTGCTAACTGAAGCTCTGGAGTTTGAGATGAACTGGTACAACTTTCAGAACAGTGTGTGTGTGTGTGTGTGTGTGTGTTGTTTTGTTTTTCTAAATAAAAAAAAACAGTGAAATTATCTCAGTCCAAGACCTTTCTTCCATTTCCTCTGTATCCACTGGAGTACAACAACCAATTGGGATTGGGGGAGCCACATCTGGAGCTGAAACAGGGACTCTCTGGGACAATAGGAAGAGGGTGAAAACTTCCCTCCAAGGGACATCAGTATCATACCTCTCCTGAGGATTGTCTGTTCTTCCTCCTTTACCTTCGATCAGAGCCATCTCCCTAACAGTTGGACCCCAACAACCCTCTGGGCACTCGCAAAAATCACCTCTCTAAATCTTTCTGATACAACAACCAGCCACAAGCCCTTAGGGTGGTTGCTGGCTTTCTTGAATTTGTGGGCAATGCTTTGCGACCTGGAACTCCTGCAGTCTCGTTTCCCTTTGACTAAAATTTCCTAGAAGGAAGCAGTTTCCTTCTGGGAGGAGGTCCTTCAATTAGCCCCTTAGATGATTTCCAGCGACCCCTATGATGCTGAAGTCTGGACTCGGTGGCGAGAAGTCTAAGAAGAGACAACTCCCCCTTCATTCCTCCACATCATTGTGGCCATTCAGCAATGCATGGGTTACTCTGAGAAGAAAATTAAGGATGAACCTAAACCCCTTACTCACAGCGAAGACTCTGAGGAGAAAAGTCCTGAAAAGTGGCAGACCTTGCTGCCCTTGAACCAGCAGTCGAATACATTAGACAGAAAATAACCCCAACTCCCCACACACCCACCTCTTTTAATCCACCACTGCTGCCTTATGACCCGCCTGCCTTGCCCTCTAAGAACATTCATAAAACTCTTGATGGTTCCATGCCTTCTACCTCCCTACAAACTGTCTCCCAACAATTATGCAAGATTGGAGACTCCTTCAAACTTGCCCACAACGGAAATAATGCCTTGCCTTTCCCTGTTAACATTCTACCTACTCAATCTCAACTGGTAGACTGGTATCCCTACCCAGTCAACGAATTATAAGAGCTTAGACAAGGGGTGCTAGAGGGTGGTATTCATGTTCCTTGAACCAAATCCATTTTCCTGAGCCTTCCTGCTGCCCTTAATATACCACAGGACTGGTGTGACATCTGTCAGTCCTCCTTGCCTAGCCTCCTGTTCCTTCAACGGGAAGCTTTTTATAGAGATGAATGCCTGCAAGAGATCAGGAAAAATCAAAACCAAAACCAACAAAATATCCCTGGGGCTTCAATGAGCTTTGGGGCCAATATAACTTCTCCACAGTACAACAGGCTACTCAACCTCCAGGGTACTTTGATTAAGTATGTTTTATGCCCTTCGGGCCAAGGAGCATATAACCCCTGATTCTGCATCCCAAGATGGGGATTCCTTGCTTCTCCTCCTCTGGCAAAGATCTGAGGAAATTCTTTCTGACTTTGTTCTTAGAACAAAAATGAGCCTAAAACACAAAAAAATCTCTCTGATTTTGCTCTTAGAACAAAAATGAGCCTAGAAATCAAAATTCCTGATCCTACAGGTAGAAAAGTCCTCCTTAAAAGCATAATTTGGGAGAGTATGAATTCAGAATACCAGCTGGTATCTCAGGGTTTGGAAAATGAACATCATGAACAATGGATAGTTCTCACTGAAGATACTGAGACAGCTTCCTATAAAGCTGCCTCCCTTGCCAAGGCTGTCACGGAGGCTCTTAAAACCGAAGTAAAATGTTTTAAAGGTAAAAGAGAGGGACGCTTGAAGAGTGAATGTCCCAACTCTGCTGCATCTAAGGGCTTGGAAGCTGTACTTCCTAAAAGCATCCGTTCTTGATACCTTAAAGAATTCCATTGGAAAAAGCATTGTTATTCTAAATACGATAAAGATGGCAAGCCATTTTGCCTTTAAACTCCAAAGGGAGCAACCCTCAGCCCAAACAATAAGAGGGGAAACACATAATATCTTGTGGATCATTAATATTTTTGAAGGTGCACACCCCAAGCCAAATATAAAAATTGTAGGAGAACCGTTTAAATGCTTAATTGACACTAGAACAGACAAGACTCTGATCCAAGGTCCCATAGCGTTGGGACTAACCCCTGGGCCACAACTAATGGGCATAGAAGGCTCCTATACCACAAAGAGCCCTTCAAATGGGAGGATCCAGATGGAGACATTGGCTTTATCAGACTTATCTTGGACATGGCCATCAACTTGTTGGGGAGAGATATCTTAGAAGCCCTAAATGTGGTCCTTTCAAGTAACATGGAAAGTGAGTGCGTCCAGTTAGAGGACTATGACAAACACCCTCCCAGGAGTCATCCCCACTTCTAAAAGCCTCTCTTAGGTATAATATTCCCTGCCTCAATACTCCTCAACTTGACTGAGTCTCAGATGAGCCTGTCTGAATTGAACAGTGGCCTTTACCCAGGGAGAAATTAGGTTCTTACTCATCTCATACTCCAACATATCTCCCATTCCTGTATCTCCTGGAGTACTCCCATACTTACAATTAAAAGTAATTCTAGGCGATGGCAGCTATTATAAGACATACAGGCTATCAACAAGACCACTCAGATCTAGGGATCCCCCCAGCGGGTCTTCCCTTGTCTTTGCAATCCTGGCCAATATTCCACTATTGGCCAGAGATGTTAAGGATTGTTTTTTCTCTATCCCTCTATACCCCAGAGATTGTCAATGTTTTGTCTTTTCAAAAGTCCCCCAAATGAATAACTCTGGGCTAGCCTCTTGATTTGAATTGAGAGTCCTCCCGCAAAAAAATAGCCAATATCCCCATCATATACCAGGAAATGGTTGCTGCCACCCTAAAACTATACTTAGAAAAGGAGATACACATTATTATTATTATATGGATGATATCATGACCTTGGGAGATCAAAAAACTTCACCTCATGACCTCAAAGATTTACTGGTCTCCTCTCTTACAAAATAGGGTTCAAAATAGCCCTGAATAAGATGCAACTCGTTGCCTCTGTGAGACAAGTGGAACTGTGTCACCACCTGACAAAAACTGGGAAGGTTGAACAGAGTCAAAAACCCCAGTGATTCTCATATCTGAGAATGGTAGGCATTTCAGCTACTCCCGACTCCAGTTCCTGTCCTGGAGCACATGACCACAGCACCCCACATGAGGATTGTGACAACTAGTCACAGAGCACAGAGCACAGGGAGTTCTCCATGCTAATAAGGTATCTAGATGGGCCCTGAGGGCTTAGACAATATACTTCTCTTCCTGGGCATTCCTTCCTGCAAAAAATATTTAATCTCTGGTCCACCCTGAGTAAGTGGTATGCATCCATTTTCCACTAACAATGAATAGTTTCAACAAGTAAAAGCAACAACAATAATAACAATAATTGTAACAGTAATAATAATAACAATAATAATAAAGAAGGCATTCAGGCATAGCCAGTGGTTAAAATCTTGGGTGACGGTGTTATAGCTTTTACCAACTCAGCCTTTCTTTGGAGGTACGTCAATATGCTTGATCTTGTTGAGGGTGCCTGGCAAGTAAGTACAGCTGCTCTGATTAAGATGTGGTTGATTACTGTGCTCTAAAAGCAGAATTCCATGCTTCCTTAAAATAAGCAGTGCCATCTTTCTTCATTAGAATCCTGGAGCATAGGGCAGAAGAGATGGTTCAGCAAATAAAAGCACTGGCTTCTCTTCCAGAGGACACAGGTTCAATTCCCAGCACCCACATGACAGCTCACAACTGTCTATAACTATAGTCCCAGGGGTCCATCACCTTCACACAGACATACATGCAAGAAAACCACCAATGCAAGCAAAATAAAAATAAATAAATTATTTTTAAAACTCTTTTTAAAAAGAATCCCGAAGCACAGGGGTTTCTGCCTTTTTTATGCCAGCATAGCCCATTTTCATCTCTCAGACACACAGAACTTTCCCCCATAAAAATGAAACTACATTGATGTGCTAAAAATGACTTTTTGTATAAGAGAAAACTGTATCTTCCTTAAAGGTATTCCACTTAAGACCATAACAATTACTGCTGTTGACTTAAGATGGCTTTTCTGGCATGAGTGTCTTAAAGCAGGAAAATTGATCCAAACTCAACAGGGGTTCAGGAAAGAAAGAAAGTGGGGTTGATCAAAAACTGAAGCCTGGAGACCAAAAAGGAAGCATCTGTGTGACAGGTACTGTTTGAGCTAATGATAAACCAGTAACAAAACAATGCTCTGTGTTCTTAGTTCTCAGAAGTATTTATGTATTTGTAATAAGTTATCTAGGTGCTTTTCTTGAGATATATGAATTCATACTTCTCAATGTTTCTAGACTGAATTATCATCCGAGAAAAACTTCTGAATTTTAATTCCCAGTGACTCCATGTCAACCTTCAACTGTATGAACGTCCGACTTAGGCTCTGAAAGGTGTCTGTAGCTATAATTCACTCTCCTCGTCATTTTATTTCATAGTAGAACAAAACTTCACACTAAAGGGTCCCAGAGAATGTGGTAAGTATTTGGAGGACTGTGAGAGGCTGTGGAGTAACAAGACAGCCATGGTGAGGGCAGAGTCTACAGTTATAATCGTGGAGCTAAAAACAATCCACTTCTCCAGTGCTGTCTGCTTCTCATCACTGACATCCTAGAATCTGTATCCAAGGCACAAAGCAAAGGGAAAGACTGCACCCAAGGTCTTCAGCTCAGCTTGGCATAGTACTCTAAATTAAAAATAGCTGCTATGGCCGGGCAGTGGTGGCGCACGCCTTTAATCCCAGCACTTAGGAGGCAGAGGCAGGCGGATTTCTGAGTTCAAGGCCAGCCTGGTCTACAGAGTGAGTTCCAGGACAGCCAGGGCTACATAGAGAAACCCTGTCTTGAAACCACCACCCCCAAAAAAGCTGCTATAGATAATTAATGTTGCAACATTACAAATTTATTTAAATGAAAAGATTTTCATTCATGGTGTTCTCATCCTTGCTCAGCCAGCTAAACTTGAGAGAGCACACTGGGGGTCACTAGACTATTACTAACACTAGGAGCTTCACTCATGCACTAAGCATATGCCACCATCGGTATTTGTATTTCTTTGAGGTATTACCAACAAAAGCTGGAGTGAACTATAGCAAGGGACTCTGTTTGATCTTCAGAGAACATGAATGATGGTGTCTTTGGAAATTTCTGGTATATTCTCATGAACAAGAGGGAAATAACAATCAACTAAAGTCCGTTAGACCTGGAACTCCAAAGAGAAGTTATTGATGACTCTAAAGCCTTGACTTTCCTATAGCAGAACAGAAGCAATAACGTATAGTTTTCAAGATTATTGTTAATAACTAGAGGGAACATGTCTTTAAAACACAGTGCATTTCATAAGTACTTTGTAAATGGTACCTGTTAGCATTGCCTTCAGAAGTTTGAGAAGAAAAAAATTCTCGTAGACAGGCTTTCTGAAGTCCCGCATCCTCTCAGTCATTAGCATGACAGCATGCTGCCTTATGTCCAATTCTACTTCTACATGATTGCCTTCTTTTCATCCATCGTAAGCAGGGCCAAACACAATTCCTTCTGGAAAGCTTGTATTTGGTACATTTGTTTCTGTTTCTCTTGCAATTTTTTCACTGGAGATGCTCAAGTATGAGGCTCATGATGGAAGAGAAACCTCTTAAGTGCAACAAAGAAACAAAGAATTAACACAAAACAAAACCCAGACAATATAAATGGCTCCTCAAATTATGTAAATTAGTGTATCTAACAGAACTTTTTACACTCCTGGGAATATTCTATATGTTTATATTCTAATACAGTAATGACTGCACATGTCACTAAATATATAGCCCAATATAGTAGTACTAATACAAAATTGTATATTTATAATCCAATAAAGTAGTAACTACATAGATCTATATATTTTTAACCAATACAATATGACTATACATTTCTGCCTATACCAAAATATAATAGGAAACCAAAAGTTATCAGACCAAAGAATGAAATGACAAATTTCTATGCTGTTTAAACCTCACATATTCAGTTATGAACTGTTTAATTATCACCTATCTTTTATGTTCTCCTTTTCCAGCCTTAAAGCCCCTATTATATTAGACATACACTCAGCCACACAATCTACCTCCTTGTTGGTACCTTTTATTACCCTCCTATTTTTTCCATTTCCACATTATATTTGCTAATTTTAGTTTTTTTCTAACTCTGCCTTCCAACATTGCAGTTCTTATTTTAGCTCTGACCTACCTATTCTTTGACCATTCCATTGAATTTTAATTTCAATGATTTCATTTTGAGGAGTTCTTCTCCTTTTTTCATATTTAGATATTCTGCTGCATAACATATGACTCTTGTCTGGCAGTATTTACCCCTTCAGTTGTGATCATGAAGGGACTAAGCATGGCTACCCCATAATATTTCTCAGGCTGTTCTACTTTCCTGAGCCCTTAACGTTCCAGTATTCCTCTTCACTCTCGTTATGCTCTGCTTGCAAAATTGCTTTCTTCTATGATTTATACACTTAATTGCAAGCTGTGTTTGGGAGTGCCTTATTATTCTACCCTGCTGCATGTGTAGTTACACTATGTTTGCTTCTGCCAAAGACCCTAGGATGTCGTGAAAGATTGGGGTCCAAACTAAAACTCAAAAAAGGATGTTCACCTAATACTTTGCATTTGAATACAGAAAAATCTTAGATCTTTAATTTCTGAGATCATAGATTTCAGTTTTTCGATTTAATGTTTTGGTTTGGTTTGTTTTTTTTCTAATTCCCTTGTCAGTTAGAGACACCAAGTCCATGAGCCATCCTTCACACAGTATCAGCTTTCTGCCTACAAGTCAAATCTTGTCCTTTATTCCTGGGGACCTCTCTCTCCAGTCTATCCTACCCCACCCCAGACACTGACTCATCTGCTAGTAGGAGTAACACTTTGACTTTAGCCTTTTGTTTTGTCCTGTTTGGGGTGGTGTGGGGCTTGTGTTTGTTTGCTTGCTTGCTTGCTTGCTTGCTTGCTTGCTTGCTTGCTTGCTTACTTACTTTGGCACACAGTGTGTGATGGCTATGATTGGATGTCATCTTGGAATGATTGATGTGGAAGGGCTGAACCCACTGTAGGTGATACCACACTGGGACATCTTGAAATGATCTAGAATCATCTAGGAAACAATCCTCTGGGCACACCTTTGATGATTTACCCAGACTGGGCAACCTTGGGAGTGCCTGTAAGGGATTTTCTTGATAAAGTTAACTCAAGTAGGAAGAGCTACCTTACCTGTAGGTGATACTGTTCCATAGGATGGGTCCTGAACTTAAAAAAGAGAGGCAGGCTGAGCACTAGTCTTTTCTCTGTTTCTGGCTGTAGATGCAATATGACTAGTCAACTCAAGCTCCTGTAACCATGTCCCCACAATAATGAGCCGTACTCTACAACTCTAGGCCTAAGTAAGGGACCTTCCTTCCTCGAGTTGTTCTTGTCCAGCATTTTCTTCCAACAACAAGAAACTAGTACACTGTGACTACGGTATCATAGCTTATATTTTTTGTTATTTTTTTGTCTGTAATTTACAAGTTTTCTGTGAGATGACCATGACACTCAGAGAACTGTGATCTATACACACAGTACTTCCTTCTCTTTCGGCCTCAAATTCTGAGGCTGTTCCAGTCAGCAGACTCCTGTGCCAACTCAGATCTAGAAACCTCGTCACTTTAGGCTGACCACAAAGAACACAGCTACATGTTCACTGGATGTTCTTAAGTCCCAAGGAGCCAGAGAGGTAAGAGAAGCTAATCACAGCACTCACTGCCTTCTGAATAGTGTCTGTTTCACATCTTTCTTTTCTAAGAGGCCACACGTTCTCTGGTTTCCCAATGGCCCCCATGCTGGCACATGTCCGCTACCTGAGCATGCCTGAGAAGGCAGACTTTCCAAACCAGACCTGTGTCCACCAATCTCACCAAACATTTTAGGTAAACAGGATTTTTTGCTAAATCCTTAGAGTCCCGTAATAATGCAGCAGAAAACAGAGGCAAGATGAAAGATTGCTAGGGAAATTTTTTAATTAAGAAGACCATAGTTAATCCATAAGCAACAAAGAAATAAGTATCATTCACTTTAAAGATTATGACATCCAAGCACACATATCCACAAAGGCAGACACAGGCGGCATAAAATGCATCTATCTGCAAATATTTATTAAGCACTTAGTAAGCAATGTACTAGCTTCCAGAGATATAATTAAGAACAAACTATTTAATTGCCTCCTTTTCCTGCTAAATTATAAATCTGAGGATAGAAGAAGCTGTATTTTGTTTATTTGCATTGGACTGTGCACTATACTGGCACTTAATATTTAATAAACAATTAAATGCCAGATTATAATAATATGCAAACAAATTATGATGCAAAGATAAAAGCCTAAATGAGCCTGGTAGTATATCTCAATGGTAGAGGACACATTTAACGTGGGCAAGACTTTAAGTGGAATCTTATCATACACACGTACACATACACACACACATACACACACGGTGGGGGGCGGAGGAAGAGGGAGAGAGAGAGTCATTCAGGGGCTTGGGTGGAGAATCTCATATAAAGTGGCTTCTGAATGCAACAGTTATTTAAAACACAAACACACACACACACACAGAGAGAGAGAGAGAGAGAGAGAGAGAGAGAGAGAGAGAGAGAGAGAGAGAGAGAGAGAGCTCATTATCCTTTGACTCTGAGCTTGCAGATAACTTTCCCTATGAGCAAGACCTTAGGCTCCTCTACTCTCTTCCCATCACTCTCTTTCAGCTTTCTTTGCCTGCTGATCCTGGGCCACATGACTACCTTTCTAAAAGTTTCTCTGTGTGTGTGTGTGTGTGTGTGTGTGTGTGTGTGTGTGTGTGTACACATGCATACACATGCATATATTTGCACTGAAATCCTTTGTTTGTGCAGCAATTGCTTTACCTGCTGAGCCATATCCTCATCTCCTCTAAAAGATGCTTTGTCCTGTGTACACCAAACAATCATGACTCATGGGGTTGAACTTGGCCTTTTTCTCTACCAGCTATTTATATTTGTTCAGAAGACAATCTCTATGTCACCAAAAAAACTTTCCACAACTTCTGACTCTCTCAATTCCTTTAATATTAGGTTACATAGTCACTTAACCATAAACCATAGTCTTCATTCAGAAAGTTAAATGTTTTAGGATGAGATTATCTCTTCAACCTTTATTCAAAGGACTTCTTTCACCTCTGTTAATGCAGAGGCCACTTGCCCTTGAAGAGTGTGGTGTGTTCTCTTTTCTTCTTTAATAACTGTTGCTTTCTTAAAGGTCAAATTTACATCAAGTAATGTTCACTACTATTTTATATAGTTGACTATTTTGTGTAATTGACTTTTGGCATCTGTATGTATGAAATCAACACAATAATACAGAACATTGATATCATCCTATAGATCCCTTCTCTTTGCAGGCAATACCCATTAACCCCTGGCAATCATTGATCCGCTATCTATTCCTATACTTGTATCTTTTCTAAGAGGTTTCGTGGAGCTGGTCCAGAGCAGGAGTGAGGCTGAGATGTGTCCAAACCCTAAAAATCTCATCCTGAGACTGGCTGAAATAGGCCAGCTTCTTTCCTGCTCTGAGCCTGCATATAGTCTCTCTCCCACCCTTGAGGTAGACACATAATAGCCTGGTGGCCAAGTTACAAGTTAAACTTCCTCTCTCCTTATAAGGACATGTCCAGCAAGCACCCAGAATTCCTCTGTATGCAAATGAAGGATTACCAGCACACTCTCAGGATAAGAGGAGAAGGCTGTCCTGCACTCAAGCCTGCTGAGATCTTACCTGCACCCACCCATCCCAGCTAAACTTCACTTCCCTCAGTCCAACCCAGCACGTAACATGCTTGGATACCTTGAGGGCAGATGCAGACACAGAACAGCAAGTTTGTATAAGTAAAATCATACAGTATGCAATCTTTGCTCTATAGTTTCTTTATGTATAATATTGCTTTGGAGGTTCACATATGTTATTACATGTTAATAATTTCATCCTTTCTTCCTGAGTGGTACTCTACTATATGGACATATCATTATAGATTCATTCACCACTCAATGGATAATTCATTTTTTTCCTTATCTTATCTATTAAGAAGAAAACTTTATAGGTTATCAGATTAAACTTTTCCTCTTTGAAAGTGGAATTTTCAAGTCAAGTTTATATTAGAGAAATTTTCTGAGACTATTGCCACTTGTATATGTTCTTTGACAAAGTTTCTTCAATTCATTTGATAATTTTGTACAAATTTTGTTATATATTATTATTCAATTTATATGAATTATTGATAAAGTGTAGAAATGAGCATTTATCAGATATACATCTGTATTTTATTATATCATGTCTTTTTTTCCATTAATGTCTTTGGATGAACAAAAGTTTTTTTTCTTTTTTGCCTTTTCAATGAGATAAAAATTTTTATGATACAGAGCACAATGAAAAACACAATAAATAAAAACTTTCACTCCTAATGTCATGTAAAATACTCTACTGCTTAGAGTACTGACAACAGAAACAGTGTTGGATACAGGGTTTTTAAAGTTCTTTTAAAAGCTCATACATGTATACAATCTATCTTGGTCATATCCACCACACATTCTCTCCCTCCAACAGCTTCCAGGTCCCCTCCAACACATCTGCTTCCCCAATTCATGGTCTCCTTTTTTATTTTTATTTTTATTTTTATTTTTATTTTTATTTTTATTTTT
>NW_021604618.1:11144803-11146935 GCF_004785775.1 Grammomys surdaster | reverse complement strand
TTTTTATTTTTATTTTTATTTTTATTTTTATTTTTATTTTTATTTTTTTTTGTAACTCACTGGGACCAATTAATGATTTCAATATACACATGAGTATGAAATCATTCACCGTGTATGATTACTTATCAATACCAAAGAAAAGGAGGGAGGACCCTTTCTCCACAGTAAACTGTCAACAGCACCTCAGCTAGGCATGGAGCAATGGGACTGTCCCTCTCCCTACCTGCTATAATTTTTAACTGTCTTGACATTCTGTAGCTCTTGAGCAGGCAACTACAGCCCCTGGAAGTTTGCCTATACAATAGACATGTCGTGTTCAGAAGACAATATTTACGGTATGCCTCTCCATATCACCAGGTCTTACACTCTTTATGCCCCACCTTTTCTATGATGTTCCCTGAGCCTTGAGGGAAAAGTGTTGCTATAGATGCTTGGCAGTGACCATGCAGCATCTGCAAAGACCAGTGTATGAGTGCTTCACTACTGGGACTCTACAGTGGTAAGGCCCATGGAGAACCCTTGGGTTCTACTGTGGCAAGATGGCAAGACCCACTTAGAAGGACCTGTGGTGAATTTGGTGGTCTCTGTGCTTATTACCATATTGTGTGTTCTACAAGCTCTCCTTGATCTTGCTATGCTGTTTATACTCATAACAATGTTTAGTTTCACTTTGTCAGTTGTGGGCAAGGCCAGGATCACACAGGGTTAAATCCCTGGGGACGATTCTATGTTTTTCTCAATACTCTTTCGAAGGGTAAAAGCGTCCTCTCCTCTATCTCTATAGATCCTCCAGATGTGACCATTAATCCTGGGTGTTTTGGGACATGTAACCATGTCCCTAAAGAAGCAGCTGCAGTCACACTGAGTAAACTTGTGGCAGCTGTGAGTTGGTCCTGCTTGCATAACTGTTCTGAGGAAGCTATGTCTGCTCCACAGAGACTAAAGTGTGGAAGATAGGTCTGATCAGCAGAGGCTTAAAATGAGGAAGCTGTGTCTGATCAACAGAGACTTAGAAATAGGGAAGCTATGTTTGATCAATAGAGAATTAATGGTTCTTGGAATGCTGGTATCAGGAATTGAAAGGCACGTATCAGGAAAGGCTGTTTGGTACAATGAGCATGTCTCTGCCTTCCATTAAAAAGTATTATGACATAGACATGTTATTTGATGACTGGACTTATACCCACAAATGTTTACTATGTCTCTCACTTTGCATAGCTGTGTAACTGCATCTGCTACCAGCTGGGGTTGTGCTCATGTCTACAGGACATGCCTGGCTAGAGATTTATTTTTGGCTTGCCGAAATTGTGCTTTGTAGTACAAAATAAGGTTAGGGGGTGGTTAACCCAGTGGGAGTGGGAAGGAGGAAGGGAAACTACTGGAGGCTTTTTGTAATGAAGGGGCTTTTACAATGCTGGTGTTATGCTTTCTTTTAATATAATAACCAATGATGTCACTGCTCAGGCAAGCAGGACTGTGATTGCAGAGATGGCTTTGGCTCTTCTGGGCCACTTGCCTGAAAGTCAACAGGTGTTAAGTGTCTTCACTTTCTCTAACACCACACATCTGTTGTCAGGTTCAAGAACTCGACAGGAGCTGGACTCAGGCAGATGCTCCTTCTATATATTGGTACGGTAAATTATTCTCATCATTTTTAATGATTCTCTGCAGTAACCACTACCTTTACATTAAGAAGCCTGTCTCTGACCAAACTTTTACTTGTAATGAGATCCACTGTGTCTTTTTATTTTTTAAGGTTCATGTTTCTTTCCCTTTTTTTTTTTTTTGTTTACTGTTGCTATGATAAAATGCCCTAACAAAGCCAATTTAAGGAGAGAGGGAGCTGGAGGGTGTTTCAGATGTAAGACAGAGACTGGCTCCATAAGGATCTTACTCCAGGTGGTATCCTCTCCCTTCACTGAAGACATTGCAACTGTCACAATTCTAGCTAGAAAAGAAGATGATGGCTCCTAGAGGGGTAACAGGCAAGATCAATCAGGAGGGAGAGGAAGTCCAGAGGAGAGGGGAACCCTAAGATTTTATAATGATGGGAGCCCTTTGTCTATTCTAATAAAGTTTGCAGGTCTCCTCCTCCTCCTCCTCCTCCTCCTCCTCCTCCTCCTCCTCCTCCT
>NW_021604618.1:11119969-11144793 GCF_004785775.1 Grammomys surdaster | reverse complement strand
CTCCTCCTCCTCCTCCTCCTCCTCCTCCTCCTCCTCCTCCTCCTCCTCTTCTCCTTCCCCCCTCCCCCCTTCCCCTTCCCCTCCCCCTCCCCCTCCCCCTCTCCTTTTCCCTCTCTCGCCCTTCTTCTTTTTGATTCCCCTCTGAGGCTGGTGCTCCTCTGGTCTCTCCATAATCTATAAGTTACTTTCACGCTGTCAGCTGCCCTCAGATCTGTAACTGGGATTTTCTGGGAACCACAAGATCTCCATATGGCTCTTGGCAGGTAGTAGCTACCTGATACCTTAGCATCCCTCTGTACATCTGTAACTTTTTTTTTTTTTTGGCTTTTTGAGACAGGGTTTCTCTGTGTAGCCCTGGCTGTCCTGAAACTCACAGTGTCAGTGTAGACCAGCCTGCCAGGCTGGCCTAGAACTCAGAAATCTGCCTGCCTCTGCCTCCCAAGTGCTGGGATTAAAGGCATGTGCCATCGCTGCCCGGCCATGGTTGACTTTTGATATGAATATTTAACTGTTTTGGTATTATTTTGACAAAGTCTGCATATGCTGCTATAGCAAAATACTAGGAATTGGTTTATAAACAAGACATAATTATTATAGCTAGAGGCGAGGGTTAAACAAACAGATTGGTATCTAGAAAATGTCTACTTCCTGCTTTATAGACAGCTCACAGGGTCTGCTCATAGTAAAATCTTGCTTGTTTGGCTTCTTATAATCTCATTCATGAGGTTCCCACCTTCGTGACCAAATCACCTCCAAAAGGCCCCAACTCCTAGAGCAATCATGTGGAGCCTAGGTTTCAGGACTTGAATTTAAGGAGGATATAGTCAGTCTATAGAATTTTAACCCATTAATAATGCTAGGAAAGTTATTAAATGGCAATTTCATGATCCAACCCAGTACTTTATCTTTTCAAGCTTCTCTTCTGCCTCTGGAACATGGAGAAAGGTATGACACACATTCTATTCAGAGGATGCTCTTAAAGCATCCTCTCAGTGAAGCATACAGTTCAGTGAAGGTGTATGCAAAGGACTCAGGCTCCTGTTTCACACAGAAGTGTTCAGTAAACGCCTGCTTTATAAAGCCCACCCCATTTGCTCCTAACACAGCCTGGATTGATCTGCTGTTTCATCGCTCTGCATCCCTCCTTTATTAATTTAGCACACTTCCACTAAGTGACCACGTACTGAGTTGAGCCGTAGTTGTTGTTCACTGATGAAAGTAGATATGGCGCTTATTCCAGTGATACTGTTAGGTCAGAGGAAGGAAAAGACTGCTAACCAACAGGTAAAATGAAATTGGCCAAAAGTCACCACTTAAAACTTTGATCACATTAATAAATTTTCCATGTCCCATCAGCTTTCTCGGGGTCCAAATGATGAACCCAGAGATAAGAGGTGTTAAGGAAATATATGAGTGTGTCACTAGCTGTGTAAACAAGCTAGGGCTTTTCATTGACTTCAGAGAAACTCATCTGAATGACATCCCCCACTCTTCATCAGTCAGCGCGCTCTCTCTCTCTCTCTCTCTCTCTCTCTCTCTCTCTCTCTCTCTCTCTCTTTCTCTCTCTCTCTCGTCATATTTCAGCAAAACAGAACTAATTGCATTTATCTACACTTGCCATGTTGTTCCTGTCCCTGAGTCTTTTCTCATGCAGCCCATGAAATGTCCTCTGCCCTCCCTAAGTTTGCAGCCATTCACATCAGCTAGAATGCTTACACCTGTGAAGGAAAGAAAACCATCTCAAGAAGCCTGGAAACAAAATAGAAAGCTTTATTATCAGCCTATCTGTATAGTTCTCAAAATAGAATGGGGAAATGGCTGTGCTTGTATCAGAGGTAACAATGGAACACATTCCCTGGAAAATGGCAGGGGACACATTCTCTTCACAGCTCGCCTCCCCTCCTCCCCCTGTGTGTGTACGAGTTCACCTCACATTGTTCTGGTTTTCCTCTACCAATAGGCCAACAACCAAAGCAGCAGGGCTGACCCACATTGAAAATTTCCAGAGGGAGACAGATCAGCCCAGCACATTTCAGGTGCCTAGGTAAGGATCGAACAGTTGTAGCCCTGAAATGTGATGCATTAATGTGCTGGAGGGCTGCGCTCACCTCTAGCTGGACCCGGGAAAGAAGCACAAAGAAAAGCAGGCCGAGCAGGGAAGACAAAGGAGCACACTGTGAAGTAGGTACTTCTCTTTCACAACTCAGTCCAGCCTGCTCTCCCTCTCCCCTTCCTTGTGTTCAATGCCTGTGTTGAATGCACATTCATGCCCACTAACTTTTGTCTAGCGCTGGGTAAAAATTTGTAATAATCTGTTTCTGTGCCTGTCCCTTATGAACTCGATGAGGGCCAGTGCCAATTAGACTCAGTTTTTACCTCAACTTCTGGAGACATAAACAGCAAAACAAACAAAAAATAATATGAGAATGTATTGAAGACCTGGGGGAAAGGAGTAGGTGCTTTTCAAGTAACTGATGCTTTTTTTAAATTTGTGTCTGTGTCTGTGTGTCTGCACACATGCGCGTATACACACACACACTCACACACACACACATGTGCATGCACGCGTGCACACAAGTATGAAGGTGATCGTACGTATACATTTGCATTTGGAGGTCAAACACCAGAGTCCAGTGCCTGTTTTGATTGCTCTCCACCTCAGGTTTTGAAGCAGGGTCTCTTGAAGCTCACTGATTCATCCAGTCTAGCTCACCAGTAAGCCCCAGGGAGGTTTTTTTTTTATTATTATTATTATTATTTGTCACTGTTCTTAGCACATGGGTGCCAGGGATCCAGACTCAGAACCTCATGCTTTTGTGAAAGGTACCTTCCCTGCTAAGTCATCTCTAGAACCTCCAGCCTTAAAATCTGTAATGAGAAAAATCTATTTTAAAATTTTTTGGAGTCAGTAAACAAATGGCCAAAACCCAAAATAGTAGAGGGGGGAAAAATCAAGAAATCAGATTTTTCTAAATCTTGGTAGTGTTACATTTTATTAGAAGTAATTATTAAAGGTGAGATGATTTATTTAAGAATTTGATTTAGGACCATGGTGGTGTATACGTTTAATACCAGAGCTCTGGAGGCAGAGGTAGGATCTCAGATATCAAGACCACCCTGTTCTACAGATGAAGTTCCAAGACAGCAAGTCTATACAGAGAAATACTGTCCTTCCCCCACCCCACCCCACCCAAAAAAAAGAAGAAGAAAGGAAGGAAGGAAGGAAGGAAGGAAGGAAGGAAGGAAGGAAGGAAGGAAGAAAGGAAATTTGATTTAATAGTATGTAAATTACATAATATTGGGAATCTTTAAACTACTTTTTAAAGAGATGTGCAGGATCCAACCTGGGCCCTGTGTATGAAAGGCAAGTGCTTTACCACTCAGCTACATTCCCAGGCCTCATCTCATCTAATTATCACAGCACTGTGGAGAAAAGCATATGGAAGCATCCCACTGGCCTAAGGAATCATTCAGGCCAGCTAATTTAACAACCTATGGACCACTGAGTTAAATAAAACCTCCATGATAGAAGCACTCCCTGCTCCTCCAACAATGCAGGAAAGGACAATGTTTTCTTCACCACTGTCAAGGAGTTTAATAAGACCTAGGGTGAAACTATAGAAGAACCAGGACAAATTTGCCGAAAATGAAAAAAGCAATGTTCTGTTCTCCCTCTGCTGGTTTCCCCATGCTATAGCTCTCCAGCATCCTGCAGAGAGGCCCAAATGAACTTCGTTATCAGAATCTCAGAAATGTTTAGAATTGTTCAATCTTTCAGCCAAACAAGCCAGAGCACCCCACCAAGGCCACCTGCCCTCTGTATCCTCACTGTTACTGATCACGTCTAACATAGCAAAGATAGAGAGAGAACAAGTAGAAGCTCGTGGCTCTACTAATTGTCTAAATGTGGCAAAGGCGAAATGGCTGCATTTGGAGTTAGATGACTTGAATGTTCCCTATTAATTACCAAGTACAACCTTTGTACACATTGGTTGCCACTTAAGTATTGTTTGTATAACACTGGTGTTTCTGGAATGGAATTTTATCAACCTTAAGATGAAGACACTATATACAACTGAACTGTTGAATCCATTTCTGTTTCTAATATTTTATAATTCTGAGTGCTGTTGAATGGTAACATTTTAATGATTTATTTCTGCTGTTCCTTTACAGCATTTGGGTCACTCTTTAGTGATGGTTGAAGCCATCACTAAAATCACCCACGTCCTCCCTTGATATAATACCAGACACACTGTGGATGCCCAAATGAATCATAATTGATACAATAATGATTAGGGTGGCATGAAGAGCCTTAGGATTTTAATTTCAGCCAAATCCACTTGGTTATATGGCTAATGTTTTGAGCAGCAGATGTGAAGAGATATGTATTTCCTTCCCCACACCACCCCCGTGACAGTCTGAAGTCTTCAAATGAGAAAAATCAAATGCTAAAAATGTAGTGCCAATTTGTCCTGCTGTCCAGCCACCAGTTAAGTCACAGGATTATGCCACAGGATTTTAAAATCAAGTAACTCATGTCCACCTTTATTCTTTTCTATGTGTTGAAGTGGATGTCATACGCATGTGTGTGCTAAACTAGTACTCTAATAAAGTAACTCTGAATGACCGTGGTTAGAAATGAAGGGATAGATGAACATACACCCTCATTTATTCCCCCTAACAATCTTATAATAGTCTCATTTTTACAGGTAAGTACTTGGAGCTAAGAGAATGTGATAGCTGTTCTTGGTTATCAACTTGACCATGTCTGGAATGAACTATAACATGAGAGATAGAATCAATCTCTCCAAACACCTCTACTTCTCAACTGAATTTAATAGCTAATATTGAAAGGTAGCTTTACACAGTTCAAAGAACATGGGTGAGCTGATGGTACAGTGTTTCTAGACTTAACTTCAGGTTCACATTCAGCAGAAATAATTACAAGTAACAGTCATTAAAAACTTACTGTGGGCCCGATACTAAACCAAATCGTTCATAAAACCCTTTGGAAGGGTGTCACGCACACATATATGAACACATACACCCATGTACTCCTCACAACAATCCTATAAGTATTCTCACTTTTACAGGTAACTAGTGGAACTGAGAGAATGTAATGGCTATTCCTGGTTGTCAACTTGACCATGTCTGGAATGAGGCTGGAGGACTCAGGCTTTAGATCCAGATCTTGAGATGGGAAGGTGCACCTTTAACCTGGACCACACCTTCTGGAAGCCTATATAAGGACATGGAAGAAGGAAGGTTTTGTGCTTTACCTGCTTGCCCATGTCTTGCTAGCACATCCATTCTTTCACTAGCACTGGATCCTGCTTCTTTGGGATTCCAGCATACGCAGAAGACAAACTGGGATACCTGACCTTGTGGGACTGAGCAACTACTAGATTCTTGGCCTTTCCATTTAAATCCAGCCATTGTTGGATAAGTTGGATTGCAGTTTCATTTCAATAAATAAATAACATATAGATCCACTCCGTAAGTGCTGTGACTCTAGAGGATCCTGACTGATATAGAGAACTACATTAATTTGCATGGTTATCCAACTATCTCATAGCTAAGTCAGGAATGGAATCAAGTTTTCTCGTTCTAGTTTCATTTTTCATCATTTGGACATCGTAGCAACTTACCTTTAACAAACAACTACTTACACACTGTGGTGGTTTGAATGGATTTGGCCCCCACAGATTCATGTTTCAATGCTGGGCCATGAGGAGTGGCACTATTAGGAAGAGTGGCCTTATTCGAGTAGATGTGGCCTTGTTGGAGGAAGTGTGTCACTGTGCAGGCAGGCTTTGATGCCTACTAAGCTCAAGCTCCTCCCAGTGTAGAATTCCCATCTCCATCCTGGCTGCCTGGCAAAGACAGTCTCCTCCTTGCTGCCTTCAGATCAAGATGTAGAATTCTCAGATCTTCAGCACCACATCTGCCTGCACACTGCCTTGATTCTCACCATGATGATAAAGGACCAAACCTCTGAAACTGTGAGCCAGCCTCAATTAAATGTCTTTTATAAGAGTTGCCTTGGCCCTGGGTCTCGTCACATCAATAAAACCCTAAGACACATAACTAATTTTAGGTCCAGGCGAGGGGGTACACACCTTCAATCCTAGGAGATTGGCATGCAGATCTCTGAGTTCAATGTGGGAGCACTTTGAACATCGTCCAGGCAGGCACGGTGCAGGAGGAGCTGAGAGTTCTACATCTTCATCTAGAGGCTGCTAGGAGAATATGGACTTCCAGGCAACTAGGACAAAGGTATTCAAGCCCATACCCACAGTGACACACATCCTCCAACAAGGCTACACTTCCTAATAGTGCAACTCCCTGGGCCAAGCAAACCATATACAAACCATCACAATTAGTGAAATTCTTAGAATAAAATTTTACCAAGAAATACAAAGAACTGTCAGTACATACGATATGAATGAATTTTGGAGATAAGGTTTAAGCACAAGAATCCAAGTCTGGAAAACTACACGCCATAGTTCCAAAAAACTAGTTGCAAAGTTCAAATAACTGCCAAATTAGTCTATGGTAAACCACATTAGAGTAGTGGTTACCTAGGTAACACGTAAGGATAACTGAGGTGCAGAGTAATATAGGTGAAATATAGAACCAAAAATTCATAAAGTCATAGATAGGCAGGCCTCAAATTCTTCTCTGTGATCTGTTAAAATTCAATAGGAAAGTTTACAAAACTGAAAAACAATTAAGTAAATTGAGCCCCTTCAATTGTCCATGGACCCCTCCAAGGTCATATCTCTCTAAGCCACTACCTTTGCCCCATGTCTTCCCTTAGCCGCAGTTCCTTTCTACATCCTTAAGTGTCTATAGAAAGGGCCTTAGACTGGTCTTACAGAAAACTGATCCAACTGCCAATGCCTTAATCCCTGGCTGTGCTCTGAACACAGGTATACATTCCCAGCGTGATCCTGATACTTAACAACACAGCAAATGGGCCTAAAGGTGTTCTGTGTGTGGCTGAATGTGTGGTATTGTTTATTTTTGTTTAAATCTGGCTTCACTAAAGGAGAGAACAACCCCATAGGAAGACCAGCAGTCTCAATTAACCCTGACCCCAAGGAGCTCTCAGAGACTGAGTCACCAACCAGGCGCATACATGGGCCAATCTGAGGCCCCTGGCACAAATATAGCAGAGAACTGCCGGTCAGGCCTCAGTGGGAGATGTGCCTCAATATACTTGAGGCCTCAGAGAAGGGGGTGGGGGAGACCCTCTCAGAGGCAAGGGGGAGGAGGAATAAGATGAGGAACTGTGGGAGGGGGGACTGTGAGGGAGGCAATGACGGGATTGTAAATAAATAAAATAATAAAAATTGAAAAAAACTCTGGCTTCAATTCCCATCTCTTCCTGAGAAGGGTCTTCTCGCACTCCCCAGGAACACCTTGTCACTAGAGATAAGGCATTTACTTTGTTCTTTGTAGTTTCTTATCTCCACAGTTTTCTTTTGTTCTTTTCCACATATACTTCTGCAGCTGTGCTAATTTCTGTAGCCACTGAACACCTGAAATGTTTCTAGTGCAAACTGAGAAATGTTCTCCGTATAAAACATCAGATTTCCAGGTTTTAGTGTGAAAGCAGCACACCTCACATGTTACTTATATCTTAAAATGTTTCCAATAGGCTGGGTTAAACTATATGTATCTTTTTTTTTTTTCCTTGAGCTTCTTGTTTGGTTTGGCTTGCTTCCTGTGGGGACGTTTTATTTTGTTTTTCTCACAGCCTCTCACATGGTAGTTTAGGTTACCCTAAAGTACGCAACAATCCTTTTGCTCGGGCTTCCCAGTTGCTGAGATTACAGACCTAACCCCACCATGCCTGTAAATAATAAAGTTCTAAAATTAATGTTGCTTGCTTCTTTGTACCTTTTTCACATTGCTGCTAGAAGACTTGCGGTTCCTATCGACGCATTACACCGGTGGATATAATGAGCTGGTCAGTTCTGCCTGCAGCAGCTATGTCTGCTAAGAGCCTTGTTCTCCATTATCTCCTTCCAGGGATTGTGGGAACTCTGTGAGCCTTGCTCTAGGTGATTTCCTTCAGGGGATTGCGGGAAGTCTGCCTTAGTAGTTTCCCTCACTGCCTGCTCCTTCTCAGACAGCTCTTCTAATGCCTCCATATTTTGTTTTCAAACTTCATTATGCTTCAAAACCACCCAAGGGCATTTGCAGAACATCATATTCCTGGACCTCATATGTAGATTCTGATTTAGGAAAACAAATGAGGGTCCAGGATTCCAGGCTCATTTTCAGTGCTGTTTCTCATTTTACACCATGCATTCATTGACTAACTTGTTTTTGCCCTTACCTATCTCTCCCCAAGGATGTAACAGTAATTACAGACTGACATTTCCCCAACCCTCATCTTCCAGCTTAGAGTCCTCTCATCCTGACTCTCTTTGACCTGTGCATCTTCACCTGCTATCACAAACACAGCTCCCGCAACACTGGAGGCCTTCCCTTTACTCATTCTTTCTGGCTCACTCTTCCATCTGTGCTCTAGCTTCTTCTCACTATCTCTATCTAATCAGCCAGAAAAATCCCAGTGCTGCTGCTTGTTGATCAGCCCTTATCCTCACCGTGCCTTCCTCGTTCCTTTAGGTTAGAGTTTCGAACGCTTGAAATATTGAGTCAGTTGGTAATCGCAGGGACCATCCTGTACTTTATAGGATGCTCAGCAGTTTCCCATCCTTACTCTCCTAAGGACCAGTTAGCATCCCATAGAGGATGCCTCATGATGCTTAGACTGGGGAATAAAGAGGAAGGGAATCTCTCTTACCCTAACCCCATTAACCCCATAGAGACACAGCCTTATTGGAGGCACTAGCATCAGCGTAAGAGATTCTGGGTCACAGCTCCTCCTTTATCTCCGCACTCCTTTTTAAAAAGTTTTACAGTTTTCATCAGGATAAAACACAGTAGCTAATGCAGCATGAAAAGGACACCATTTGTCTTCTACTTGCCTCCTCCAGCTTTTCACTCCAACGATGCCGAGTGCCTTTGCAGCTTAATTAAGGATGGATGAAATTCATAAGAAGTGGTAACTGTAGCCAGTAAGTATGCGAGTAGCTTAGGAGATAAATGCAAAGCTCGTGGGATGTTTTAAATTTAGGATATGAGTAAGTGTGCACTTTGTGAAACATAGGCAGAATTGTGTTAAATATATGTAGTAAGTTAGTAAATGATGAGGCATGCCAAAAGTTAAAATAAATAGAAAATATGGTGGAACAGAGGGTCACTTGCAGTCAAAAACAGAAGAGAAAAACTGTTATGGAAAATCATGGTAGGTCTAAACTGACAATTTTGTTAGCCCTAATTCAGTCACATTTTTGGAGACACCTAAAATAATCTCTTATGTTGTCTACCCAGTGCCCCTCTTCAAGTTGTTGGCCAAAGCGGGAGGGATCTTATAGACTTCCAAACAACACAGGCATTTGTAATCCAGGGTGTAGTGAAGCCATTTGTAATCCAGGGTATAGTGAAACCATTGAACTAGACCACTCCACACAAGGGCTTACTGGGGATCAAACTACCAAGACTATCAGGGAGTAAGGGAAACAGTGGAAACAGGGAAGCTTTGAGCTGATGTAGGCTGTTCAGACTGGCTGAGAACTAGATACCTTGCCCAAGGTAGTTGACATTTGGGCAGCATAAGGGAGGCTCCTGAAACATTAAGGGAGGTTCCTGTCGTTAGGCCTCTACGTACCTGGCCAGGGTCCTTCTGTTTAGAACATTGTCACCAGCACACCATTTCGAGGGGCCACTTTGGACCTAACAGAGAGGATCCTAGGAAATCCCACTCTTAGCTGAGGAGCTTTTGGCATTTGATGGCTATTGGTGAAGAGAGTCAGTTTTCTTCAGGGATGCATCTCTTGATTTTTGTTTGTGAATAGCCTCACACAGCAATGATTGGACTCTTGGTTTAGAAACAACAACAAGGCCGGGCGGTGGTGGCACACGCCTTTAATCCCAGCACTTGGGAGGCAGAGGCAGGCGGATTTCTGAGTTCGAGGCCAGCCTGGTCTACAGAGTGAGTTCCAGGACAGCCAGGGCTATACAGAGAAACCCTGTCTCGAAAAACCAAAAAACAAAAAAAAAAAAAAAAAAAGAAACAACAACAATGTACCTGACTTTGGGAGAGAGAAATGGTGGGAGGAGTTGGAGAGAAGGGAGTGGAATTTGTGTCTAGCTGTAGGCATGCCCTAGTCTCTTCCCTTAAGGTCTAATCCAATGGGGTAGGTCAGGGCCTGGCTGGGAGACCTCTTCTAGGAAGGCAGATTCAGCTTAAGAACATGTTTTCCCTTCCCAGACTTCAAACGCCCTGTGCAGTTAAGAGCAGAGCCTTGGTTAGGTTTGACTGGCCTGGCTGGGTCTGACCTGCTTTTTGAGGCCTGCCTCAAAACTGCATAACTATTTATTGTTCTTTTCCATCTTTCTTTTTCCGATGCTGGCCAAAGCTCCCTCACTTAGCATTAGACTTCCTTACTCTCTTTCTGAAACTCCACTTTCCACCCCAAGGCTGCTTGCCCATGGTGGTTGACCATGTTTATATTCCCCATCCTCCTCTCTGGGGCAACTCGGAGATTCACAAATTGCCTGCTCTGGGCTTTTCTTTTTAAACTCTAGGAAGTTATCTTTGCGTTTCTGTTGAGTTTATTCTTTTATTAATTCAACTAAGATCCCCGGGAAGGGACCCAAATTCCTAGGTTATCACATGTTAAATCTGCAGGGATACCCTAGAATTTCGGGTAACGCTTTCCTCCTTTCTAATTCTTTAACTGACAAAGAGAACAGACTCATTCCTGCACTCCTAGATGGCATCAGTGGAGGTGGAGTTGATCTGAACACACCAGATGCATCAGATTCTCAGAAACAAGAAACCATTGCATTCATAGAGTCGTGGACTACATATAGAGTTCTAACGTCCTGCCTCAAAACATCTTGTCCCCAAAGCAAAACAAAAACTCACCCCACCTCAAAACAACAACGAGTACAAGTCTCTTCTCTCCACCCCCAAAATGTAAAGGTTAATTTCCTACCTTTACTCAAAGAACTAGCCATTTTTATAATGTATAGTAATATATCTAGTTGGAATGAAGCAAAAAATAAAATGTGAGACTTTAAATAAAGGGTCCATTCCTTGAGTCGCGTTTAACTCACTCTCCTGAGGGATTAGGGGTATCCAGACGCATTAATTTGATGCCCTGCACAGAACAGATTTGCAAACGAAGTAAAGGAAACTTGTGTTCGCTGAGGGCCTCCAAGAGCTTCCCAATTCCCCAACCTCGGGAAAGGATACAATTTCCCCAGGGCAGGCAAGCATCTGAAGCAACTCTTGCTTTGAATTGAGTCACTCCCTCTTCCCCGCACCCAGTCCTTCCGCCTCCGGAGGCCTTCGGGCTAGCTTCCGCTCTAGCCGCCTCCCGGCTCCTCTTTATGGTATACGCGGTCTCTCTAGCCGCATTCGCCATCCTCTTGGTGTCTGCGCCGTGCAAGCGGTAGTGTGGAAGGCGGAGCTTGGCCTGTTCAGGTACGGTGGTTCCGGAGCCCAACGGAGACCCGTGACAGCTCTGGTGGACCGGGCCGCCCGGCTGTGAGTGGATTCTGCGGATGGCACTTGAATGTGGGAGGCCGTGGGGGACCGGGATTTGGGTTGGGAGGGGAGGCCTGCACGGCGGAGGGGGCTTGCGGCTTGCAGCAGCCTGGCTCCGGGCGGGCTCTACCCTGACCACTGTAGGTCCGCCACTGTATCCGGGTCACAGACTACAGGCTTTTAGTTTGCAGTAGAAAGATTTGAACCCAGAGCCTGACTACTGCTGGGGTTCATCCCCATCTTCTTTGTGGGGACTCGCTCGTGCCAAACTAACTATCACCTCCCTGAGTAGCTCGGGTTACGGAAATGAGTAACTAGGCCTGGGTCTTTTAAGTTTTGTTGATTTGGTTGGTTTATTTTTTGAGACAGTTTCTCTGTGTAGTCTTGGCTGACCTAAATTTTCTGTGTAGATGAGGTTAGCCTAGAATTCAGAGATCCGCCTGCCTCTGCCTCCCAAGTCCAACTTTTAAAACATTTTTTAATTACTTTATTTTGTATGGATGGATGTTTTGCCAGCATGTATGTGCCAGCAGTTCGTGGCTGATGCCCAGAGAGATCAGAACAGGGCGTTGGATTCCCTTAAAATTGGAGTTGCAGGATATTATGAGCCACCGTGTGGGTGTTGGGAATTGAAATCGGGTCTTCTGGAAGAGCAGCCTCTAAAACTGTCTCTCCAGACCGTCTTTAAAATTCACAGTCTTCTCGGCTCTAGCCGTGTGATTTTAGTTAAGCACTTTGATGGGTTGGGTTTTTTGTTTTGTTTTAACTTTTTTTCTGCACTACATAGTGCCATGTACATAGTAGGTGTCTGTTGGATCAGTCTGATGATTTGAGTCATATTGATATGGCAGAGATTAGGGACATTGGTGAGTGAATTCCATACAGAGGTGGGGATGATTGCAGAAAGGTGGGATCTGATCACATCGATTTCAAAGAAAGTCTGACGTTTGGGATTCTAGGAATTTCTCAACATGTGTTTATTTTAAAAAGTTCTTAAGAGTAAAGTGCCAGAATTTGCTAATTAGAGAAGCCATGACTGTAGAGAGAATCGGTAATTCCTTGCCCTTGGAGCTTTGTGTATAATAGATTAACAAGTAGCAAAGTATGATGTTTCTGTAAAGCAGAAAGACTTGAAGTTACTCGTTTACATAGGTTGATGGAAACTTACCTCTGAGGAGACAAAGGAATTAGTGATGCTTGAAGAACTGATGTGAACAAGTGGGGTATACAGGTGACTGGATCCCGTGGTGGTCAGAGAACATGTAACCCTAGAGCCACCACACTCTGAGGAGGTTTTGCTAAGTTGACCCGTGAGTGATTGGCCAAACTTTATGGGCCTCGAAACAATGGGACTTAAAATTGAATTGAGAAATATTTTGTTCCAGTTGATCAGTAGAAATGAGCAGTTCAGTAAATAATTGATAAATGTATAAATAAAACAGACACTAGAAATCATGAGCTTTCTCTTGGATAAAATCCCCAGGAATTCAGTTAATGACTGTTTAAAGCATAAAAACGACAACAACAAAAGCAAAATAAAACCTGGAGTAAGTCATTTAGTTAAATACTTGTCAGAGGTATTTTTTGCTGTTTGGAAAACAAAATAGATGCATATACAATGCCACACATACCCAAGAAGGGCCTTCAGACCCACTGACCCATTCAGGCGTTAAAGTATAGTGTATTTGGTGTTAATATTTGTCAATTAGAGTGTCTAGCCCCAGGGATCCTCCTGCCTCTGTTTTCCCGGCACTGGGATTACAGATGAGCACCGAGCACTTGGCTTTTTTGCTTTTGTGTGGGTTCACGGAATAATGCCTGGGTCCTTATGCTTACATATCGAGCACTATACTGACTGAACCATCTTGACTGTTGCCAACAGTCTTGTCTGGAAAAGAAACACCTCAGGTAGGAAATTTAAACTGAGCAGTTCCTGTAAGTTGTTCTTCAGGAAGTCAGTTTTAGCTCAAGCAAGAAAGAGCTAGAACCAAAGAAGGCTCTGCTTACTAAAAGGCTCTGAAAATGGAGGTGCCAAATTTAGCAGATAAAGATTCATGACTATCCACTTAGATAAGAATTTCAGACAGACAGGATTAACTTTTTAGCAATATGTAGTACATAATTGATACTTCATTATCTAAAGCACAAATTTGCAAATTTACCTAATTTGTATCTGGCAACAACTGTAGACAGTTCTCCTTTAACAGTGACTCCAAAGAGATCCTTTAAAAAAAAAAAAAATGCAGTGACTGGAACTGAAGAGATGGGTCATCAGTTAAGAGCACTAGGTGCTTTTCCCAAAGACCTAGGTTGAATCCCCAGCACCCACATAGCAGCTAACAACTGCAACTCCAGTTCCATGGCGTCTGATGCTCCACTTTCTAGCCTTTGCAGCCATGTAAGACACAGACATCCATGCAAGCAAAGCACCGATACACACTTTGCTTTTTTGGGTTTGTTTGTTTGTTTGTTTGTTTGTTTTAAATACAATGATTGGATGGGCAGTTTAATTTTCTACAATTGACCCATCAAAGATTATAGTACTTTAGGGATTTAGGTTTCTAAAAATAAACTTCCTTAGTTTGACCTTCCTGAGATGACCTTTCCCCCTCTTTTGAGATAGTTTCTAGCCCAGACTGGCATCCAGGGATGTAGCTGAGACTGACCTTGAATTTCTGATCAGTCGGCCTCCCAGATGGTGAGATTGTAGGAATGTTACCACTTGTTTCTACAGTGCTGGGAATTGAACCCAGGACTTTGTCTATTTCAGGGAGTTCAGGGCAGAGTATTCTCAGTTTCCTGCTCCAGGCCATCTGCATGCTGAATTGTGAATTTTCTTTTTCCTGTACTGAAGATCTCATTTTTTCCTTCACTATCCTATAAGATTCTTTCCTTGGGTTCCCAGTTTTTGGGTTCCTGTAAGAATGGCAACCAGCACCTCCTTCATCTTGTTCTCTCTTTCATCCAAATCGCCCACCAAGTTGAGTGTCTTATAATATATATCAGGAGCCATGCAACTGCCATCATGAGTTGCTGGCAGTCTCAGCTCACATATGCTGTAGTCTCAAGGACTACAGTGTATCCTCTGCTTGTTCAACTGATTGCAGGCCCTCATGGTACTGGCACAGCAGGCCCCATACTTCCTTGCACTAACTTTCCCTGTTTACCAGAGGTTAAACAAATATCTGTTTACCACATCTGAGGCACCAGCCACAAACCTAAATAATGATCCCACCAAAGTAAATACTGGTGAGCCAGGGAGTTTGTTTGGCTTATGGTATAGAATATTGATGAGATTATTTACAGGAATATGGGTAACACCCTCATGAATGACAGCCTCCTGGAGATTACATCCTTGAGTCTTTCCTACAGTTATCCTGTCATGTCACTTCCTGTGAAGTGGTTACAATTCCTTTGCCATTCTAGTCTCAATGTATCAGTTAGTTGCTATGGTTACCAGACCCTGTACACTCTACTCCCAAGATGGCTGTGGGGTAATTTCCCTGTGTCTAGAGGTAGAAGACGGTTGCAGAAGGTTTTGTTTAGGCTTTTCATGTGTGATTGTTCATCCAGATGAGATTTAATTTTTTCTTTTTTAATGTTAACCAGTAATCCTTTTCACTTTGGTTTATAATGCCATCTATTTACAGTACCACATCATACAACAAAACCCAGTCTGTTTGTCTGTACTACAGCAATACCATAGCGTCTTTAATTATCTTTCTAATAAATCAGCCATTCTTTTCTTTCACATTTTCTAGGACTTGTACTCTTTCATGCAGTCAGCTTTCACACTCCAGCAGGAAGGCAGAGGGGGTTTCCAATTGTCTTTTGATTAAAATAGTATTGAATTTGTAGGATTCCAAAAAGGTATTTTGTATTTTTGTAACGTTTGTATATTGCATAAAGCATACAGTGTTTTGGTTTCTAGCATCCTTGTTAAATCCCCTACAAATTCTAAGCAGTTTTTCTGTTGAGCCTCTAATATTTCTCATGTGAACATTTCTTGTTTCTTCCACTTCTCTCCTTAAACCATGTAATGTGATGTTAACATTGTAGCTGTGATTGCAAATATTCTGGTATAGATCTAACCTGACAAGACTTTTTCTCGATTTCTGTGATAAATACAATCTTTTTTATTGTAGGCTTTTGGTATTTCCTGCTACTCCATGTTTGCTGTGCTTTGCTTTTGTTTTCTAAAGAACCTGCATTTTACTAACTTTTTACAGTTTTCCAAACCAGAATTTTCAGTACAAATCTGTCTTTAATGTTTTCTCTAGGTTGGCCTATCAAAGAGATTTCTAGATAAAATAAAACAGGGGAAGCGTGGTAGATTCAAGGATGATGGATCCGTGTTCAGTTGGAGTCCAGCTTCGTACCACACACGACTGCCATAAAACCTTCTATACTCGGCACACAGGTTTCAAGACATTGAAAGAATTGTCATCAAATGACATGCTCTTACTTCAGCTTAGAACTGGAATGACACTTTCTGGGAATAATACAATTTGTCTCCATCATGTAAAAATTTATATTGACAGATTTGAAGAGTTACAGAAGTCGTGTTGTGACCCATTTAACATACACAAGAAGCTAGCCAAAAAGAATCTGCATGTAATTGACTTAGATGATGCCACTTTTCTGAGCGCAAAGTTTGGAAGGCAGCTCGTACCTGGTTGGAAGCTTTGTCCAAAATGTACCCAGATCATCAATGGAAGTGTGGATGTTGATTCAGATGATCGCCAGAGACGGAAACCCGAATCAGATGTATGTATAGATGCCATTAGGCTTTCTACAGTGTGGGACGTTAAATATGCAGAGTAACTATAAGATCATATTTATCATATTTCTATCACATTCATTAGCATATAACAGATTTAAAGTTGAGGTGAAATAGTGATGTTTTAAAATGTTTCCATACACTCAAGGTCCAGAATGAACAGTAAACAAGGGCTTAGAACAAAAGAACGTAATGTGCCCAAGATTTCAAAGCTACAGCTTCTGTTCTTAGACCTTAGGGAGCAGAGTTTAGTAATGGCCTTTAGAACATTGGCAGTTTAGGGAGCGTAGATCCTTTTCTGTTACTGAAGTAGCTAAGTGAATGTTTCGCCTACTGGAGACTGCACACCAGGGATGATGTCTGTCTTTGTCTAGGACTAAAGCACTGCTTTAAGAAAAGAATCAAAGAAGTGGCTTATCATTGATTTTTATTTTGGGTTTGAGGTGGGGGCTTACTCTGTAGCAGACTGGCCTGGAACTCTCCATGTTCTCATGGAGAACCAGCCTCGTTCCCATGACAGTGGTCCTCCGTCAGCCTTCCTGAACTGGGGCCTCCAGGCCTAAGTCATAGTAGCCAGTAGTCAGTGAATCTAATTTCAGTTTTTCTCCTTTGAAGATGTTTGGTTTGGGACCCCAGGATAAAGGACTGAGGTACATATTTTACATACCAAAGTAGACCTGGCCTCCAAGGTAGGTTTACCGGGAAATTGCTCTCAGATGGGCAAATTCACTGGCCCCAAGGACCAAGGCCAGGGAAGTCGCCATGGGGAAACAGTAGGGGGAGGAGGGTGCACACCTCAGCCCTTTGTCCCTGGGTCCAAATCCAAACAAATTATTTCATTCTTATCTGAAGTTTTTAAATATTTGTGACTTTTCATAATGTTTCTGCCTCTAAGTTCTGAATATAATTAAGGTTAAATTTAGGGCTCCCTGTGCTCAAAGAGCACATAGTTTTTACATTGTAAAGTATGAAATATTTTATGCTTTTCTCAGGTTTCATGCCTGTACACAGGTCATTTATATCAGAAAAGTTGAGATTCGTGAAGGTGTCTTTACCCCCTCAGGAGCATTTCTCAGAGGTTCTCTTTAAGCATTCTATAATTCTTGCTGCTGGCATATTTTCTCAGTTTTCTCCTTTTTGTTGTATTAATAAACCAAAGTAAAATTTTAAGTTGTGTGTATTGTGTTCCTCTCAGGCATATCTCCAGGACCCAGAACTATGTGAAGTTCGTCATAGATACTCGATGATTCTAGACTTGGATGTCTTCACCTCATCTCTCCATTGTTCTTACATGACTGACTTCTATACCACCTAATCTTGGCTTTGGGTGTATGAAAGCATTTTGAAAGACCACCTATTTTTACCTCCCCAAAATAACAGACTTAAAATCTTAGCACCAAACTTTTGATTTACCAGAGCCTATAATATATATATATATACAGACACTGTATGTCTATATATATACAGTGTGTGTGTATATATACATGTATATATGTACATATACGTGTGTGTATATAGACATACACACACAGTACACTTCAGAATGTGAAGCTACCGTACTTCTCTCCTCTTAAAGTTAGAAGTTCTGAAGGACAGAGACTTGATATTTGGAAGCTCGGTTCTGTGCTGGTGGATTATGTGACACTTTTTGCTCCTTCTCTCTTGAGGTGGCAGCCATTTGCTGTCCTCAGTGTGCCAGGCTCTTGCACCTGCTGCCTAAGAGACAAAAGGAGGAAAAATAGTACAAAAGTTTGAATATAGACTAGAAGAGTGGCTTTTCCCACCTTCCTTTCTGTGTATGTTCCAAACTGCATTCTTAACTGGGGGGTAACCTGGGCTAATGCTAAATAAACTCCTATTTGATCTCAAGATTTTAATTTATAGTTTTCTTACTTTTATTCAGGGAAGGACTGCTAAGGCTCTGAGGTCACTTCAGTTTACAAACCCAGGAAAGCAAACTGAATTTGCTCCAGAAAGTGGTAAAAGGGAGAAAAGGAAGCTCACCAAAAATACAAGCGCTGGTTCCGACAGGTGGGCAGCCAGTTCCAGTCTGTCGGTTATTTGTTGTGTTACTGCTGCACGGCTACTTTATTCCTGTGGTTTTGTTGTTTGTTTGTTTGTTTTCCTTAATTTTCATTATTTTTCTGACCAATCATTTTAAGTTGTATTCTGATGAGTTAAACCTGAAAGCCTTGGCTGTCACTCATAAGAAAATAAAGCATCCGATGGAACTCTAGAAGCTTCTTTCTGAGAAGGTAGCATGAAGTGAACGAGGTAATATTTTGGAATTAGAGTTAAAATAATTGAAGAAACATCTTAGAGCTCTCTGGTGTCTAGTTTGCAAAATTTGATACTGATGCTCTCGTCTTGATGTGTCTGCTTTCTGTGTACAGTATTTATGAGAACTCAAGAGTGCTTTCGATTAGCACAGGTCAGAAGTAGACACAGTTCTAGTATAGTCAACAGAAGGAACAGGAGCTAAGTCACTTAAAATATATATCCTAACATTGAGGCTGTCCAAAAGACACTGACAAATTTGTTATAACAGATAGGGCTGTCTTCTTACTGGAATCGACATATTTGCCTTTATTCCAACTGTGAAGTTTTCCATTGAGTGATTTAAAATATTTTCAGACCAGATTTACCAGAAGTCATTAAAAAAAGAAACAGGACTGGATGGAGAGATGGCTCAGAGGTTGAGAGCACTGGCTGCTCTTCTAGAGGTTCTGAGTTCAATTCCCAGCAACCACATGGTGGCTCACAATCATCTGTAATGGGATCTGATGCCCTCTTCTGACATGCAAGCATATGTGCAGGCAGAACACTATGTATATAATAATTAATAAGTCTTTTTTTAAAAAAGAAGAAACAAGAAGCAGATTGATTAGAGTGTAAGACCTCTAGAGGAGGAGGTGTCCTGTGTTCACAGCAGTATCATTTGGTAACCAATAAAGTGAGTCTCTGCCAGCTACTCATTCCTCTGATGCTTTGTGTAAAGCCTTTTGGTGGGACATTTCCTTATACAATTCGTTTTAGTTATAAGTAGTATTTGTGTACATCTTAATGTGTATGTATGTATGTGGGTGCATATATCATGTCATGGGTGTAGGAGATCAGAGGAAACCTGAAGTCCGTTTTTGCCTCCAGCCTTGGGTCCAGGAATCCCTCAGTTACCACGCTTGAACACTGAGCATCTTGGCCATTGAGCTGCCCCACCAGCCCTGAGCTAACATCTGCGTGGCTTCAGTGGTCCTTTATTGTCCTCATTTAGGCCACTCTTCCCATCTAGAACTCTCCTGGGGAGTACATAGTAAGCCAGTTTAGTAGACTGCGTCTCTACATAGAAATACTTTACCTCCATTTTCTTCATATCTTATTTTCAACTAAATATTCAAATATAATATGTATGAAGTGCAGCTCACTGTTTTATTTTACAGACAAATTATTCCAGCAAAGAGTAAGGTGTATGACAGCCAGGGCCTGCTGATTTTCAGCGGCATGGACCTCTGCGACTGCCTGGACGAGGACTGCTTAGGATGCTTCTACGCCTGTCCCACTTGTGGCTCTACCAAATGTGGGGCTGAGTGCCGCTGCGACCGCAAGTGGCTGTATGAGCAGATAGAGATTGAAGGAGGAGAGATAATCCATAATAAACATGCTGGGTAATTGATAGCATCAAACTACGGGGCTCTAAAACACTCTCTCTCTCTTCCTCCCTCTCTTTAAAATTCTGTCGCTTTTAGATGCAAGTATAGCCTAACTGGTGATAAATAAGTCTGAAACACCTTAGTATGAATTTGGTCGCATTTGGGGTGCTTTACAATTCTTTATTTGGTGTAAATTTAGATGGGTTGTTTTTCCAGAGTCGGCTCTAAGCTGGTCTGGGTCAGTCTAACAAGTGTAGGTAGTTGCGATTTTTAGGGTTCCCATATGAACAAGTTTCAGTGTTGATGATTTAGCTGAATCCTCCCCATCCCATAGCAGCCTAATGCAGATTTGAGTTTACCTCAGTATACTGTTAGCTGCACGGAGTCTACCTTCCCAGTGCAGAAGTCAGGATGGGCTTAGCAGCTGTGCTTCGTGGTCTGTGCCAATCAGGAGCTTCTTTTCCGTTCTGCCAGTGGTTGCTCTCTGTACACCTGTTATTTAATTCACTTACAGCAAAGCATATGGTCTGTTATCTCCCTGTCACCCATATGATATTTTACAAAAATGATCACCCAAATATTGACCAGCAAAGACGAAAATGCAGCAAAGAAATGAACAGTGACATTTCTGGAAATTTGGATCAGTCGTCAATGGAATTGTAGACATCGCCGCTGGTCATGGGAGTGTTGATTACCATTGCTGTTCTGGAGACAGATGTGCCTCAGAGGAACCTGGTGATGGAAACTTACCCACATTGCTGAGAGAAGCAGCTGGGATGAGCAAGACCGTCCTACACGAAGTTATGGTAAAAGCGTAACGTTAAAGGCCATTTATTGTAAATAGATGTTTCTCAACATTGGAATGGTCAGAAAGGTTCCTGATCAATGTTACTAACAAAACAGTCAAACACTGTTTAGACTACTTTTAGGCAACACAATAAAACTCCAATTCTCGATATATAAACTTTAATTTTCTTATCCATTTATAGCTACAAGTCTTTAATGTTTTGATGGATAATTAAAGGTCATACAGCAGTCCTCTTTCCCCTTGATTATTAGCATTTCTTTGGTGCATGGCCTCACAGTGCTGTGCAAATAGGCCCAGCCCTTAGCTGGGAGCAGGGCCTGTGACACAGAAAATTGATCTCCATGCAACACAATAGGTGGACATTTTGAAAATAAACTAGATACCTAAGTGCTAAAATACAGTTCATCTAACTAGATATGAACACAAATGTTCATTACACCATCTGCTTTTCAGTTCTTAATCTGTGCATTCTTGGTAAAAATTTGTTCCTGAAGAAAAATTTTTTCCTCTGTTTCCATTTAAGACATGAGTGTATAGTACATAAGTGGCTGCACACATTTGTCTCAGTCACTCTTCTATTGCTGTGAAGAGATACCATGACCAAGCAAGGCAACACTTATAAGGAAGCATTGTATTGAGGGCTTGCTTACAGTTTCAAAGGCTTAGCCTATTAGCATCATGGTGGGGAGCATGGTAGCCTGCAGACAGATGTTGTATCAGTATCTGAGACCTTTATGTCCTTACCCAAAGGCAAGAGAGACTCAGCCTGGCATGGCTTTTGAAACAATGCTCAGCACCAGTGACACACTTTTCCAACAAGGCCACCCCTCCTAATTCTTACCTAATAGTACCACTCACTGGTAAATACGAATTCAAGTGTATGAGCCTATGGGGCCCTTAGTCAGATCATCACAGCAGGATTTGTGGCTGTTGAGATGGTGGATAGATGGGAGGATTGAGACTTCTAAATATGTCCCTCAAGAGTGATGAAAAATGGAGATGCTGGGACATATGGGATAGAAACAAGGCTTCTGGGTACTGCTGAAGTCTTGCTGAGAACTCAGAATAAAAACATCTCCAGCACTTCTTACTCACTAAAGCCTCTTGTAGTCTCCAAGGTTCTGTTGTTCCTGAATCTTTACAGCTTAAAAGACTTGGAAGCATGGAAGCCAGTTGGAGTTTTCCAGCACAATAACATTTTTGTTTAGTTATCTCTGTACTCACTTGCTTTTCTTTGATAAGCTGCCATTTCCAACTTGGAATTAAATGTGTTTTCATTTAGAGTTTTTCTTTGACAATGTAACCCAGGCTGGCCCTGGACCTCTGCAGCCTCTGTACCACAGCCTTTTTCATACTGGGGTGACATGCATGTGTTTACCATGCTGCTAAAATTAAAATTTGGGGCATTGATTTTTTCCTACAATGAGAGTATATTTCTAATGGGGAAAAGACTTTATATAAAAAATGGCTACAGTTAATCATTCCTTAGACCAGATCTGTTCTTTTTGTAAAGAGAATAATAATGTTTCCAAGGGGAAGGTTCTCAACGGTTCTGCTGTTTGTTCTTTGTGTGTATTTGGGAACCAAAAATATTGTAGAGTTTATAGACAAAAGTATATCTGATCTTGAGTAAACTAATAAAGACTGTATTTTAGAAATAAACAATGCAGGCTTACTGTTTAATTTTTAAGTATGTATGTGTGTGAGAGAGAAAGAACTTAAATTAATAAAGACTTTTAAAAATAAACAATGCAGACTTGTTTATTATTTTTAAGTGTGTGTGAGATCTTGAGTAACTAATAAAGACAGTATTTTAGAAGTAACACAAGCTTACTATTTATTATTTTTAAGTGTGTGAGTGCGCATGCGCATGAGTGTGCATCGGATATGTAGATGTGGAGGCCCAAGGTTGATTTGGTTGTATCCTCAGTTGCTTGCCACTGTATTTGCTGAGATTGTGCGACTCACTGGCCCTGGAGCTTGCTGATTGGACCGTTCTAGCTAGCCAGCTTGCCCAGGGATTGCCAATCTTTCCCTCAGCTCTGTGATTACAGGTAAGCCACCACACTCAAGGACTTCAATGGGTGCTGGAGATCCAAACCCATCCACACTTGAAGAGCAAGCACTTCATCCTCTGAGCCGTCTTGCCACTGAAAACGATCCTTTCTGTTATTTGGTGTAGATTTTTGTTGGTTAACAAGAACATTGAGTATTTGAAAAAGTCTTATTCATAGATCTATATCCCAATCTATGATCACACCCGTCTCACCTCCAAAAAAGGTGATTAAAAATTGGTTGGCAATGCAGAACAAAGGTGTGTCCTGCCCAGACCGACCTCTGTATTAAGCCTTGCACTTGACTTCTGGCTACTCTGGGGAAAAGCTTACATGCTTACTGGAAATTCATGTGACACCTTAGTTTTTGCTGACATCTGCTGGTGTCACTGAAAATAAACACCACAAACCCGTCACCTTACAGTCATTGTATTAAGTATTATCACAGTGATGCAAAACAATCTAGTTTTTAGAAACCAAAAAGAGTATTATTTGGTGAGTGAGTGCCAATGGGATGGAGGTCAGAGGACACCTGGGTCCCCTTCTCTTCTTCCACCTTTCCATGGATCCTGTGGATCAAACTCAGTTTACCAGGCTTTCACCAGATGAGCCATCTACTCCTTTTCTGGTTGGTAATGTTGCCAGAGTCTTTCTGGAATAAGCACTACAACACCAATGAGAAGGGGAGAGAGAAATGTTAACGGTGGGTGGGAACCAGGATTGCTCCTGAAAGGCCTTGGTAGTGGGTCCAGGTTACATTACTCTAATACCATGGGTGGGGCAGATGGGCAAGATTTTATGGAAGTGGAAGTAGTAGACAAAAGTTGTTAGGATGAGCAGCCCATTGTTTCAGCTACTTCTCTAGGACATTCTGTTGTAAGTAGTGCGTGAAGTCATGCTTGGCAAATAGGCAGTAGCAACAATGCTTTAAATCACTAGATAGATTAATAAACAGCTAATCCTTGGGCTTTGCCTTATACCACTTCAGTAAGAGTTACTAATGTTTATATTGAGACATCTAGTTAGATTATATAACACACAAATCTCTGGAGAACAGTAGCTGATACAGTAGCCCAATTAACATCTATCCCAAAATAGTTCCTAGTAAGACCTTCGATTAAAATGTAAGTAAAAATAAACCCTTACTAGATTTCCTTTTATACAACTATGTAGGAAGCACAGCCTAGAGTAAGCATTGGAGGAATCGGGACTGTTAAACTCACAAGCCTGCTTTCTTCTGGTTATCTGGAATTTGGCAGTGAAAGCAGATAAAAACAGCTGTGATCCTATGTACCCTATTGGGAGGCAGCCTCCACCTGAAGCCCCCCAAAATGCTAAGAAATGTTCAGGCCCTAAACCTGGGCTTTGTCAGTGAATAAAACACGTCCTTAAGGAAGAGGCTCCATGCAATTTGCACCCTCCATCATTACGCTTACAAGTTCCTCCTCTCTAGGTCCTGGCCCTGAGCAGTTTCCTACTCAGTAGATTTCACTCTTACAACAAAGGTCTCAGACACTTTGCTATATTGAGGTGTTTTGGAAGAGGATTTCCATGTAGTCATCTCTGAAGCTTTGATATGAGAATTGTCACATGGTGACTTTTCCTTTAAAATTTTACTGTAAAAACTAGTAAGAAAACAGCATTTACAGGATCACATTCTTTAAGAGTTTCAACCCTTTAGAACATTTCCTCATGTAGTGACCCCTAGCCATAAATTTACTTTGATTATGAATCATAATATAAATATTTGATATGCTGGACACATGATAGACCCACAGGTTGAGAACCACTGCTCTAGAAGTTTTGATCCAGTCTGACTGACCAAGTCTGGCTGTTCCAAGTTTCCATTTTTACATCTTCTAGATTCATGTATACCTGTGCATTGTGATACCTGCAGGCATCC
>NW_021604618.1:11115085-11119569 GCF_004785775.1 Grammomys surdaster | reverse complement strand
TGGCTGGCCTGGCCCCCCCTGCAGCCCAGCCCGGGCCCCAGCGAGAGAGAGAGAGAGAGAGAGAGAGAAAATCCATGAGAATTGCAGTTTCTTAAAATGCCCACCAGGTGGAGATGGAGAGGTGGCTCAGCGTTTGGGAACAGGTAATAACAATCCCAGTCTTCCTAAGGACTGGGATTGTTTCCATCATCCTCATAGAAGCTCACAACTGTCTGTAAGTCAAGTTTTAGGGGTCCAGAAGAGAACATCAGATCCTCAGGAACTGGAATTGCAGATAATTGTGAGTCGCCATATGGGTGTTGGAAACCCTGGCTCTCTGGAATAGCAACAAACAATATTAACTGCTGAGCCATTGGTCTAGCCCTATTGGGCTTGCTTTGCTTTTACGTGTGTTTTAGGGATTGACCTCAGATCTCTCCTGCCCCTTTTTTGTTTAACCTTATCTGGACCACGTCAGCTGTAGTTCAGTGGTGGTTTCCAGGCCCAATGTCAATCCCTTCCATGTTAACACTCTTCCTTAGTCCTCAAGGAGCCATGGTTCCACTCTCAGCTCAGATGAGTTCCCTTTAGTCTGCCTAGCATGCATTACAAGGCCTGGCCCTGGATGGGTGTAACACCAATCACCACTTGCAGCCATGGTGAACTTTCTAAAAGTGAACACATGACAAGCTGGGTGGCTCTGAGCCAATGAATTGTCCATCTTCTGGCTAAATGCTCTTTTTCCAAAAAGGATTGTTTACCTTCCACAATACTGGGCCTTGCGTTGGCTAAAACTCAGTTCTAAGTCAGATGAGCAGCAATGTTTTAATAGCTCAGGCTGATTAATTAGCTTCTTGGGCAATTAAAAGTATATCATTTGATCCAGTTTGTGATTTATAACACGGTTCTAGAAAATTACATCTAAGCATCAACAGCTCCTGTTCTTCCCTCTGTCCTTGCCACATCTCCTTGAAATACGACAGATGAAAGCAGTGGGGAGCAAGAGAAACAAGATAGGCAAGGTTGAGTGTCTGGATGCAGCTGTCTGAAGCTGAACCCTGGCACTGTTCTGTGGCTCACTCATTGTCTCCTTTTTCACCTTGGCCATCCAGCATTTGAATACAAGGTACTGGCAGAAGGAAAGTCAATTCTGAGATTCCCATCAAGCTTAAGAGTAGAATGGCCTTCTCAGAACCCACACCCTTTGGGGACATTCATATGTTTTAGGACAGGAAAACAAACAGCCATGACTTTCCACCCAAGTCTTCATTCTTACCCTACATCTTGGCCAAATCTTCTCCAGTTCAGTCTTAGTTTGACCTCCTTTATGCAAATGCAGCACAGCCTGGAGTCATTTACCCTGAATGACTGTAACGCTGCAACAATATTAAGACACCTGCAACAAAGCTATCCAGTTTCAGTATTTTTGTTGGCCTTAGTTCTGAAGCACTGGGCATATTTGAAATTGTTTGCATACTCTCCATAACCCTGTTCTCTCCATAACCCTGTGCTTCACAGCTAAAGCTCAGTCCTAAGTCAAATGAGCAGGAATGTTTGATGGCTCGGTCTGAATTAATTAACTTCTCAGGAAACTAATCGTGTATAATGGACTCAAGTTTGTGATCTATGATCCAAGGCCAGCAAAACTAATGTCAGTCCCATCAGCTCACGTTCCTCTTGCCTCTGTCCCTACAGCTGCTTAGGTGTGGGACATTGACAATGACAATCTGAAGATGTGGATCTCACCAAACCAAAGAGAATGCTGCAAAGTGCAACATTTTATATGTCATTTCCAGTAATAATACCACCAAAAAGTCAAACGTATAGTTCACGCTGTCTTAGAAAACAGGCCATACTTAATACCCATGGTAGGGATATTTATATTTTAGTCTTCTAGTATACTGGTATGTTTTTACACGCCACACACACCCTCATTTCAGTTTTGAGATTAAAGCAACAACATAAACACACTTCTCATCCCAAAGGGAGTAAGAGATGGTCTATTCTAGAACCAAGAATGGATGACCATGACCCAAGAACTCAGATATAGATTACTCCAAATTCCAGGTTTGAACAGTTTTATGAAGCTTTTATAGGTACCGACAAAGAAAATCATAAACTGCTTTTTTTTTTTTTGGTTTTTCGAGACAGGGTTTCTCTGTGTAGCCCTGGCTGTCCTGGAACTCTGTAGACCAGGCTGGCCTCGAACTCAGAAATCCGCCTGCCTCTGCCTCCCAAGTGCTGAGATTAAAGGCGTGCGTCACCACCACCCGGCAACTGCTTTTCAAATACATTGGTAGAAACATCAGGTAAGTCGTTTGCAGCAAAGTTGAGGAGCCTCTCCAGGCTTCAGATGAGACCCAATGACAATCCTAGCCTCTGGACTGGGCTGATTGTATTGAGGGATCTGTTTGTACATTCCCACAGCACTTACTTACCTAATACTCACAAGAATGTTAGGTGTCACACACACAGGTAGGCAGCAAATCACTAAGGGGCTAGGATAGCCCAAGACGGTTTGGCTCGGCTCCAACAACATTCCAGCCTTTCCAACCTTTTGGCAGTCTCTGATGCTCTAGTCATTCTTTAGAACGTTTAATCTGAGCACGGCTCTTCAGGAACAATAGCTAACAGTGTGGACTACCTTCAGCATGAATTTCATAAATTCATGTATTTCTGCAGTTTCTCTTCCAAAGAAACTTTCGGAAGATATCACTGTGTAGTAGTAGTTGAATAATCACTCTGTTGCGGTAGTTGATTAAACACGGTCTTAACTCACAGGAGGCATAGGTATGCCTTCCAAGCCACCTGCTCAATGTTCTGGATTCTCATTTGAAGGACACACACACGCATGCATGCACTAGTAACCTTATGTTAAATATGCCTTAAACAGCTCAATGACTGGGCCACTTCAATCCTCCATGTTGCTAGTACTTTCCCCTCCGATATTCCTGAATTATTATTTACTAAAATCTACATTCCATTTCTGCTACCTTAGACCCAGTGGGGAAGCCACCTAGAGCCATTCTTTCCTGGCTCTTGCATGGCTGTATGCTTTCTATCCTGCTGCTTTCAAACCTGACCCTCCAGCTTCCCCGGCATGGCAATACTAACTCCTTCTTCTTCTCATGGTTCCCTTGTCCAGGAAGTCTAAAGTCCCGCCTCTGTCTCCCTGCCCAACCATTGGTCACTGGCAACTTTATTTACCAATTAGAACCAGCTGGGGGCAGGGATGCTCAGTGTCTCACAGGCTGGATTCTCATGCAATTTGGGAACTCATAATGCAAGTATTAAACCAAATCAACAACATCATTGATTTCGTTTAAAAAAAAAGTCATTTTAAAATTTGGATGACCTTAAATAAAATCTCTGTTATAACTTTGCAATCATGGAAAATGTAATTAAACATAAAGCAGGTAAGTTCGAAAAATAATGTCTTAGACCATCCAGGCTTCTGTAACAAAGTATCTTGAACCAAGAAGGATACAAACAAGAAAGTTTCTTTCTCAGAGTTTGAGAGTCTGGTTAAGTCAAGACTAAAAGGCTGCCAGTCCATGGAGATCCCCTTCTGAGGCATATATAACTATCTCCATTTTTGCTATAGTTTTTCAGAGTGGGAGGGGTAGGGGCATCTCTAGAAAGACTTTTTAAAAAGTCCCTAATCCCACTGGAGAGGACCTCACCTTCCGATACTGCCATGGGAGATCAGGCTTCAACACATGAATTTAAGGGATAATAGCATTCAATCCATGATGCTTCCTCATCATGGACCTTTAGGCTTCAAGATTCCATTTGCTTTTGTAGACCTAACACTGAAGTACCATTTCATACATACTGAGTCTAATTTAGCTATGTACTATGTTTTATAAATACATCTTAATTTATTTGGGTCACTATAGCAAAAGAAAACATCTATACCATAGATTGAGCTGCTTATAAATAATTTAAATTGTTTTCCACTGTTCTAGAGACCGGGATGTCCAAGACCAAGGCACCAGCAGATTCCGTGTGTGATGGAGGACTACGCCCCTGTGTTGGTCATTGTCTTCTCAGTGCATATGGGAGTAGAGCGAGGGGTTCCTCCGTGGCCTCCTTTATAGAGACACAACTCCATTCATGACTTGTCACCTCCCAAATGCAGAGGTGAGAATTTCCCCATGTGAGCCAGAGGAGGGGACATGAGCATTCAGCACAGCAACAGATCCTGCCATTTCCCCAGCAACTTTCACAGTAACCAACTTTCACAGTAACAGGTTTTCAGATGAGGAAATCAAGGCTCATAAAGTTGAGAGAGGGCCGAAGAGCCAATAAAAGTGGTCACCATGTAAACATGAAGACCTGAATTTGATACCCAGAACCCCATTAAATAGGTAAATAAATAAATCCCGGATATAGAGGGTGCTACAGCCAGCCCAGCCTGTTTTGATTGAATTCCAGGCCAAGGAAGACTGTGTGTCAATCTATCTATCTATCTATCTATCTATCTATCTATCTATCTATCTATC
>NW_021604618.1:11080017-11115075 GCF_004785775.1 Grammomys surdaster | reverse complement strand
ATCTATCTATCTATCTATCTATCTATCTATCTATCTATCTATCTATCTATCTATCTCACACACACACATGCAGCGAGAGCGAGAGAGAACAAGAGAGAGAGAGACAGAGACAGAGACAGAGAGACAAAGAGAGAGAACTTGCCAAGGGCCATCTGGCTTACAATTTAAAAAGAAGGCAATAAAACGGGGTTCGTTTTGCTCCGCAGCACCACTGTTCACCAGCACAGGCTGTGTCCTTTCTTCACTCACCCTGTACGTGGAAGTTCTTTGTACTTGTTTGGAGCTATTTCATTCTGATGACTTAGGTATTCCCAAGGTAGGTTACTTCCGGTCAGCACTGTGCTTCTTTCAGTCCTTGTTGTTTATCCACCGCCACAAAAGTAATCGGGACGTTATGTTTCTCTGCTTATCCTGAGGATTCAAACTAAAGAATACATGTTAGTAGTTACTCAGCATGGACTGAATATCTTTTTATTTTTGTTCTGCTTTAAATCTATCACCATTGCAGAGTACCAATCTTTCCAGTAGAGGGCGATGTTTCGTTACAAACCTACACTACTTTGGCAAAGTATATAGACTTAGAAAAGTCATTTCTTATGATGAGTAAGAGTGTCATTTCCTTCAAATGCTTTAGAGGGAATGGTGTTCCTTCTAAATATTATGCAGAAATGGAGACGCGTCCTTTTTCTCACTTATATCATTTCTACATGAGCTGTTCTTTCAACTGGAAAAGCCAAGTATTAAACTGAAGCCAGAACCAATTCATTGTTTTAGGAGGGAATGGTCCAGAGGAATGGTTCTCAACCTGTGGGTAGTGACCTTTAGCACACCTCTATCTCAAAAAAAAAAAAATGGTTACATTACAATTCATAACAGTAGCAAAATTACAGATATGAAGTAGCAATGAAAATACTTTTATGACTGGGGGGACTCACCACAGCATGAGAAACTGTATTAAAGGGTCACAGCATTAGGAAGACTGAGAACTACTGCCCTAGAGGACAGAGCATGCACCTTGGCATCAAATGAGGCTGAATTTGAATACTGTATCTGCAACTCTGGGCTTTGACTTCAGACAACTTACTTGGTTTCTAGAGGTCTTAAATTTCTGGCTTGAAAAATGTAACTAGCAATAACTTCACTGAAGAGACAATGTGGAGGGGAACTGTATCTCATTAGGGGATAAGAGCAGATACTCAGTAAACTGGAAATTCTTGTTCAGTAGAAATAAATTTCTACGTAAAATACAGGACCCTCTGTTAAATGTGACTTCCATTAACTAACAGAATTTTTTAGTATGTTGTCAAGCAATTTTTAGATTCACATACAATGATAAAGACAAAAAAGTTATGCTTATCTGAAATTCAAAGTTACCTGGCTATCAAATTTCCTAATGCACAAACTTATGCACAGAAGAGGCAAAAGTCATATAATTTTTTAAAAAAAACCTAGAGACTTCACTCTGAGCATTTTAGAATGTCATTAGTTAAGAATTTGGTGTTTCTATAATCTGGGGAAATTAATATAGGTGATATTTTAAAGTTTTGAATATGATGCCATCCTAAGCAAAGTTAAATAGCATTGTCCTTTAAAATGAATCTTGGTCACTTCACTGCCCACTATAGTAAACATAATGTGTTGGCCATGTAAGTATGCATCTCTTGCATTTTGTTGAGTGAAAAACCTGTAAAAGTGTTAAACTCAGTCAGATTTAGGACGGGGAAAAAAAAATGATGCCAGAGATGAACCAGACCGTGGGATCTGGCTGGTACACACTCACTCTTCCGGTCTCTTCTCCCTCACCCCACCCCACTCCACACCTAATAAAAGAAGTCTACCCCTTCCTTTGAGAAGGAAAAGTGGGTTTGACCAGAAGTGACTGTGGTTTGAGAAAACAAAGAAAATAAAAGGAAGTGTCTCTCTTTTGTTTTCTCTAGCGGATGGGGTGTCTGCTGCTGCAGCTCACTGCAGCCTTAGGAAAGGCAGTGTCCCCTGCAGCTGGGGCCCTGCTGGGGCAGAAGGGAAAGTGGGTCCCTCTGTGCAGCCAAGACAGGTTTCTTAAAGGTGGTGTGTGGCACATCTCCTACTGCTTCCTGCAGCCTGCTTCCTGGGCGGCAGAAGAGCCTGAGAGGAAGGGAACGGCTATGGTGTTCCTCACCTCTCACTGTGCTGCCTTAACTTTGGTCTGAGACCCACAGGCCAGGTCCGGCTGGCACGGCCCCAAGAACCAGATAGTATTTAGCAGATTCGTTGGGCACCCTCAACAATTATTTTAGAAAAATTTTATTGGAAAGGCTGAAAATATAAACAGATAAACAACTCTAGGGTTTACCTTCTATCTAAATTTGAGAGTAAAAATACACATGACAATAAATCTGTGCTACCTAGGAGTCAGCTGCTTCTTGGCAAAGAAAATCTCCATGAACTATCCCTGTCTGTCTCACTCCTTTGGAGGCTTAGCAGCACTCTGGCTGGCATTTAGAAGGTGCTTGGTAAATATCTGTTGACTGAGTGAATGAATTTGGGTAGTATGCAGAGACCACACCCAGGCTTTTGCACACACATATTCCCAGATTTAGGTGGGAATGCACAGGTGATGTGCAGGCCAGTCTGTTTCCTGAGCCTGAGTTTTCCACCTTCAGTCACCCATTTGCCACCAATCAGGAGAGGTAATTGACCCTGCTGGCACACATGCTACTCTGTGTAACACTTGGATGGCATGTCCTTGGAAGTAATGACATGGGGTGATGTCCCAGGGCCAAAGTTAAGATAGCACCAACACTCCAAAGATCCACTGGTTTAGCAACCCGGTTACTTAGCTGTCAAAGGTGAACATGTCTCTATAATTCCCTGGGTTTTTGTCATAGGAAGGATGAATTAGAATTTACTTATCCCAAATCCCTAGATTACAGGCAAATGTATTTCTAGCGTCACGTCAGCAATTGTTCAAGGATATTGACAGTCTCTTACTGTCATCTTACCTAATGAGGTTTCCTCTAAGAAATTGTCAGGATTAGGTCTTGAGACTTTCGATTCAATTTCTATACTATTTCAGCCTTGTCTCTTTGAAGGGAACCAGTTGCTGATGGTTCTCCAAGGGAGCTGTGATGGGTGAAAAGGTTCACTAGCTGGAGGACATAGAAGTCATGATGGACAACTTCAACCAGGGCAGCTGGAGGGTGTGATGGAGAGTCTGCACCACTTCCAGCCCACACAGGATGGGGCTGAAGGAGTGGGAGGCTCTTGGAGCAAAGGTAGTAAATTCTGAATGGAGTCCTGGTTCTGTCACATGATGGCCAAGTGACCCACAGCAAAGAACACTCAGTCTGTCTAAGTCAGTTTGTCATATAAAAGGTGACAAGAGACATACCTGACTTTCAAAAGGTTGTTGGAGGGACCTAGGGAGGCAGTGAAGATTGCCTGGCAAGGATTCCATACAAGTGTTAGAATAAGTAATACTAATGGCCCAGCGACCACGAGTGCTGAACAAGTGTTAGACTCATGGATGAGCGAGGGCTATCTGAACTTACTGTGATTTTTTTCAAAGCCACTTGAGGAATAAATGTACTTGTTGATAAACGGCTGTCTTAAAATGAGCAATACACAATAAGTGTTTCTCTGCCTCCACGACAAAGAGTCAAATCAAAGGACATGGACCACCTGCAGATAGATCCCAGTTCAGCTGTGACTTTGGGGAAGGGACTAAATCTGTGCTTTGGGATTTCATTTGTGAAAAGTGTCGCTATGCACATCTGGTAGAGTCAAGTACACACATTTGCTATCACCGTCTTTCCCTGATTCTCCAAGACCTTTTGATCTAGAAGGATGGAATGCAACACTTATGAACAGAGATCAAGACATGATGTAGTGAGTGTAATAGGAAATGAAGAGAGTTCTGGGACCAAAGGGTATCGAAGTCATGCTTACCTGGAGGATCAGGGAAGGTTTCAAAATGGCAGATAACAGTTTTCCAAAGGCCAAACATACTAGGTAGGAAAAAAAAATAGAGATAAGTTTGAAAGTAAGACTTTATTGAAATTATGCAGCAAAAGTCGGCACTTAGAAATGAAGGAAGACTGGGGATGAATCCAGAGAGGCAGGTTAGGGTCATGATGTGATGACCTGGAGTGCCCAGATGAGGACGTGGCAGACCATGAGCAGAAGACTCAGATGGCTTTTAGGAAGTACAGAGGCAGAAGGAGAGCATGGGGCTGGAGGAAACAGCCAGAAGCACTAAGGAGGTGGGTGGCTTTGATCCCACTCACTCCTCCTGGATCTCCTGCTGGCACAGATGGTCTGAGTGCTACTGATAGTGTTAGGATAGGCATCATTTTCCCAAGTCTGAAGAAGGAACTGTTGTTTGTAGCATCCTTTTTTCCCTCCTGTTCATATCAGTAGCTAATGGCATTTCCACACAGCTGATCATGTGACACTAGCTCCCCTTCCTGCCCACTCCTCTGCTCTCCTAGTATTTCAGCAAAGGCAGGAGAAGGGCTTTGCTAGTGCATCCTTTGTCCCATATTATCCTTGCACGGGAACTGATGGGCTGTGAGACTGCCCCTTCGGCCACTTTCTGGGGTGTGTTTCCTTCAAGGCACCCTATGTTTTCATGTCTCATCTGACAATTTTTTTTTCTTTCTTTCTTTCTTTCTTTCTCTTTTTTTCTTTTCTCTTTTTTTTTTTTTTTTTTTGGTTTTTAGAGACAGGGTTTCTCTGTGTAGCCCTGGCTATCCTGGAACTCACTCTGTAGACCAGGCTGGCCTCGAACTCAGAAATCTACCTGCCTCTGCCTCCCAAGTGCTAGGATTAAAGGTGTGTGCCACCACTGCCCGGCTGGAGAAAACCACTTTAGCACCCAGAAAACTGCAAAACTTAGTTAGTGCATGACTACAGAAGACAAATTTGAGAGCTCCTCTAGGAAAGAACATCCTCAGAGTGTTCTTGGCTTCAGCCGTTCCGTGAACTGGTATCTAAGCTAAGCCTGACCATTTAATATTGTTCTTTGGAATATTCAGATCTGAAACTGAGCAGGGGACCAAGCTCTACTCATTGGTAGGAGTAACAGATTCCAACACTGGGACCAGGTAGAAGCTGGGTTCCCTGAATGGAAAGGAAGTGATCTCTAGATGAAGGAGGTGCGTTAGTAACTTTCCTCACTGCAACAAAGACAAAATAGTTGCCACTGACAACTTAGTAGAGGACCGAGGGCTTCCTTGGGCTTATAAGTTCAGAGGGAAGAGTCCACTGTGGTAGGAAGATATGAGGCAAGAACATGGCAGAAGCATGTGGCAGAACCATGCCCATCATGGTGCATTGGGAAGCAGACCATTGGAGCCTGAAGAAGAAGACACCCTGCCTCCATGTTCCACGCTGCCAGTAATTCACATCTCCAAAGTTTACAGGACCTCCCAAAATATGGTCACTGGCTAGGGACTAAATGTTCAAACTAAATGTGAGCCTCTGAGGGACATTTTGCATTCCAATTATAACAGAATTGGGATGGTTGAATCTGACCCTTGCTCTTTTCTCTGAAGACTGGTGCTACCCTCACTCTATCGGGGTTATATGAGGTGCCCTTGTCCCCACTTTGCTTGTTCCTAAGCTATTTTATGCTGAACTTCAGTCCATATGCCCATGCTCTCCCTTGGACTCACCAACCAAACTCCTTCAACCTGCCCACTTCTCCTCAGTGTCTTGGGTTTGAGCAGATAACTTCACCCCTGTTCACTGCTGCAGTCAGCACATACAGTCTGTGCTTTATTTTCAAAATGTTTTTTGATTGCCATTTTGAATGATTCATATCAAAAGGCAAGATAGCCAGGCATATATAACTTAATATCTAAAGAATAGAAAACTTAGGTCCAGATAACTTAACTAACTTGACCAAATACCTTTAGCTATTTTCTGCCAAAGCCTGGACTGACAGAATTTGCTTCAACTGACACCATTTGCTTCTAAATTCTGTGTTCTTTTTCTGATACCTCCTTGCATTGGGGAGAAACACAATGCTTATAATGTGGGATATTGCAAAAGATAGAATAGGAGATGATGTGGTCAAGGGTCCCTCACAGGGTCCTCAGAACTCCACTTAAGCAGATGTCTCCCTCCTATGATGACAGGCACCATTCTTATGTTTGCTGAGATTAGTGGCTATAATATGGGGGCCAGAACTAGGGTGAGCGGTGAAGTGCTAAGCACTGGACAAATCAAGGAACCACTTCCACTGAAGACAGTATAAAAAAAATGCGGTCAGAGCTGAACATTTCACACAACAGGGGTGTATGACATACTTCATGAAGTCACACACTTTCTCTAGGCTATGTTAGATAAGAACTCTGAGGACTAACAGGTCCATGTGGTCCCTTCTGTCAGGCCTGCCATCTAGATATTGTTCTCACACCTCTGTTCAGTGCCTTCATGTATAATTGGTTTCGTTGACTAACCATGCTTTCAAGAAACCTATTTTTTGCCTTCACTCAGACATGAAAATCTCCTTAAAAGTAGACTCAGGTGCAAGAAAATCTCTCCTGGAAACCTAGTAAAAGCTAATCATATACAAAAATAATAAAAACAGATAGAGAGACAGACACACAAATAAATACATGAAAACCAATGTTTTGAAACCAAAAGCAGATCAGAGAGATGATCCATTTCCCACTGGCTTTCTGTCACTTTTGACCAAAGGTCCCAATTACTGTAGCCTCGCTTCTAGGTTACTCTCATCAATCAAAACACATCTATCCTGTTTCCAATCCTTGTGGTGTCTAAAGGTTTATTGGATCAGAAAATAGAAACTGATGGAACTGAAGTAGCTCTCCCAAGGTCATATGGCTCATGGATAAAGCAGCCTGGGCTGGAACTCAAATTTTCCAGACCTACACTGCCCATTCAACCTCACACAGTGACCTACACCAAAACGAAAAGTTTCCTTCCCAGCTATGAAGAAGTTTTAACACTAATTGTTTCAAGGATGTATGAAACATTGGCCATTTGTAAATACTTTTGAACCTATTACTTTAATATTCACTCAACAAATGTCATGAGTAGACTGCATATATCTTTGAGATAAAACAAAGAGGCATAGAAAATTTATTAAATTGTATCTGTAGTCAAGATAATAAATAAGACCTAGAAAGTTTGTGTCTTACATGAAAAAACACACTCAGAGTGTGCATAGTACATTGTTCTCCATTCCCACTCTCATGAGACTGCCCTCCAGACCATAATAGCCAGATTAAAAGAAGCACCTATAAAGCTAAGTGTAGCAGCTCAAACCTTCCTGCTGAACCACACTGTGTGGAATACAGCACTGATAAAAAAAAAAAAAAGCAATAAATGAAAGTTTGACTAAAATCATACCATTGAAGATTGGTAAATTTGGTGCCAACCACTGGGATCAAATGATAAATCCAAATTTATATAATCCTGTCGCTAAGTATTTGGAAGAATAAATAAAAATAAGATTTTTTTTTTTTTTTGGTTTTTAGAGACAGGGTTTCTCTGTATAGCCCTGGCTGTCCTGGAACTCACTCTGTAGACCAGGCTGGCCTCGAACTCAGAAATCCACCTGCCTCTGCCTCCCAAGTGCTGGGATTAAAGGCGTGCACCACCACTGCCCGGCTTAAGATTTTGCTTTTATTGGTTCTTTTTTCCTTATTTCTTTGTTAGGGTTTCATTGCTGTAAATAGACACGGTGGCCACAACAACTCTTATAAAGGAAAATATTTAATTGGGGCTGGCTTGGAGTTTCAGAGGTTTAGTCCATTATCCTCATGGTAGGAAGCATGGTAGTGTGCAGGCAGACATGTGCTATGGAAATTTAGGAATCTGCTCAACTCCTTGTGTGCTTGTCACTACCACCCCCAATACTCTGGATTCTCAAATGAAAGACACACACACTTATTTTTAACATACCGTAAGCAGCTCATTGGCTGGGTCACTCCCAAACTCCCATGTTGTTAATGCCTCCCTTCTGATACTCCTGAAGTATTATTTACTCCTGATTTATTATCTATATCACATCTCTGCTACCCCAGACCCAATCGGGGAGCGGTTCCTTGGAGTCACTCTTCCCCAGCTTTTATACTCTGTCTTCTGCAGCTCTACTTCTCCAGCATGGTGATTCTGAAAACTTCCTGTAGTCTCTTGCCCGGGAAAACCTAAAGTCTTGGCTCAGTCTATCTGCCCAGCCATTGGCTGCCAGCAACTTTATTTACTAATTAGAGACCCACTATGTCTTACATGTAGATGTGTGAATTTCTGTGTATTTGGGAACTCAATTGACATAATATAAGCAATAAACCAGATCCATAACAGACAAGACATGGTGCTGGAAAAGTCAAGAGTTCTACATCTTGATCTGAAGGCAACAGAAAGAGAGACTGTGTGCCTCACTGAACAGAGCCATCACTATTCAAACCACCACACCTACCAAATAGCATGACAAGACAAATACAACTAGACTTAGTTCTCTGTCCGTATTGTTTATCTAGTGCTATTGACAAGTTACCTCAAGACTTAGTAACATCCACTGTTTCCTTGGTTTCTGGGTTTTGGGAATCTGGGTGTTGCTTGGCTGAGTGCTTAAGAGCTCTCATGCAGTTCCAGGGAGAGATCCACTGAGTCTGTGAGCTCATCTGAAGGTCCAGCTAAGGGATGGTTACTTCCACAATGTTGGCAAGATTGTGAGTCAATGTATTGAGATCCTTCATTCTTCCTTGGCCGTTGGAGTGAAACTTCCCTCAGTTACCATGTGGTCTCACCACAGAGCATCTTCCAACCTGGCAGCTGACATCCTGAACAGGAAGCCTATGGGGGAGACAGACAGAAAAGGGGGCAGCAAAAAGCCACAGTATTTAGTGTAACCTAATCTTCCAAGTGACACATCATTACTTTTGCCATGTACTATTCATTAGAAGTGAGTCAAAAGGTCCAGTCCACAATCAAAGGGAAGGGATTGCAGAAGGCAGATGCAGGAGACAGGAATCAGAAGGACCACTTTCAGGGCCGCCTAAGACATGCTCTAGATTAAAATCACACCGTCCAGATGCTGAAGGTGAAATTGAGTTAAGTTTGTGATCTTTCCCTCTTGAAGGAAAAACATTTTATTTTTATTGTAAGCACAAAGAGATGTTCCTCCAAAAATGAGAGCTGGCAGCTGACTTCATACTTGAAGCCATTGTGCAAAGTGGACATGTATCCCAAAGGGATAGACCCACGATTCTGCCATCCATCTCTCCCCGTTCTCAGAGCATGCTAATTTCATAGTTTGATTTTTCTCTTTCTATCTGAACTGAAGGTCTTGGCTTCCAGACAACACCAGTGAATGACACTGCCTACATGTCAGAAATTGCTACTGACATTTCAATTTTGCTTAATTTTTTTTCTTTCTTTGATAGTATTATGGAGAAAATTTACATTTGAATAAAAAGCAAATAGTGCATGTCAGACTAAGCATCAGGGAATGTCAAATTGCTTTTTTCCAATTACAACTCTATTTCAAATAGAGTAATGCAATTAAAGGATAATTACTAGAAGCACAAAGCCAAGGTTACGATCAGAAATGGTTACCCTTTTGCTTTAAGTCCTGTCTTGCTAAATAAAATATTCCTGAGGGGCAAGTTAGTGTTTGAAAATAGAATACACTCATCCAGGAACAACCAAACACTTGGCAGTGTTGACCATCACAAGTACTGTGCATAAATACAAGTACTTAAATGAGACTAAGGGACAGTAAAGGTGAGCTGCGTTTCCCGTAGCTTTATCACTCTGATTAATTATGTGATAAACTAGCTGTAGGATGCAATATTAATTAACAGAATATTAGTTGCATTTTATTGCCAATAACCTAACAAGCCCTGAAATAGTAGCTGGACTAACCTGCTGACTCGTGCTTTTCTGCAAACTGAGCTGTAGTTTGATTTCTCATTTGTCCAAGTGAAACATCAGCAACTGAGTAAAACCAATTACCTCAAAACTCACCAAGCCCTCGGCAGCAACTAAGCACAGGCAAGCTTTGCCCAAATGTTATTACTTTCAAATTAGAGCTTGGTCTGAGATGTGGCATTAAAGAATTTCTACTGTTGAAAATAATTCAACATGGCAGTCCAGTGGCATAACATTTTGCAGTGCTAAAGAAAAGGCAAAGCCCCTGTCAGACTCCTTGGCATCCCTCCTAGCTATCCACTCTAGGGAGGTGAGCCTGGGAGAGCAGAACAAGTGTGAGAAGAGGGGCATTTGACTCCGTGAAGCCAAAGCATTGTGTGATTTCCAGAAGGTTGCTTTACTTCTGAGATAAAGTCCTTGGTTTCAGATGGAAAGTCCCCGTTGGGAAAAAGAACCAGGAAGTCAAACAGGGAAGGCACTGAAGACACGCCTATTGAAAACTGTCCTACTTGGCTGTGTAGTAAGAAGCCGTCTAGCATGAGTGCTAGGTATGCTTTACCTACATTATATGTTTGTATAAGCATGCCTATCTGTGATTCTCCTACTATGCACAGCGGGGGTAGGGGGGAAGAATGGAAAATCACTCGAAAAAAATCATGTGTTTTCTAGAAAAATAAACACAGAAAAACTCAGTAAATTGGGAAGTGGGGGCGGGGCTTGAATAATTACATGGGCAGAAGAATTAAAACAAAACAGAAGGCATGATGGGCATTTGTATAAGAGTTGGGTAATCCGTGAAAGTTCTCAGTTGGAGGGTACTCTGGTCCGCTGTAGCGGGAAGTCATGCTGGTGGTATGTAACAATGTAGTAACACATTGTAGTCACATGGTAGTAACACAGAGAGATAAGAATACTTCCTTTCTCCGTTTTACTTCCTCTGAGACCTGAACCTGTAGATTGCTGCTGCCCACATTTATAGTGGGTCTCCCACCTCCATGAACCTAAGCAAGATAATTCCTCACAGACATGCCTACATATTTGTCCCCATGGTGATTCTAAATGCCAGCAAGGTGAAAATCAGCATTAAACACCATCGTCATTCATATTTATTTACTTACCTGTCTCTTTGACTTCTTCTCCCCCCACCCATCGCTCCCCCCACCCACCCCTCCCCTCATCCATCTCTCTCTGCCTCATTCACATTCACATCATTCCTCGATGTATAAAAATCACATTTTAGAAAGCTTACTCATCTCTTAACCTAGTTGTTCTCGGTTACCCTCACTCGGTTATAAACTCTGCCAAGTTAGGGCTCTGTTCTGCATGGTGGAACAGTTTCTGGCATGCAATAGGCACAAAGCAGTAAAAGCAAAGAGTCAATCCATTCACAGACTTGCCTTACCAAGTGCAGTGAGCTCGAAGATAAAGCTGACCACAACTGCCATTCATTGAAGGGATGCTCAGAAGCTAGAAGGCCCGCATATAGTAAGCCATTTTTAAAAAATAAAATCATTTTTATTTAAATCTCTCAACCCACAGACAGAAAAACATTTTCATTTTGTTTTATTTCTTTTTCTTTCCTTCTTTCTTTTCCCTCTTCTTTCCTTTCTTCCGTCCTTTCTTTTCATACTTAAGGTTAAATATTCAGTGTGTTTGACTACAACTTTATGCAAAGTCACGGTCATAGATGAATGAGACACACAGGCCTCTAGCCCTCCCACAAACCCTCAAGGGCCATGGTTTAGGTATGAAGCAGCTTTGCTACAGAGCCCCCTCTCCATCTTCAAAGCCTAGTGGAAGAATCTGGTACCGGAGCCTAGACAAATGGACATGGGACATTTGCCCTGGTGGGAAGTGCAGGAATGTGCTCCCTCCTGGCAGGCAGTGGGATGAAAACCCTGCTCTGGGCCTTCAGCTGAGTTTTGCTGGAACAGCATAAACACTCTCACATCCGCAGTTCCAAGTCCACCTGTGAGCCTAGCAGCTGTCAGAGATCCTATTTACTTTTTATAAATCTAACAAATGAACAATAAATAAAAGATGACTCTTCCGCCTCACAGAATCTGGCAAGGGCAGGACCCAGCCAGGCACAAGGGAAGCTCAACTCTCCTCAGCATTCAGAAATGAATTCTAAACAGCCAACACCAAACTCCAAGTTCTTCCAGTTCGTGAAGTTTCTGCATATTTTACACATTATAAAACTATTCCCGGGCTGGAGAGATGGCTCAGTGGTTAAGAGCACTGACTGCACTTCCAGAGGATCTGAGTTCAAATCCCAGCAACCACATGGTGGCTCACAACCATCTGTAATGAGATCTGATGCCCTCTTCTGTGTGTCTGAAGACAGCTACAGTGTATTCATATATAATAAATAAATAATAAATCTTTTTTTTAAAAAAACTATTCCCTTTTTTTAGTCTTCTGGGGTAAAAGAAAATTCCTCTGCCTATTCATTCCATGAATTAAAATTAAAAAAACAAAATAAAACATTTTTTTGGAAAGGTCTTGTCACTTACAATGCTGTCCATGTCCTTTGACCAGGAAGAGTTAGAGAAAAACTTGAGGATTGATCTGAGGGCCACAGAGCCCAGGTTCCATTAAAGTGTATTAATGCCAAGGTCTGTGCAATTAGTGGAAAGTCAATTCCCATTACTAGTTAACACTATTGAATATCTGCTTTCTTTAATAAAAAGCCATGTCCAGTACAAAGAGGATAAATCAATAGGTTGGCTGCATTTAGATCTATTCTACCTTCTGCTAAAATGTGCAGAGAGCTCCCTGTCAGAGCTGCACTGTGTGTCTGCCAAGCTCAGCCTGAGCTGGCAGCCTGCCCTGACTTGTTTGCCTGCGATCTTGCATTAGTGCCCAAGCTCAGCTCTCAGTCCTCACATCCAGAAAGTTAGGTTTTACACTGTGTCTAGAATTCCTTCATTTTAGCTTAATCCCAATTTGCCTCTGCTTTGTTCAAAAAAAAACAAACACCAAAAGCTACTACCGCCATACTTCTGGACCCTAGGGTGTGCCAGGTATCAGGCCTTCCTCATAGATAGAAAATGTCAGGGATGAAATTGCTGCTTAGAAGAAAAAAATTGCTACAGCTTGAAAAAGTTTCCCTGAAATATTCTGCACTTTTGTAGCTGGCTACTCTACTTGACACTGGTTTTAGAAGCACCTGGAATATTCCAGACTCTCCAAAACCCACAAGACACTGGAGCAGTGAAGTCTTCAAGCTTCCAGGGCCCAGCATGAGAACACCCTGCCCTCCTTGCTCTGGAGCAGGGTCTTTGCAGCTATGTTTGCTGTCTTTGCAGCTAAGTCTTCCGCAAGAGGGAAAGCATGCTTGCCGAAGTGCCCTTATTACGCTGCTTGGCTGACTAAAGAGTAAAAGGATATTTGGAATCTACTGTCTCACATGGAGTGTGTATTTCTCTGGAATTGGAAAAATAGTATTTCTTTTAAAGTAAGTTTCTTTTCTCAAATCATTGTATTTATAAGGATGTTCCATCTTTCACAGAAAGAAAAAAGAACATTAATGTAATTTTACATGAAGTTTACAGTTCAGAATCAGCTGGTGCTCTTTTGTACACCTCTGGCCTATCTGTTGGCCGTATTCTAGACCACCTCCCTGCCCTGAGAGCATATCTGCTGGGCTGGATCATGGTATCTGTGGAGTGGGGTGGGGGTGGAACTGTATTCCTGTTTGAATTTAGTAAATTGATATAGATTTTTGTAAGTTTTTTTTTCAATAATTTCAAGTCTAATATTTTTCTTCCAAAGCAAGTAGATATATCTAAGCAAATAATGCTAAACCCATTTCTACTTATGGCTGTTTCTAGATCCTTCCATGTCACTTTCCATGACTGTGTCTAGTTTGTAACTGAATGTGATCACAACACAGATTCTGCACTGTGAAGCGAACACACGTGATCCTCATGTTGTTGTGAATATTTCCCAGAGCCATCAAGATTCGTCTACTGTGTCCAGAGAATTGAGTGGCCAGGGTGAGGTGTGGTGGTGGTGGGGAATGGTCTGTCAGCTTCAGTTTATGAAGGTCCCCTTTTGGCCAATAGCAGTGACTAAATCCCTGTTTAGAAATGGGGCTTACAAGCAAAGTGCTCCCACACTCAAGCAGTGAGCCCAAGATGAAGTGCAATGAAGAATCCCAGGAAATAAATAAACATGGCCTCAAGCAATCTGCCTGTGGGATGTTTACATAGAGAAACTGGCTTTGAGAAGGTTGGTGGTTGCCTGTGGTCTTTTAACAAATCCTGCTGTGTATCTCTGAAATGGATAGCAGGAGGCAGAAATGGATGAATCATATTTTCAAAACATAAAAGAGGTGTTTTGAAACCTTGAAATTTTTTAAAAAAATCATTTCAAAAGTTGCAAATCTTAAACACTATGCAGACACTCCCTCTCACCTTTCAAAATTGGAGTGGGAAATTTTCCACTGCAGGAGCTCCAGAGAAACCAAGCTTTGCAGGAGAGCCAAGTTGCCAAGCAGGAGCTGGTAGAACAGAATGCGCTGCACCCTCATCTTTGAATTTAAGTGTGTGTTAAGATTTTTATATAATACTTAGTTTCATCATCAAGTTGACCTGAGGGAGGAAAACCCTCCAATGTCTGTTTATACTTGTTGACAAGCTTACTAGATACACCTGAACGCTGAGTTGTTAACTGCTGCTGCTGATAGAGCCTCATCAAAGACAGTCAACATTGTGATTGCCCAGAAGAAAAAGAAACTTGGTTCAGTGACTCCTCTAATCTCTATCCATTGGAACAAGCTGTAAGAGAAAGCCCTCAAGCCTGCTGGTACTTCTGTTCCTTTTAGTAACTATCTTAGCTTCTCTCCCTCTAATATTTCATTTTCCCGGTTATTCAAAGGAGAAAGAGTAAAGATTCCACCTTGCATAGGTGCTTTATAAGCTCATTGCTGGCCCAGAGGAAGGAGAGGGTCTTGATTTCCATGTCTGTAAAGGGTGGTAACGTTACATGGGTTCAACAGATGTGATGGTTTGGATAGGAATGGTCCCTATAGGCTCACATATTTGAAAACTTGGTCATTAGGGAGTGGTGCTACGTGACAGGGATTAGGAGGGTTAGGGTTAGGGTTAAGGTTGAAGGAAGTGTATCAGTGGGGGTAGGCTTGGGGGTTTCAAATGTTCAAGCCAATCCCTAGTGTCTCTCTATTCCTGCTGTCCATGAATCAAGATGTAGAACTTGCAGCTTCACTCCAGGACCATGTCTGCCTGTGTGCTAACACTTGCTGCCATGCAGATAATGAACCAAACCTCTGAAACTGTAAGTAAGCCCCAATTAAATGACTTTCTTTATAAGAATTGCTCTAGTCATGGTGTCTCTTCATAGCAATAGAACATTAACTAAGACAAGAATTGGGGCAGGGGAGTATCACTGATCATGCTTCTTGCTGGCAGGATGTGGACTTTGGATTAGGAAAGCAGTTGAACACTTTAAGTGTGGCTTAATGGGCCATACTTGTAGGAACAGGGAAGACATGGTGCTGAGAGCAATGTGGATTCTAACAACCTGGCTTATGAGATTTCAGAAGAGAAGAATACTAGTAAGTAGCCTAGAGATCTTTTGTGATATTTGGTCAAAAATATGGCTGGTTTTTTTGCCCCTGTCCAAAAGTCTGCCTGAGACTAAATGGAAGAGTTTTAGGTTAGCAGCTTTGGCAGGAAATTTTAAAACAGCGGAGTATTGACTGTGTCACGTGGTTATTAGTGGCCAGTCTTATGCAGATCTGTGATGAAAAAGAGCAAGCTGAGCAAGGAAAAGTTCAACGTATACAGTTTAAGGAGTAAAGGGGCACCAGGTAGTATAGAGGAGCTAAGTCCTTTGGTCAAAGAGATAAACAGATTAAAGACGCTAAATGACATGAAAGGAGAGGTGATCTCAGGGCATGACCCACCCAGTTAAGCTTCCAGCTTGTGAAAAGGAATTAAAGAGAAGCTTAACCAGTGAAGGAAACCATCAACAACCAAAAGCTAATGCAGATGTGATTGAATGAGGGGCCACGTGTCACTCCCAGCAAGCAGCAACACTTGGCCATTTCAGCCACATGGTTCTGGCTTTAGAGTCAAGGTTACAAGAAAAGGTTTATGGAAATCTCCCTCAACTAAGGAAAGCTTCTAAAGCCAGGTATATGTCAGGGGTGTCCCAGCAGGGAGGCTAAGAGAGACCATTGCATGAAGTTGTGAAGGTGAAGCCTGGACTGTCTTGGAAACCTCAAAATGATAGAGATGCCAAAGCCTTGTGATGCCTGCTAAGGAAAGCTACAGACTGGTATGGAACCAGGCCAAGAGAAAAAATTGTGTTTCAGTCAACAAAGCTGAAAGGAACTGGAGGCCTGAAGAGCATTTGACATTAAACATGGACATACAGAATTTTGAGTTTTCCCTGTTAGTTTTCAGTCTTGCTTTGGTCCAGTATTTCTTCATGATATTCCCTTTCTTACATTTCAGAATGGATGGATATTCTGTGCCATTATATGTTGAAATTGTGATCTGCTTTTTAATTTTGATTTTATAGGGGATTACAGTTAAGAGATTGCTGTGAGTCTCTGAAGAGAGTGAATTTTGGCCTTTTAAGCAGTGTTGAGACTGGTAGAGTACGGAGACTTTTGAATTTAGATGAATGTATTTTTGCATTATGATATGGTTACAAGCCTATGGGTGCCACGGTGTAGAATGTGGCAGTTTGAACAGGAATGGCTTCCACGGGCTCATTTATCTGAATGCTTTGTTGGTAGGGAGTGGTGCTACTTGACAAGGATTAGGAAGTATGGCCTTGCTGAAGGAAGTTTGTCACTGGGGGGTGGGCTTTGGGGTGTCAATTGCTTAAGCCAGGCCCAGTGTCTCTTTATTCCTGCTTCCTGTGGATCCCTATATAGAACTCTCAGCTCCTTCTCCAGTATGGATTGGAGGAGCTGAGGAATACAGTCTCTGGGGCACCGGTGAGTATGGTAAACATAACCAACAAGGTCACATCTCCTAATAATGCCATACCCTATGGATTTATTGGAGCCATTTTTTACTAAAATCACCACAGTAGCAATGCTTTTAGCAAGCAGAAGGTGCCCTGACCTTTGTATATAAATGAGGAAGGCACATATCTGATAAACCATGGTCATCATCCATTTATAGAATTAGTATTTAGGGAATGGCCCCACTACTGACTGCTCTCTGAGAGCTGTCTGGGATATGGGAAGTGCTCTACCATCCTTCATCTGGCTTGGAAACCCATACTCCAATGCCATGTCTGCCTGTGTGCCACCTAACTTCCCACCATGCTGGTAATAAACCATACTGAACTGTAAGACAGACCTAGTTCAATGCTTTCCTTTATAAGAGTTGCTGTAGTCATGGTGTCTCTTCTCAGCAATAGAACATTGAATAAGACAAGTTATATTAGGAATATATATGTCTATACAAATATATATACATGCAATAACAATAGAAGAGGCCATGAATTTAAAGGATACTGGGGAGGGGTATATGTGAGGGTTTGGAGGGAGAAAAGGGAACGGGGTTGGGGGAGGGAATTGAATTAATACAATCTCAAAAGGAAACAAAGGAAGAAACAAACACCACAAATAGAGAAGAAAAAAAGTGGTTTAATGGGGATAATGAATGGCACACATGCACAAAAGGTAAGAAGCCAGCTCATCTCCTTCAGCTGTGGTGATACTCACCCCTATCCTCAGCTCTCTGTCTCTCTTTATTAAGCCTGAACTTTTACCCTCACCTGCCTCAGATCTCTCATTGGAAACATGGTAAGATTCTCCAATGAGAATGATTTGGAGCGACCCTCGATAATCCCATGGTGTGACAAGAAGCATCCATAGGCAGTAAACAGAAACTCTAACATAGAACTGTCTTAATTACTTTTCTATTGGGATAAGACAGTATGACCAAGGCAACTCATTAAAAAAAAAGCATTAAACTTAATATCTGTGGTTCCCGAGGGTTTAAATTCATGACCATCATGGCAGGGAGCATGACAGCACAGGCATGGCACCCAAGGAGTAGCTGAGATCTCATGTCTTGATCCACAAATATGAGACAGAGGCAGCGAGAGCCCTAACTGGGAATGGCATGAGCTCTTGACACTTCAAAGATGTACCTCTTCCATAAGACCACACCTCCTAATTCCTCTCATACAGTTCTATCACCTGGGGACCAAGTGTTAAGACCTAGGAGCCTACTGAGATAAGATTGAAGTGTTCTCATTCAAACCAACATCCACAACTTGGTGTGCCCTGCCACTAAAAAATTACTTTAAAATGAGCAGAACCATTGTGTCTGATGCTTTCCTGTCTCATGCAAAGTAGAAGGAGCACCTACAAGGCTCTTCTCACTGAGAAAACAGCCACGTCCTCACCCACTGCCTGCTCTTCCCCCGCCTCTTCCACACAGGGTGGCTTACCGTTCAGTCCTCAGACAGTTCATGTGCACTCTTTTTTCAAAACCTTGGCACCTGTTCTGTGGATTGCTTTTTGTAGTATCCACATGGAAATATTACATCTTAAAGTCACTTTATCATAAACTTCCTGAGATAGCCTACTGAAGATTAGCCTCTACCACCCCTCAAACTCCCTTTTGCTAACATATGTAACTTACTACGCAAATATAATTCACTGTATCTCCTCATTCAAATGTAAACTCTACAAAGATGGTTTTCTACCCAGTGACATCCCCTTATTACAAAGAAAAATGCAGTTAGGATTCCCTAAAGACTAACTGTATAAATGGATGGTGACTATGGTTTATCAGATCTGTGCCTTCCTCATTTATATACAAAAGTCAGGGCACCTTCTGGTTGCTAGAAACATTTGCCACTGTGGTGGTGTAAGTAAAAGTGGCTCCAATAAGTCCAAAGGGTGTGGCAACAAGAAGATGTGGCCTTGTTGAGGAAGTAATTCACGAGGGTGTGGGATTGAGGTCTCAGAAACTCAAGCCAGGCCTAACAGCTCGAGTCTTTTTCTGTTGCCCACGGATCAAGACATAGAACTCCCAGGTTCTTCTCCAACACCATATTCATCTACCATGCTACCATGCTTCCCGTCAGTCATGCTGGTAATGGACTAAATGTCTGCACTGTGAGCTAGATTCAATTAAATTTTTTCTCTTATAAGAATTGCTATGGTCCCCCTATCCGCTTCCTCACGTCCTGCCTTTTTGTGTTTATAACCCCTGTGTGAATAAGTAAAAATTATGATTTGATTTAAAAATATATAAATAAAAATAAATAAATCACAATAAAACCAAAAAATAAAAAAACAAAAACAAACAAACAAACAACAACAACAACAAAGAATTGCTATGGTCATGGTGTCTCATTTTACAGCAATAAAACACTAAGCAGAAGTTGGTACCAGGAGTGGGGCATTGCTGTGATAGGCCTGACCACACTTTGAAGAAGTGTGGACTTTGGGACTTTTAATTAGAAAAACAGTTAAATACTTAAGTGGAGCTTAACAGGCCATAATAGTACCAACATGGAAGACAGTGATGGAAAGGTTGGTTTGAATTGTGGGGGTCTGGCTCAAGAAATTTCAGAGAAGAAGAGTATTTGTATGTGGTCTAGAGACTATTCTTGTGATATTTTGGCTAAGAATGTGGCTGCTTTTTTATCCTTGTTTGAAAAATCTGCTTGAGGCTAAAGTGAAGAACTTTGGATTAATTGCTTTGACAGAGGAAATCTCGAAACAGCTTAGTACTGACACTGTCTTGTGGTTATTAGTGATGACTCTTAGGCAAAGCTATAATAAAAATGCTGAGCAAGGAAAAATACAAAATGTACAATTTGAGGAAAAGAGGAGCAACAGGAAGTGGAATAGAGCTAAGTCTTGTGTTCAAGAAGATCAATAGTTTAAAGAAAATCCTGATGTAAACTGGAATAAAGGTGGTATCAGGTAATGGTGCACACCTTTGATCCTAGTGTAGTGCCAGGGAAGTGTTAGTGATCTCCCAAAACACAGAAGCCAATCTGATGCAACTCACAGCAGGGTCTTTATTCTTTTTGAGCTAGCTCAGGCCCCCTGATGGTTTTGGTGGTGGGAGAGCCCTGAAGGTCTGTAGGGCAACACTTAATAGTAAACAGCATCCCAGAGGCAAGTGTGCAAGCATCTAATTGGAATGCTACTGTGGCCTTTAACATTATTGGTTGGTGCTGGGAGTCATATCATAAACTTAACTTCTGCTCCCCTCTGCATTGGTGGTTATTAGACAAGGGGTGGGCTTGTAACCTGAGGGCTACAAGTTTGTTGGGGGAATAACCTAGAGATGCTGGTCTTGTTGAGGTTGTAACCTGGAAACACTGGTCTTGTTGTGGATTAGCCTAGAGACTGGAGCTAGCTAGACTCTGGTTTTGTTGCGGGATGGGGGAGGGACAACTTTGAAACTAATGCTAGGTACTAGCCTGTTAGTTTGCCTGAGTTCAAACATAGGTCATAGTTCTCTAAAATGAAGTCTGAACGTAAAAGATTTGGCATCTCATCAGTACTGGAGTCAGAGACAGCTATATCTCTGAGTTTGAGATCCAGATTGAATTTCAGGATGGCCAAGCTTAGACAGTGAAGAAGACCATCGATAACAGAAAGCTGATGAAGATGAAATTGAACAAGAAAGCCAAGTTCTAACCCCAGCAAGTAGCTCTCCACAGCAAGTATCCTATGGTCTGGCATCTCCAACATCTTAGGGTCTCAAGGTAATCCAGGCTTCACCTTCACAGATTCATGCAATGGCCTCTTCAGTCCTCCATGCAGGGACACCCCTAAACACAAGCAGGGAAACCCCCAACACATGCAGGGACATCCCTAATACATGCCTAGCACCAGCAGCTTTCCTAAGTCACAGAGGGCGATTCTACAACCTCTTTCTTCTGTCCTTGACTCTAAAGCCAAAAGAAAAATGCGACCAAAGCTGCCAAGTTCTGTTCCAATATCTTCCATATTCTCCACTGCAAAGGAAGTCATCTCTTTCCAAGTGCCACCTTCTACTCTACACCTCCCTTGATTGTCACAAGTAAGCCTCTGAGTGGCATGTGAGCAGTTTATTATTAAATTGTGAAGCAGTTAGGATTTCTAATGCTGTGATTAAAAAAAAAGTGATTAAAAACTACTAGGAGAGGAATGATTTCTTTTATCTGTCACTTCCACATCACTGTCCATCACTGAGAGAAGTCAGGGCAGGAACTCAAGGCAGGAACCTGGAGGCAGGAACTGAAGCAAATGCGATGAAGGAGTGCTGCTTGCTGGCTTGATCTTCACAATCTGCTTAGGCTGCTCTCATACAGCTCTGACTGCCCAGGGATAGCACCTCTCACAGTAGGCTGGGCCCCTCTCACATGGATCCTTAATCAAAAAAATATCCCGTAGCATTTCTTACAGACCAATCATATGGAGGCATTTTCTCTATCGAGGTTCCCTCTTCTCTGATGACTCTAGCTTGTGTTGAATTGAAGAGGGTGTGGGAACTAGTCAACACAGCCAGAGAGATGAAGGAGGCTGTACACCAAGGTCTACCATGGTGTATTGGTATGTGGTAGAACTAAGAAACATATAAAAGTTCCTCTGACATAGTGAATCTGTTAGCTGCAATTTTGCCCTTACAACATCTGGAAGCAAATGCCATTGTCCCAGTTGTGGCTGTGATGGGATTCTAGAGGGCAAACTAGGGATGCTACTATCCATCCTTGTAAAGGATCAAGCAGCCCGTCCGGCAGATTGTGCTGACACTGGGAAACAGGGCTACGTTCCACAGATGTTCCCAATCAATGAGCCTTGGTCCATTAGCCAACAGCGGCAATGCAGATACCCTCCACTCTCTTAGAGAGCAGCATGGCCATGTTTCTTAAGAAGGTTCAGTGTTTTCATGCCTTTGACACCATCATCCTACTTCTAAGAAACACTGGTCATTCATTATTTGTAATAATAAAAACCCTAAAACCCAGCTAATGTCCAATAACAGAGGAATTGTTAGATAAACACTGGAGTGCTTACTTGTTGGTACATTAAACAGCCATTAAAATTAAATTTATTGAAAGTATAACAAAATGGGAAAATGCTAGCATGAAATGTTATGTTTTAAAAATGAGGTTTCAAAGTTATGCAAGTCAGATCACTATTAAACAACTAACAATAGCTACATACTCAAAAGCCATGAAGCAGAATCATATTCCACAATGTATCACCCCAGATATTCCACTGTGTGTCTGAGGATCATGTTAAGGACTCTTTCTCCTTTGAATTTACTTTCCCTCCTTCCCTCCCTCCTTCCATCCCTCCCTCCCTTCTTTCCTCTCATCTTGGGCAACATGAGAGAACCATGGCTAATTTATTCCTTTCTTTAATTTTTCAGAAGTTCCAAATTGCTCTGTAACAGTGATATGCTCATCTCTCTTTTTTTTCTTATAAAGAGAAAGAAGGCAAATACAGGAAAGACCCTGATTTTCATCCCCTGCACTGTAGAAACAAGGATGAAAGTTAAAAAAAAATAAGTGGAAAGAAGAGAGAGAGGAAGGGAGGGAGGGAGGGAGGGAGGGAGGGAGGGAGGGAGGGAGGGAGGGAGGAAAACTTCCAAGGAGTAAGAATCCTTAAAGTGATCCTCAGAAACATAGTGGAGTATTTGTGGTGATACATATGTTGTCTGATTAACTGGGTTTAATTAGTGTTTATTATGATCCCTTGATCATAACAAAGACCCACTGTCTTTGTTACTGGAAACATAAACCTCTTAACTATACCACATTAGCTGAAGCTAGCCCCATATTTGCCAGGTTACAATAATTATGAACAATGTTTTACATACTCATTTTTTTATAATGCTTTTCAAGCCTTTGGTTCCACTAGAGCAAAGCATTCTCCTCCTGGGAACAAGACTTGCCACTGGGGTGGGAGAACACGTGAAAACTACTCTGCTGTGGCAATCCTATGTTGGGTCCTTTGTATCTAGTGACTGAGACTGAGGGCTATGGACTCACATGGCCCTTGGTTTACACCACACCTACACATCCATAAATATCCCTGAGGGACTTTTTAGCCCCTTGGTGCCTTGTCTGAATTCCAGGTTTAAAATCACCATGAAATGCTGTCAGTGCCTAAGGGACACCAAGACATATGGTTTCTTGTTGAGAGAATAGGCTAAGGAAACCTTGACATACCCAAATCAAACTTCACTTCACTTTCTAGGTTTCTCTATTTCAGACAAATTTGAAGTTTTGTCACAAAAGCTGTGATGCTCTCTCTGGAAGCATTGCCTGACATATCCTGTCTTCTGACTTTGTTTTAAATGAAATCCATCACTTCCTCTGGGCTGACTGGGAGAGCAGGGAGACTCAACCTTGAGTGCAGCCTAGCACAGAACGCAGCTCCTGCAGCATCTTCACTCAGGCAGACCCTACCTGGGAAATGGAGGAACGGTGAACTGGTGATTTAATTAACCCTCAGAGTCTCTGAAATAAACATTTTCTCATTTTCTCTGTGAAGCTCTGAGGCCTCTCTTGTATCCAAACCAGGAGGTCTCTATTTCTGCCTCTCCTTCTGTTTCTGTGCTCTTGAAGCCCCCATAATACATTGGTAGATGACTTGTTTGCACAGAGGGACACCCTCCCCCCAATTCTGGAGGTGTTAGAAATTCTGCCCCTTATCAATTTTCCACGGGCTGACTCTATTCCCTAATGGCACTACATCGGTACACACCACAGACGTTGGATGGGAAACAAAAGGAAAAGCAAGAAATATAGAGCCATACAGCCACCCCTCCTTGTCTAGTCCCCGTGTGTCCCACTGACAATGCTATGTGGAAGGGAAATTGTTCTATCAGTGACTGTGTTAGATTCATGACCCCACCACAACCTTGAATTGGCCTTTAGTTGTCGCTGATGGGAACTGAAGAACAGCGCCTGTCGACGTGATTGCCACTCTCCAATGAATCAGAACATACAGGGCAAGGAACAGCACATTAAAACAGCACCAGAAATATATCACTGTGCTTTTATATAGATGTATTGCTTTTGCCTGGGCATATAAATGATTGGGCTAGCCACTTATTTTTTTCCAATGACTATAAATTAAAAATAAGCCAAGAGTTTTAAAATTATGTTCTATGTGAAAAAAAAAATCAAGGCAGCCCTTTGAAGGCAACAGTCAAATATTTAAAGACCATCTTATGTGGATATTTCAGCCTTTGCAATTAGAGGAGCACGAGTCTTGCCACCTGAGGGTCATGTTACTTAACTCTTGGACATGAGATTTATCCTAGTTGTCACTTGCTAATTAATGTTTTTTTTTAAGTGCCTGTTTTCCATTCTTGTCTGTTTAACAAAGAGAATACAATTCACAAAATTATGCTGTGATTTGGATAGCCCAGGATGAGGTTCTGGGAAAGGCAGGTTGTTCTGGGAAAGATAAAAGATCAATGAATCTTCAGTCTGGGAGTTCTAGACCCCCTGGAAAACATGAAGTAGTTGGGCTCCCTGCCCCAGGAGCACACATGTACACACCAGCCTTTGTCAGAAAGAGTTTCTCTTTCACTTCAAGGATTCAGATTCTCTGAAGCACTATCATGGAGTCCACAGGAAGGTCTCTTGTTTTTAAGGTTCCTTTTTATAACCTTATAAAGTTGTGTCAGACTGGGGTATGGGAATCAGCCATGATGGACGTGTCCAAGGAATGATTACTAACATAGGTCATCTGTGGATGTCCGTGAGGGTTTTACTCTTCAGACGTATGCATATCTGAAATGCTTCAAAGGTTTGAAATTACAGTCTCACCTTCAGACTCTCTGTGGTCTGGCCTCTGCTCACTTCCTTGATGCCTATCACTCTTTTTAAAAATTAATTTTCTTCCCACTTGAAAGCTACCCATACATGGCCCCACTGGAACTTCCTGCCTCAAGCTATTTACAGTCCAGGGTGATGTTCAAGGCACAGTTCAAACTGGATCACAGACCTGTGTCTTGTGGAGCTTGTGTTTGATGGAAAGAAGTCAACAAGCGTTTATATAAGTTTAATCATTTCAAATTTTATGAAAAATTACGATGGAACAGTGCCGAGCTTGAAAGTGAATGTTATCCTCTTTAGAGAGACTTTAGCTGGGATGGGAGAAATGAGAAACACTTATATATGCATATATTAAAATGCCACACAAACATGTTTGATTGTGTTATTTTAAAATTGTTAAAAATCTTAATTACCTAGGTTTGATCACTACACATTACATGATTGTATCAAATTATCACAATTACTTCATACGTATGTATAAGAAAAATAATATTTGACAAAAGAAATAGCTGCATATCGAAAGGAAGGAAGCATCGTCTGGCAAACAGCAGTGAGCACAAATGCCCAGAGGCCAGTGCGAACCTGGCAGGTTGGAAGTCAGAATGTAAGCTACTTGGCATCTGATGCACTCTCTCAGAAACTTAAATTATCCATGCAGCTGTCCAGCTTACTGATATGCTTTGAGCAACAAGGGAGATTACAAATTAAATGTTTTATTTCCCTGAAATAATTTTGATTTTTTTTGTCAAAATCTAGGCATACACATAAAATAATTCAAGACCTGGGATTTGCAGGAGACCCAGAGAGGTAGAGTGGTTTGCCCAAGGATCCACCACTGGTTAATAAGTTAACATAGTGGAAACATCAGAGGAAAGCTTGCCTTTGTTGGGTGATGTGCTTGCACTATGCTACCTCCCCATTGTCTCCCAATAGCCAACAAATGTCACTTTGATTTGAAAACCAGTCTGGTGTCAGGTTTCATATAGAATTATAACACAGAGACTTAACATCATTATGTGGTTTCCAACTTTTAGGAATTTTTGATGAAATACTAGCTGAGGTCCCCAGGTTTCTTCAGAGATTGACATAGCCACAGGTCAACTAAGAATCCCTTTGTTCTCCATGGAAATGCAGATAATGGAGGTCTGGGAGACTATTATAGCTCCAACTTCATTACCTCTGATGATGTCAGCAGTTAGGAAACACGGATGTCTGTGGCAAGAAAGAGGACCTTGCGACCCCACGTTGATCCAGTTCTTACAGTCTTCTGGTCCCCAAACTCAAAGGATAGCAAACAATAACTTTGACTAATCATGGGAATTCTTTGAGCTAAAGGAATCTAGTGTTCTAAACTTAAGGGAAAAGTTAAAGTTGGGTGAATGCAATACTTTTAGTAAGACAGTGTATTCTAGCATTTCTATGCAACTATCACTTAAGTCTCTCAGCAATATACCAGTATTGAACTCTCTCACTGAAAAGTCTAAGAAAGAAAAGGTTCTGGCCTAGCCTCATATTGAAATGTTCTTTTAATAAACATGCTCAGGAAGATGAAAATACAAGACCTGGTATCCAAATATCAAGTTCTATGGGCAAGGCTGTGGAGAAACATTTTCCTGTGATGCCGATGAGACCTTAAGACCTTAACCTGGTACACTATTTGGAAGTGTAATTTGAATGTGGTTGACTAAGTATAATTTGGACATGGTGTGTGTGTGTGTGTGTGTGTGTGTGTGTGTGTGTGTGTAAGAATGTGTGCCAGCCCATGTCTGATTCTCCCTCAAGGTAGGTAGGCCCGTCCCACAGCAAGGTGGACTGGAGGGAGGGAAGCTTAACCAGGCATGAATGGGTACTGTGCAGGATCTCAGTCAGCAACAAGTGCACATACAAAGAACACACACCAAAGGAACAGCTCTAGAGAACGGCTTCACTTTATTGGAAGGGTGAGAAACAAAAGGTGATTTAAGTCTTTGGGGATGATTATAGGCTATTGGGGTGAGTATACATCATTGACCCAGGGCCAGGGTGCTGGGATTGCCTAATTTTTACATGAGGAGGAATTCCAGGTGCTGCTGGACATGACCTTATAAGGGAAAAGGAAATTTAATCTGACTACTAGATATGTGACCTCCTCTGGTAAGGCAAAGGGGCTGGGGTGGGTGCATGGGTCTCCATGTGCCAGGACATACAGGCCGAGGGCACTAGAAAGTGATCCTACTCCTGCTGATCTCAGGATGATATTTCCAGGGTTTGGACATGCCTTGACTCCACTCTTGCTCCAGGCCTGTTCTTCCAACTCTTGCCTAGGGCCCACTGGTCCCATTGTATGCATATGTGTAGATATGGAAATATATACACACACACACAGTCCTCTGTGTATGTGTGTATGCACATGCTTATTGTCCAGGAATTCCACTTTTCTTCTGAAAAATCCACACTGGAGGTAAACGTCCAATTATATATGAATACATATGTCAAGGATTATTTCAGTATTTCAGCACCTGTCGCAAATATCAAATATTAGAAAGAACTTTAATGCCTGGGGCCCTCATGAATAAGCCACGGCATAGTCATTTAGTAGTATACTATGTCACTGTTAAAAAAGAAGCATAGATGTCTAGTATATGCTGTTCCATGGAAAAAACAAAGTTCAAGGTGACCAGTAGTATAATATCATACATGAAAAGAGAAGACAAGAGAAAATATAACAATATAACAATACCCCTCACTTACACAAAAGAAATAAAGATAAACTAGAACTACTGGGGACAGTCACTGAACAGGAGGGAGGGCATTGTAGAGAATGAGGAACGGGAGTAGGGTGTCAGGATGAGGACGGCCGATGCTTTACGGCCCCAGTTTTTACTGTATTTAGTGTAACCCCAAAGTTAACTTCAAAAGTTAGCATTGACCAGAATATAAAGATTAACTGATTATATTCTTAACTGAACATAAACAATAAAAGTGACAAATACTCTATGACAAATACATGCATACCACACACACACACACACACACACACACACACACACACACACACACGAAATCCAGGTCTCTTGCTATGGAAGAAAAATGTTACTGGTAAGAAAAGGCAAAGGCAAGGGGAACAAAGCAGAGGCATCAGCATAAGGTCATCATCATGGTTGGACAGATGGATGGATGGACGGACGGACAGACGGATGGATGGAGGGATGGATGGATGGATGGACAGACAGAGAGATAGGCTGATGGGCAGAGTGAGAGATAGAGGGATGAGTAGAGTAATGGATGTTTTTTCATGTCAACTTAACTAAACCATGGCTGCCTAGTTATTGGGTTAAGCATCTTTAGAGTGTGTAGAAAGATGTTTCTGGGGGAGCAATGCAGCTGACAGGGTTACTTTACATTTACCTACTAACGATTAGCAGTAAAACTTTTTTATATGTTGAGGTTTTTTATTGTATGTGTTGTGTGTACTGTTCATGTCTTTAAATTTTTGTTAAAATTTCAGTCAAAATTTCTGAGTTCCTTTTGTAATGAGTGAACTGTTCCTCTGCCTGTGACATACACTGCAAATACCTCTCCTTAGTTCTGATTATCTTTCAATATTTTGAATGCTGTTTCTTAAACCTGCAAATTTATATTCATTTTTTATAGTCAAATTAATCAAACTTTCCTTTGCTGCTGAATTTTATTTATACTTTTGGACATATGTTTAATCACTATTCCCCAAAGACTCAAAGACTTAGATACTACTTTAGCAAAAAAAAAAAAAAATCTAACTTATTTTATGATCATTTTAACCTGGGAGTGAGGGTGGGAGAGAAAGGAGAGGAACAGGCAGAGATGGGAGAGAAAGAGAGAGAGGGGGGGGGAGAAAGAGAGAGAGAGAGAGAGAGAGAGAGACTTTAGAAACGGCCCTGTTAAATGCTTCCTGTTCCCACCTCGATTCAGCCACTTCTCTTGACTGCGAGCCTCATTGCCAAAGCTTTTAGCCTCCAGCAGCTGGGCTCCTCTCATCTGTGAAACAGGAGTTTAAAGCTAGCCTTGCACTCCTATGATGATCTGACATGCGTCTTTCATTCTTTCATTCTTGCACTAAGGAGATATTTGTGGCTGTATTCATAATGAGCCTAATGCTAAGCGTTAACACGGTGGAAACCCAGAGACCAGTTCCCTTTTCCTTCCTTTTACCGCATCAAGATACCGCCACTTCGCTAAGTGCAAAGAATCTGAGAGCATTTCGCCAATTCATCCGGGTGTCCTTCAAAACTCTTTGCCCATTGAAACTTTGTCTTTTGAATTATCCTCAGATTTCTGTTCCAAAATGAATCAGAGAAGAATGATGAGGATAAAGGAGTTAACATCCATCGCTATAGTGAGCTAGCTAGAGCTGGCCGGAAGACGCACGGCCTAGACTATTATCTTCTTTCTCCGGTTCTTTTCTTCTCCTAGGCCCAAGCTCAAAATCTTGTAGTGATTTTTAAGGGAAATAGTTTCTTAGAATCTGGAATCTTCCACTGACGCTGGCTCTTCTGAGAGGTACATGGGTACTTGCAGGAATTTCTGTGGCCCAATGTGTTCTTCTTGCCATGGCCAACCCCTTTCTGGTTTCCCAATAACATGAAGCAAATCCTATAGAGTCTAGTGTTACTTTTACATTCAATGATACCTTAAACACAACCAAGACTATTCCCTTTTTATAGCTGCTTTGAATTTATTTGGACATGATGAAATTGCTACCCATCAATAAGTTAATTTAATCTCTCATTGATATTTGTTTTTCTCGTTGACTTATCCTTCAGTGATTTGGAAATAGATGCCCTTTGTCTTGTGACAGGTTACACTTCAATAAAACTATTGATATGTACAAATTAAAAATGCATTTGGTATACCTAATCAAACGATCATCCTTTCTGAAAATATGTGAAGCTATTTTTGTTGATATATGTGTGTGTGTGTGTATATATATATATATATAAAACACTGAGGGTCCTATAACAAAACAGTATGACCAAAATAAGCTTGGGGAGCAAAGGATTTGTTTGATTTACATGCCCATGTCACAGCATTTAGCAAAGTCAAGGCTGGAATTCAAGGAGAAACCTAGGGTTCTAGGAGCTGGCACATAGGCAGGGGAGGGATGCTGCTTACTGGCTTGCTCTTTGTGGCTTGCTCAGCTTGCCTTCTAGGATCACTTACCCAGGGATGGTACCACTCACAGTGGGCTAATCCCTTCCACATCAATCATTAATCAACAAAATGTCCCACAAACTTGCCTATAGCCCAACTTGATGTGGACGTTTTCTCATTTGAGGTTACTTCTTTCTAAGTGACTCTAGCTTGTATCAAGTTGTCAAAAAAACAAGCAAGCAAGCAAACAAACAAACAAAACAAAACAAAACCCTAAACAACACATTGAGGGACTGAGGAGATGGCTCAGCAGTTAAGAGCACTTGCTGTTCTTGTAGAAGAGCCAAATTTGGTTTATGATGGACAACTCACAATTTACCACCTATAGCTCTAGCTCTAGATCCGATACCCTGTCTTGTCTCCATTGGCTTCATGCACTCACATGCTCCTAGATCCAGGCAGACATGCACATACATAAAAGATAAAATAAATCTTAAAGTATAAATAAAATGAAAATGGAATATTACATTGATAAAGTGGTATTATGCAATAAAAAATAGTATTTTTTCCCCAATTTCCTGACAGAACTTCCGACACTTTTGTAATCTCACGTGTGCAAACCAAGTTTTGTAAGCTAGTGAGATGATTTCTGTGGTAAGGGGGGCTAAATAGACTCAGACTAGATGCTCAGGAAGATCAAAATTTGTCTCAATGATTGTACCTCAGGTTTCTATGGAAAACCCTTAGCTGTTATGTATGGACAGTTTTCTTGCTGGTGATCACATCTGTGGGCTAGAGAATGACAAGCTTACTCAGAGAGGACATGGGAGCTATACAATTTTTAAACTTCTCTGTACTAAGCTTCCTAAACCCTTACTTGAGCTCTTTAAGGGGCTACTGGCTTCAATGTTATCTTTCTTCTCTTTCTCTTTTCTTCTCTCTAGCCTTCTAGTTTTCCCAGGTCCTCTTTTATTTCTTACTGTTTTCTCAAGGTCTGAACACTTAACTGTTACTCTTACAGTCTTATTTTTGACTGGACTTAGAAGTACCAGCTCTCATCGAGGACAGCCTACGTCTCTTGACAATCTGTTCCTGGCATTTGTCTTTGGCTTCCTTCAGTCTCTTGGCCAAAGTTTTAGCACATTCTGCAGCTTCCTCCTTGTTTTCTCTAGTGTTTCTAAGAAATACGTCAGATTTTGTGTTGCAGACTGCACGGAGTAACATACCACTGAATCTCGGATGCTTTGGTCCTGGGCCTGTACTTTCTTCTTTTTTTTTTTTTAAGGGATTTTTGACAACATATTAGTCATCATCATCATCTTTAGAGAAACCGGGAAGCTTTCAGATTGTTAGCTCTTTCGAACCTCAACAACTGAGGCATTGTAGTATCTGTCAGCCCAGGAATAACTTCACTCCAACACAAATGCACACTTTTTATACAATAAACATGTTGAGAGCTCTTAAGATTGGCATCCACAGTGCATCTCCGAACAGGCTCATGTTTCCTTCTTCAGAGACAACGTCTTAGAGAGCCCAGGCTGGCTTCTAACTCAATACGGGCCTGGAGATGACCTTGAACTTTGATTTCTGCCTTTCACTTCCTGACTGTTGGGATTACAGGCATTCACCACATTACCCATTCTGTGCTGTGTTAAGGATCAAAGGGCACTCTAGGCAAGCATTTAGCAACTGAGCTACATTCTTGATACCAGAAGTAAATATTTATAATTATTTGAGGCTAAAAACGGATTTTATTTTATTTATGAATTATGTTTTACATTTATATACACATAGCTTAGCCAGAAAGCAAATATTATATAAAGTGAGCAAAATCTGTACTTCATATTTTTCTCTCTGTCACTTTGGTTGCTAATACAACACTATTTTTGTCTATATGTGATCCTGTCTTGAATATGGAAAAAAAAATGGGTGCAAACCCCAGACCACTTCCTTACAACATCTTCTGTAGTTGCCCCTGAGCATTTATAAACTATTTTATTATAATGCTTTTCCTTTTAAATCTTCTTTAAATCATGCAGAGAGGCATTGTGATGAAATTTTATTATATTTACTTATAGGTTATATTATTTGCAAATTTTATTTCTGAACAATGAAAGGTTTAAGTATTTGCAAAATAATAATAATAATTAATAATGATGATGATAATAATTTGTTTCTAAAGGTTTGAGTTCTGCTGTTTTATTTCATCAGCTACTCATAATGACTTTAATGGGAATGCTTATAAACCTGATTTGATAAATTCAGGAACTGCAGCCCCTTGTGAATATATAGTTGCCAAAACTCATACAGCTGAGAAGTGGGAAAGCCAAGATTCTAAGTTATGCTCACAAATAGCTGAACTTGATAGAAGCAAGACAACAAAAGATAGAAGGTTGAATTAAGCAAGAAGGATAAAGAAAGAAAATAGACGAGAAGAGTGTAAGAGAGGAGAAAAAGCTATTAGTTCCAGATGTCCAGTAAATGCTTATTGTACCTACCCAAAAGCCACAACCACCACAGGACAAGTGGGTAGCCTCCTGAGTGCACTCAGGGCTGAGGCTTTCTCACTCCTCCCTAGCCCCAAGTCATATCTTCAGGGAAACCAGAGCAGGACAGAGTCAGGAAGGGGTTTCCTTCTGAGGAGTCACAGGCAGGCAAAAGCTAGTGAAGTCCAAGGTTGTGATAGTCTCATTTACGAAGATCTTGTCTTCATCAAGAAACAAGGCTGCCAGTGTGTAGTAGACATGGCCATTGATTTGGATATTTCCAGAAGAACATCATCAGATGGGGATTGGTTTAAACCACTGTTACTTTCCCCACTAGCTCCATTTCCTTCATGTGTCAGGGAACATTAATGTGGTCCTAGGTATGATCAATTCCAGCTAAATGGAACATAAGCTACAGACACTTTTAGTTTGAGTGTAGTGGGATATATTTTTATAGTTTGCATATATATTTGTACAATTAAGGATGTCCATCTATCCTGGGGTAAAATGGCTTCCAGGAATATTTCTCTCCCTATCTATGCTGTCTCTTCCACAACAGATCACATTTGAAGACAAAAGCCCAGGGCTGTGTGTACAGAAGTGTCACACAATACTTGACATCTGAGGTTTATGGGTATCATAGACAAACAATGTGTGAAATGTTTAGGACTAGGAAGTTTTCTACAGAAAACTCTTCCAGATCCTAGAGTTCATTAAAAACAAAAGCAAACCAACGAAAAATTTAAAAAGGCTTCCTCAGATTTCACAAAACTCCTAATGATAATTTATTGATAATACCTATCAGAGCTTGAATAGTTGAAAATAACATTTAAAATTTAAAAAGTAAAAGATAAATTTGGATGATAAAGAGAAGATGGAGGGATAGTAAGATAGCTCAAAGGATAAAAAAGCACTTGTCATCAAGCCTGATGGCTTTTGTGTTGAAAGTAGAGAACAAACACTCAAAACTTGTCCTCTGAACTCCAACATGTGTTCTGTGGCACAGACATGCACTAATCACTCCCCCAACAAGTCAATAAATAGATAAATTTCATTTTTTAACATTTATTTTTATTTTTATTTTATTTATTATATGTAAGTACACTGTAGCTGTCTTCAGACACCCCACAAGAGGGCATCAGATATCATTACAGATGGTTGTTAGCCACCATGTTTTTGCTGGGATTTGAACTCATGACCTCTGGAAGAGCAGTCAGTGCTCTTAACCACTGAGCCATCTCACCAGCCCCAATAAATATCATTTTCAAAAGAGTGAATTGTTTTTCTTTTTTTCTTAGAAAAACATAATAACAAATCATTTTTTAAATGAAGGTTTTGAACCAAAGGATGTAACAAATGAAAAAGTAATAAAGACAAATTCTGGACCATTCATTGATAAAATGATTAGAAATGTGTTAGAAATAGAAATATTTTAGATTCTGTGATGCTTGGATTGTCAGCTTTTTTAAAATGTTTGATTTGTTGTAATTTATTTTCTTTGTCATATTTTACTTTTGAGGTTGAGTTTGTTTTAGAATTTTGTATCATTTTCTTCTAGAGAGCCTCTCAAGCTTAACGAACTTATTCTCTATAGAACTTGGACTCATTTCATTGGGGGAGACATGGGTTAGCTATTTTCAGAGTGGTTTTATAGAGAGGTGATTAGAGTTTTTTTCATGATACCAGAAGACTACATCTATAACTAACAATAGAAATTGCAGAATAACAAATTTCATATCAATTTAAGGGAAAAAAATCATATTCTCAGCCTTCCAAACAAGAAGAGAGAAGCGGAGGTCAACAGTGAGGTCCAAAATAGTAAACCTGTTAGACCTGTTGCAGTAAAAACTCTAGGGTGGCATCATCAGTCACAAGGTCCTCACTTGCAGGGCCAACAAGGTGTACTGAGCTACAGATGTACTACTATGCTGTGTCTATGTACTATGAGTCTCTGCTTCTCCCTGTGTGTTCAGACTTGAGCTTTTCTCAATGGTACAACCTCACTCCTGCAATAGAATCTAAGGGAGGAGCTTGAAAGGAACGGGAATGAAAAGGACAGAAGACAAGGACAGTCAGCTGAGGGCTCAGGAGAGAGACTGGTTTCATGGCATCTCTGCAGTGCACCAAGAATCCACAGCAAACACTGAGTAGAAAGACCTCCATACGCTTTACAAAGACCTAATCATGTCCTGAGGCTCAGCCTCCACTAACGCTTCGATATTAACCTCTCCAGGGGTCACTTCCACAATGTAAGCCCAACATGCCACCCGGAAAATGTAACCGAGCATCAGTTTTACTCTTGCCTAACTGTTTTAAATGTCCTTGAACTGCATTTTCTCCACCAGGCGTAATTTTATGGATTGTGGATCACACTTACTGCTCAGCACTTCTTCCTCAACCCCAGACAATTGCAAACCTACTGAGTTGTTAACTCCTATGGTCAGCATTAATGTCCGAGACTAGTTACACCCAATGACTGTAGCACACTGTGATTAACACCTGCCCTCTGAGCTTCCCAGCGAAATCAGCACTCTGCTCTTGCTTCTCACCCAGCCAAACCCCAGGAGGAATGGCAGGATAACGACTTGTGCTAACTGCGCTTGTCTTTGGAACAGTTCGAATAGCTATCCCAATCTGACTACTTCCCTCTGACTATTCTCCTCCAGCTGGCTAGTTTTCTTTTTTTCTTTTTCCTTTCTTTCTTCCTCTCTCTCTCTCTCTCTCTCTCTCTCTCTCTCTCTCTCTCTCTCTTTCTTTCTTTTTTTTTTTTTTG
>NW_021604618.1:11070340-11079917 GCF_004785775.1 Grammomys surdaster | reverse complement strand
CTCTCTCTCTCTCTCTCTCTCTCTCTTTCTTTCTTTCTTTTTTTTTTTTTTTGTCAACTGGACACAAACAGAAATCACCAGAGAGAAGGAAGCCTTGAGAACATGTCTCCTTAAGATATGTCTGCAGGCAAGCCTGTGGGCATTTTCATAATTAGTGATTGATCTTAGAGGGTAAAGCTTGTGGGTGGGGCCACTTCTGGGCTGGTAGTACTCGTTTCTATTTAAAAGAAAATGCAGACAAGGACAAACCAGTTAGCAGTGCCTCAGCATCAGCTTCTGCCTCCAGGTGCCTGCCTCCAGGTGCCTGCCTCCATCCAGGTGCCTGCCTCCAAGTGCCTGCCTCCAGGTACCTGCCTCCAGGTGCCCGCACTGATTGAGTTCCTCACTTTCTTCAATGATGATCAGTGATGTGGAAGCTTAAGCCAAACAAACCCTTTCTTCCCCAAGCCATCCTTATCTTGAGAAATTGTATTTGGTAGCTGTGGGTGTATGTGGCTATACTATTCACTTTACAGGCAGGTTGCTTCCAGAAAGTCACACCAAGTCTGCAGGTTAACCCATTTCTTTTTTTTTTTTTAACTAAGAATACTTCTAAAACAGAAATTGCAGTAGGAGATATAAAAAGCTTTAGATTCTTAAGCATCTTAAAGCTGCAAAGGAACTTTATTAAAAGCTTCTTATTTTCCATTTGTTTGCATAATTACATCTTGAACAGCTTCTCAAAAGAAAGTTGGTCACATCCTACCACCCACATGACCACTGAAGACACCTTTCTCATGATCCTGTATACTGTATCAGTGTCACATAAGAAACTCAGGAAAGTGAACCAGGCAATGATAGCCAGGCACTGAAGGGCACAGATTCCACCCTGAAAGGGTTAACAAGTCTGTTAACACTCCCCATTCGGTTTTCTCATTGTGCTAGCCCACTCAATATATATCACTGAGCTGTGAGAATTGGGGGTGTGTTTGGGTGCTCTGCTTTAGGATGCCAATGCCATTGAGTCTACCCCAGAGGAGACTGTCAGGAAAGAGAGTCTACAATGTTCTCAACTGAGCCACTCTACGATCTCTCTCACTGCTCAAGTGAACTGAAAGGGAGGTTGACAAATTCCCGATATCAAAACCAGCTGTCAGAACAACATAGGGTAATAGCTGTCCTTGTCAAATGCACCAATTAATTCACCCGACTGTCAATGTTGGGGTAATTGATAGACTCTGCAATCTGGCTGAGTAATGAAAGTTGAAGGCATTACTAAGTCCCCTTCACCTCCTAGCATGTCTCTGAATGTGGAACTGAGGCTGTCAGAGCTGGACAATGTCAATAACCTCTGCCAAAATTAACACTTGATTTTTAAAGGGTTGTGTGTGTATGTGCATAGCCGGGGGAGGGAGCAACCGTAATCATTAGTGTCTGTTATCATGACTCCTTCCCCAGAGTGTTATGAGCAAATGCTCAGAGGAAAACGTCAAGGAAGTAAAAATTCAGAGGTTTACTGGAAGCTTGTCTGCATACAGACACAAACCATCACCAATGTGGAAATGCCATTTAAGATAGCAATAGCCCAGACTTTTCTGCTGTATGTATTTATTATCCAAGAGTGGGAAAGAGAGGGATGGATTAACTGAAATGGAGCCAAAAGATTACTAGGGAATATTTTTCATTTCTATGACAGCATTCTCCAAAGAATGCCAGGTACTGGGAATTTCCCCATGGCTAGAGCTGTTGGTTAACGAGACTCTATGTAAACATGGTGGATTCTAAGGTGAAGATTACCGTGAGACAGTATTAGCTGTGAGTACCAGGGTAGTAAAGAGCCTAGGAGGGTCTCTAGGAAAGCAAGGGTCATTTCCACAGAAGTCAGCTAAAAGCATAAGGCCCACGTAGATACAAATAGCCCAGGTGGATAAGCTGTGAATATAAGGGTCATAAGATCTGTCCTGATAAACAAGTATAACCCTTGTCTGCTTGAGTTATCTACTGGCTTCTAAGACACACTGAGCATGCATCCTTAAGCCAATGGTAATATACAAAATTTACTGTGACTTTACTACAGTCAAGGTTTTAGTAAACTTTAGGCATTATCACACTATTCACAATAGCCTTATGGAGTCAATGCAAGAATAATTTTGTTTAATGCTCACAGAATGGTCTTCCTCAACAGACTGACACCTATAGTAACTGTTTCCCTCCTATTACCCTCCAGTGGAAGGATCCTTTCTTGCTGGGCGAGGTGCTCAGCACCCTGATCTGATAAATGAGATACTAATGGAAGGAACAGAGAGTCTGCAGTGAGCGCTGCCACGATGCCGGGACTGGTGGGATCAGCCGGAGGATGTGGAGGGAGGCTGGGAACAGAGCAGGGAGGAAATTCGTGGGTGGGAAAGGGCAAAAACAGGTTAAATATTGCTGCGAGCTAATACTTCAGTCCTTAGGATGTCGTTTAGGAAAGCCAACAGAAACTGGAATGTATTTTCGATTACACTTGGGCTGTTGGAACCAAGGCTTGCTATGTGTGACACTGCTCTGAAATGGAGCCACATGATTTCTGGGATGATTAGCATCTACCAAAAGACAGAGATATTAGAACTCAGAAATCGTATCATTTATTCCAAGCTTTCAGCACATTCGCAAAATTGGGAGTTAGCCTAAAGGAGGAAGCTCCTTATGTTTACAAGGCATTCTGGGACAGTCTTGTTTTCCATGGCTCTTTTCTTAGTTAGCTATACCATGTTCCCTCTGAATCTCAGTCAAACATTCTGCTTTCTCTTGGTAGTAATAATTTCAAACACTGGGCGCTTACTCTAGCCAAACCCTTGCCTTGCAACTTCTCGTTTCATCTTTGTGTAATCTCAGGGAGGTGATGTAATCTTCAGTTCTAGAAGCAAAACCAGGGAGGCTGAAGCAGGTGAAGGCTTCCATTGCTACTTTGCATGGGTGGCTAGATCTGAATCTTGGCCTACTTCTGCTTAACACTGAGTATCCTATATCCATTTTATTTTCTATAGGGCCATCACCACGACCACACTTCAAGTAAATGGAAAGCAATGCTTAGAAATGCCACAGGCGTCTTTCTGGCCTCTGCCTGTTTTCCTTTTGAATATCTGGCTTGCCCGACCTGGGAAAGGGGTATATCAGTGAATTATCTATGTGCTTAGAGGAGAGAATACTGAGCAAAAGCTAGGGAGACCAGACCGGGGCATGTGGTTCCTGATCTCAGCAGCATGGAACTGGGATTTGTCTAGGCAGGCAGTCTTCCATTTAGATATCAGGATCAGAAACAGTTGCTTTCTTCTGTAGTGGGCTTGGGGTGGACATCGAGTAAGGTCCCTTCACCTTGGTTATGATCTTTACAATGAGAATGTCATTCACATGCTACCACTTATGTGAACACAAGCAGAGCTTTATACCGTGTCTCCCAAGGTAATTATTTTTCATTTTTTTTCTTTCTTTTTGTTTTTTTGTTTGTTTATTTGTTTGTCTGTTTGTTTTTTGTTTTTTGTTTTTTGTTTTTGAGACAGGGTTTCTCTGTATAGCCCTGGCTGTCCTGGAACTCACTCTGTAGACCAGGCTGGCCTCGAACTCAGAAATCCGCCTGCCTCTGCCTCCTAAGTGCTGAGAGTAAAGGCGTGAACCACCACTGCCCGGTAATTATTTTTCTAAAAGCAGAACACTTTTTCTTCTTTTCTGCCTTTCATTGTGAGAGATTTCCTAAAGATAATTTTTTTCTTTAAAGAAAAAGACAATGTAAAATGAGAAAATCCTGTCCCAGTGTTTGCTTCTAGGGTGCCTTAACTAGAGAGAGGGCCTAACATCAGTATGGACAGGGAGTCAGTACCGACTAAAGTCACTCCTTCCTTTTCCTAGAGTGACTCAATTCAGAAGGCTTTGTTTTACTTCACTTGATATTATCTTTGGATTGCCCAATGAAAGCTGCCATGCTCAGGAGCTAAGTGTGTTGTCCTGCATGGGCATCACATCCATCAATTAACGCTTGTGCCTTCTGGGCTAAAAGAGTTATGTCCAAGTGCATCTTGATGCATGCTTCTCTAAACTCATTAGCCAAGCTAGACAGCAGAGACTTTTCATGTTTAATGGTAACCATCTTACACATATTCCAATTCTTTTTATAGAGGCTCATAATGTCCCACTGAGTATTTTTACATTTAAAAATACTTAAATTACAATAGTCTGAAAGTCCCTTGTAAAATAAAGTCAGACAGTACATATGTGGCTTTTGTGAAATGGAAGCTGTTGAATAGATTGTCAATATGTAATTCAAGAGTAGAATTTATTTGTATCTGTCTCTCCCTTGCTCTCTCTCTCTCTCTCTCTCTCTATATATATATATATATATATATGCATATATATGCATATATATATGGTACTATACACATATAAATGTATGTATATATATGTATAGTACCATTGTAATGTGATTATTCTTATTTCTTCTAATCTGTCTCCATAGTAAGAAAATGGAGATTAATAATGACCAGTTTTCTTCATAAGTTTTATTGCTTACTATAGCCCTTATATTTTTGACTACAATGAACATTGCTTCTCATTTAGGAGACAGTCTCATGTAACCCAGGCTAGCCTCAAACTCACTATGTATCCTGGGATAATTTCTAACTTCTTATCTTCCTGTCTCCACCTCCCAAATGGAGCACTTATAGGTATTGTGCCTCTCTATGCCTAATTTAAAAGCACATTTGCAGTTCATTGTTTCCTCAGATCCTCAGATGGACCTACATGGCTTTACTGAAATTCTGTTGTTCCAGTTCCTGAAGTCATTTTCTAGTGTGGTTCTGTGATATGTACATATTTCAGGATATCCCAATTGAATGTAAATTGTATTAAAAAAAAAAGACACTCTGGGGCAGGCATGGTGGACATCTTTAGTTCCAGCACTCAGGAGGCAGAGGTAGGCAGATCTCTGTGAGTTTGAGGTCAGCCTGGTCTACAAAGTGGATTCCAGGACACCTAGGGCTACATATAGAAACTCTGTCACAAAAAATAAAAACAAAAATAAAACAAACAAAAACAAAATGTATTCTATATATTCCCTGCCCGTTTCCACCTGATATATAGTTTATACTTAGTAAGTATTTGTGAACAAACACATAGTAATTTATTCTAAGTCGGTTTCTTTTCTGGTCAATTGACAGAAATGATTGTTGCACTATATAAAAAGGCCTCCTTGCCTTCTTAACTACAGCATGTTCTCCATGACCTAGCTATCTCTTCAGAGTGCAAGTCATCAGTGTGTCATGGACTATTAGCTTACTGTGTATTATATCACTACAACTTGGAGATTTCCAGATCGGATTCTTTGTTTCTGTCCTAACTGATTTAGATGTTCATTGAATTCTGCTTGAATCTTTGAGTTTTCTGCCTTTAAGGAAAACAGTGACAATTTATAGAATCAATTTTATTTCAGCAAACATCAACTTTGAGTGCTTATAATGTGGTGGATGTCACAATGATTAGCCAAACATACAATCTCATTTGTCAAGGACAATGAAATTTCATTTCTTTGGTGTTATTGCACAGGAACCCTTCCAATTTCAAATGTTTTAAAAAAGAGTTTCATAATGAAATGAGCTTGGAAATGTATTTATTTTTGAAATAAGATACCCTTGTATAGACCTGGCTTTCCTCGAACTCGCGATTATCCTGCCTCAGTCTTTCTAATACTGACGTTATAGGTGTGACAGAATCCAGAATCACAAAGGAGAAAAGCCTTACTGTTTCCTGTTGCTTCTCTTCCCAATATGAAGGACCTTATCACCTTGAACAATAAACCCAAATAAGCCCTTTCTCCCTTAGGTTGTTCTTGTCATGTATTTTGCCCCAGCCAAAATGAACTAATACAATAGGCAGGCATCACAACACTTGTTTCAAAAGAAGACTTCATTCTGTACCATGGTCAGCTTTTTATGTGAACTGGAACATATCCATTTTGCTTTCAGTTTGATTGGCAACCATAGGCTGACAAGAGTTTGTCACAAAATAACCAGACATATACGTGAACCTGGTGCATCTGTCCACTTATGACTCCTAATAGCTTTGCAAAGTAGAAAACACACGTTACTATCTTCTTCCCTATCAAGCAGTTTTCCTATGTGAATCTATTAAAATCAAATTCTCTATGACAAGGTACTGAGGTGAAGTTTGTAGTGTGTGTATAAGAGGCAGAGACAGGAAAAAGAGCAGCAGACAGCAGCAAATTCAAATGATTATCAGATATAACCTCGTGCTGTTTTAAAGATTTTTACAGTTGTCCTTGGCATTAGTTCAGAAGCCTGAAGGTTTCAAGCTGGTAGAGAATGCAATGTTGATATAGCCTCAATTCAATCTGAGTGTGTCCCCAAACAAGGATCTTCCTTGGTTTCTTGTTTATAGTATATCAATGTTTGGGTCTGGTCCTTTGTGACTTAAGTTTCCTACTGTCCTGGCTTCCTAAACTGTTTTGATGACTAATGGAATTTCTGTTGGTTGGTTTGGTAATGATTCTTCACGCAAGCGCATTGTTATGAAGGCAGTAGCCCTGTGGACTGTCCCGACAAGCGGATCCTATTATAATTCAGTGACTGCAAACCTCTCTCTGTCTGGATGTGATGAAGAGTCTGCCCAGACTCCCCTCCCCTCAGCTCCTTTGCTTCCACCACACTGCCTGCCTTTTGCTGCGTCTCTGATTGCAAGCTGTGCACATTCTGTGCCTCTGCCTGGATTTTCCTGAGGGGAGCCCAGCCCTCATCACAAAAGTCTTCTCTCACAGTTTCCTGTCAGAATTTGTCTTTAATCTCTCTCATTCTTTTGTTCTCTGTGTCCCTTCACTGTCCCAATCAATTTATATCTTGTTAATTGGATTATTTTCTTCATCAGATGCCTTAAAATTTAAAATCATATTTTTAATAACCTGGTTTCCATTTCATTTTCTTTCCTTTTTTCTCCAATGGAATTTGAGTTCCAGAAAATCAAGGTCTTTAAAATTCTTATGTTCTGTTTTCTCAGCCCCTAGAACAGTGCCTTATCTGTGCTCAAATTTTGGGTCATTAAGTGAATGGACAGAATTATAATAAAATAAACCTTGGTAATTTATGCTATTGTTTCTGTTCTTAATTCTGCCCTCATGTTCATTTACATAATAAATCATTCTGATTGAGTGTGGTAGATTCATAGCCCATAATCCTGCTGATTATACTAGGATTGTTATGTGAGCCATGCTAATAAATGTGTTTACATATAATAAATAATAATAACAACAACAGTAAGGCCCAATAATAATGATGAAAATAGTAGCCAATATTTTCTGCGCACTGGCCAACTGTTGACCATTCACCTGTTCCCCATTCAATTCTAACACTCAACCACAGTCCTGAAAAGCATGTTTTAGATGCTATGTAGGAAAGAAGAGCCATACAGCCTACAGTGAAGGAAACAGATTTGGGCCCTAGCATTTTTAACTTCATAAAACACACACATACACACACACACACACACACACACACACACCCCAGAATTTCTAAGTCATCTTTATCTCATTACAGGTTGAAGATACCTTATTCAAAATGCTTGAGGCCAGAAAAAAAATTCAGATTTGGACTTTGGTATATTTGCATATTCATACACATTTAGTACACATAATAAGATATGTTGAGGATGATACTCAAAATGCAACACAATTCTATGTTTCAAAAAATTTAAAGCATTTCAAGTTTCATATCTTTACACTCATTTATTTATTTATTTATTTATTTATTTATTTATTTATTTATTCATTTAGGTTTTTTGGGACAGAACTTTCTCTCTGTAATCCTGGTTGTCCTGGGACCCACTCTGTAGACTAGGCTGACTTCAAACTCAGAGATCTGCCTGCTTCTGCCTCCCCAGTGCAGGGATGAAAGGCGTGTGCCACCACTGTCCGACAGGTTTAGACTATTAATGTTCAGTCCATGCTATGCTATGAGATAGTATTTAAGGCATGCTGTGTTTTGAGATAGCATTTTTAGATAACATCTAAGACATGCTATCATTCTAAAGATAACACACTTACTTATTTGTATGTGTAGGTATGCCCATGACAAAGCACACATGTGGTAACCAGAAGACAACTGTGGGAGTCAGTGTTCTTCTACTTGTGGTCATTAGACTTGACATTTTTATCCACAGAAACCTCTCACTGGCCCTATAGCAACTTTTTATTAAATAATATAGAGGCAGGAAGACCAACTCTTTTTCTAATGGCTTTCCTGCATAACATCATGGTGCCTGAAGTTACATCATGGTGCCTGAAGTAACATCATGGTGCCTGAAGTAGGAACTCTGTAATAATTCTATGGCAAGTTTTCTTAAACTCAACACCACACACACAAGTGCTATGTGTATGTCAGAATCAAATTTCAATATGCAGAACATATCATTTAAAACATTTATTAAGCCAGAAGCATATTTATAAATTCCCCCCAACCGGGGGGGTTCTTAGTATGCTCATCAATGCTTGCTAATAAACTCTTCTGCAAAGTTTTTCTGACAGAGCATGGGGAACCAAACAGCTTCTTAGAGAAGAAAAGTAACTGAACTGCAAGATCAGGAGACAGGGGGAGTGAATCCCACCTCAAACACTCCAAGGTTAATGAGCCTCCAGTGAAGGGACGTGCCTGCTGGAACTTTCTAAGTTTACAGCTTCTTTGGGGTTCTGCTATGCACAACCCTACACTCTGTATAATCTCTTGTTTACAGTGAACAGTTCCTGCAGAGTGCCACTTGCAAAGAGAATTTTCACCCGTGCCCCCTTCTCTAAAGCTGTCCAGTCCTCCACATTCCCAAACAGTAACAATGACACCCTTCCAGGCAAGTGAATTCCCAGGCCTGGTCCTTTCAGGGTTCAGAGGTAAGGACCAGCAGGGGAGAGGCAGCAACAGTCCTGCCCTTGACAGATGCCCCAGTATGACAATGACCTGGGCTAGCTTTGTGTGAAGAAGGTAGGATCTGGGGTGTGCCCAGCTGGAAGCCGCCTGTAATTTAACACTCGCAGATGGAGACTGAGGGTGATATGATACCCCCAGCTGTCTCCCAGGGCTGCTTTCAAGGCCCCCCTCTGCTGCCTGGGACTCTGGATGACTTGGGAAGGGCCTGCTGCGGGTGGGGGCAGCCTAATAAAGCAGCTGGTCTATTAGAAGATAAGCTTTGTGGAGAATCACACAATCATCCCGAATCCCTCTAATCCCAAACTTTATTGCCCTAGATAATAAGCTTTGGTGGCGATGCTCCATTGCAATATGGAATTGTCTGCAGGCAGGCGGCACCTGCTGTGTCACTCAGTTCCCAGACTGCAACTGCGACACACAAATCAGGGGCAGGTGCATGGATCCCGCCTAGACTTTGGAAAGAAGCGGGACAGACAGGGGGGACCAGCCATTCTCCCACGGAAGGGTCCATACCGCCTGAGAGAAAAGGGTGTGCCTTAGCTCTGAGAAGGCTCTGCAGTTATTGCTGGAGGGTGGAGAGAGAGAGAGAGAGAGAGAGAGAGAGAGAGAGAGAGAGAGAGAGAGAGAGAGAGAGAGAGAGT
>NW_021604618.1:11037657-11069940 GCF_004785775.1 Grammomys surdaster | reverse complement strand
ATTGTCACAGGCTGTTCTCTCTCCCAGCATTCTTCTCTGCTTTCTTAGGGAGTGTACACATGTGCCTTTACCTCTGCTGCATCCCACCAAGAGGCACTTTCTGTCCTCCCTGCTCTGACTTCCTTTGTCACAGCAGGCCCTTGCAGCTAGATTTTTGTAGCTCCTGTTCTAATGAGGAAACCAAGAGTTGTTTCTACTCTTCTGATGACTATGAAGCATCTCAGGGCAAGAATCAACAGATTCATCTTTTTGCCCTCTTGTCCTCAGCATCTTGGAAATGCTCAAAAGTTTTATCAGCAAAAGGCAAACAAACAAAGCCAAGAGACTGGAAGCAACATAAATTCACACTGGATAGACTTTAGGTGTCACTCAAAACAGGAGGCAGATCTACAGAGATTCAGAGCTGAGAGCAAAGGAGCACAGGACATGAAAATAACATAAAATAGCACTGTCTGGAATGCTTCCTTATAAAACAGTTCTGGCTTCTGGAATGGTCTCTGGAAAGTGTTGCATATGGTAGGAAGCAGGGAGACTTATTTTACATTTTAAAACTATTTTTTAAAACATTTGTCAGCATTACCTTTTTAAAGGACTTTTTTTACGTTAAGAACTGTTTCTCTTTATTTTTAAATTATGTGTTTATATTTCTGTACAAGTGTGGGTTTGTGCATGCAGGTGCAGGTGCCTGTGTAGTTCAGAAGAGGCCTTCAGATCCCCTAGAGCTGGAGTTACAGGCGACTGTGACCCTCCCAAACTAGAATGTTGAGGACTCAGTGGGGCCTTCTACTAGAGCAATAAGCACTCTTAACCACTGAAGCATCCCTCTGCCCCTGAATATTGTATTTTTAAAGGTTAAAAACAAATGCATTTAGAGCATGGGCAAATTAACAGTTCTCCACTGTTCTTTTTATCTTTGCCCAAACACTGTCTAAAACATCTGGCTGTATCCACTCAAAGGCATTTGTAACAGAGAGAATAAAAGCTCAGCGGGAGTTTCCAGAGGTGGATAAACACCTCAGGCTGGAGCTGGGATTTGAGACTTGCTAGCAGTGGATGAGAAACTTGGAGGGTGGCATGGCAGGGACTCACTGCCTGATTTCATATGAATTGACTGGAAGTGTGAGAAGCTAAAATGACATTTAATAAACCTCTGTGTTATGGGGCAATGAGTCTGACAGGAAGCATCTACTTAAAGAGATCAATGTGTTCATTACTATTAAGACAAAAACATTCCAAATTCTGCTTCCTTCTCTTTTCTCTTCCCTGCCTCTCTTCTCTCCCTCTCTCTACCGTTTTACAGGGCTCCTTCTGGAAGACCTGCTCTCCTTAAGATGAACATGTCTTAAATTGTCTCTCTGATGGTATATTGATTACTTCCCCATCCTCATAAACAACCCCTTGGCACCTCTCCAGAGAACCAACTACACTAGATTAAATTAAGAGCAATCTTGGCTCTTAACAGAGCTCTCCCACCAAGTGGTTCCCTCAAAGAAGTGATTCACGGATTTAGTTTATGAACCTCGTGACCTCCTGTCAGGAAAGCTGACCCCTTTCTTCGATATAACCCTTGAACAACTTACATTGGATTCAGGGGAAAGTTAATTAAGATTAGGTATACTCCCAAATCAACAAACATACTTGACAGACATCCAGAGAACCAAACAAAGAGATCCATCCAGGCAGACACACAACCAACGCTGGAATTTGAAAATGGTGAACTAGGGATTGCCTGTTCTGAGGTTAATGTGGAATGAAAGTTCATGAGGTCTCCTGCTAAGCTTCTGTGCCGGTTTTCCTTCTCCAGTGTTATCAAATGGGCTGGTTGTGTTTGTTAGTCTAGTGTGCAGAAATTCATGAAATCTTCACTCCCTTTCTTCTGATCACCTTTGGATTAAAAATAAATCTCAAAAAATAAGTAACAGTGATTCTCAATTAGCCAGTCAAGACTTTAATAATCCTTAAAGATCTCCTTTATATAGCCCACCATTCACTGGTGTTCTCATAGTTCACTACTTCCTAAAACATACTCTGTTGTTCATGGTTTCTATGCTGAAATTAGTTGCCTTTACTCTGGCATATGGAGCTTCTGGCAGGTTGAGGTGAGTGGTGGGGTATACAGAGTAAAACTTACTAGCCAAACACAGAGTTCTTAGGTCCTCCAATATCCAATGTGCCCCAGAGCCACCTATAGTCTTCACGGACCTTAAATCACCTACCTGTATCATTGACTGTATGTGATACAGTTCTTGTCAAATATATTTTGTATAAAAGTGTTGAAATGCAGGCAACTAGTTAGAACATTACATTTCACAAAAGTTCAAACAAATATTTTTTTTTATTTAGGTCTTCAGCTTCTTTTAAATTTTCTGTTCTTACCTGTGTGGATATGTGTGTGTGTGTCCGTGTGTGTTCATTTGTTGTATAGTTTAGAGAATGATCTACAACAGCCATATTTGGAGTTTTGAATGAGTGAATTGATTATGTATCTAGCAAAATAAAAACTTAAGTAAAAAGTAGATAGATGGCAAAACATCATCAAAACACACACTCAATATCCAGCAGAAATCCACTGGGGAAGTTCCTTTAAGGTAATTGGAGATCCCAATAGAAAATATGCTTGGTGAGAGTCCTCAGAGTCCCCTTAGGTGAGCCTTCCAAGTAAAAGGACAGCTAGCAATGGACAGAAATAATATGATCGTATAAGACACCATAGCAAGTACAAATCAACTGAGCGAGGTGGGGTAGTCAGCTGGAGCACCCAATGGTTCCTTACCATGGCTGAGCTTCTTATGGCTGAAAGTTCATGGCTGAACTTCCAGCTTCTCTTTCCCTCTGCAGGGACTTTTCTATCATGCAACAAGTATAGAAAGATCTTTTGGAGATAGTTTATTATTTAGCTTTTCTCAGGGGCACAATGGTTTTCCAGAGTTAGGGGCATTGCCTATCTCCAGACAAGGGGCCTTGGAGGATATGGAGACAAACATGCTTGGGCTTGAAATGGAGATAGAGATGAAACTCTGCTTCCAGAGCCTGTTTCTCAGTGAGCTCCAACAGCACATGACAATTTACTATGATACTATTCATATAGTGTGGATGTATGGAAGAGGGCATGGAGGACAAAGAATGACGTCAGGAGTCTTCCTCAGTCACTCTCCATTGTAATTTTTCGAACCAGGAGCTCACTGATTCTGCTAGACTACATGTCCAGTGAGCCTCAAGGATCGTCCTATCTCTATTTCTCTAGTCCTGGGATTACAGACATGTACTATCATGCTTTACTCTTTTATACAGTGCTGAGGATCCAAACTCAGGTTCTCCTGTTTGTGGTTCAAGCACTTTACCCACTGAGACATCTCTTCAAACCCTGTAATTCTTTTCTTCAGAGACATAGGCAGAAATATTCAACTCCTAAGTATTGTACATCTAATCAGCCAGGTGAAATTTATGTTAGTGGAAACAAGGTTTAAGAGGACATCACAGCTGATGATTGCCTTGTGACAGCCTCTGAAGTGGGTACCCTGCCTTAACCTCAGAGGAATAATTTCAGTCAGCTTCTGCTGTGTAACAAATCATTCCAAAGACTATTAGCTTAAAACAGCAGTTATTTTTCTTGCAGCTATTGTGTACCTGGAGGTTGCTATCTTGATTTTCCCTCTACTCACTCATGTTGAAGCCTTAGGCTACAGAGTCAGCTAGGTTCAAAGATGGAGATGTTCCTGTCATCATCCATGTGGTAGTGGGCACTGGCTACTCATTGGGTGCCTCACCTCTCTTCTATAGGGTCTTCACATTCTACAGATACCAGTTTCTTTATAAAGGTGGTCTCCATGCAACATTCACATAATGCATATGGTACTTTGCATGTGACATGCCCACCACTGGCCCTTATTCTTGGTCACCAGCTATTGATGCTGTTTTGGCATGGGTGGAAGAGGCAAGTCACAGACAATGGTGGGCCTTTAAGAGTTTTATCCTGGCTCTCTTTTCTGCTTCCTCACCCATCAAAATGTGAGAAGCACCAGCCATAAGCTCCTCCTGCTAGGCAGGGGGTGAGGGGGGAGCCAGTCTACTATGCCATCCCACTATGATAGGATAAAATCATAAGCCCAATTAAATCTTCCTTCCCTAAGCTTCGTTGGACAGGTGTTCTGTACTGATGAGAAAAGTAACTGCTACTCACCAGCGATCTGAATTCAAGTATTATGGGAACAGACTCTTGCCCAGGTTGGGAGAAATGGTGAACTTTGGATGCAAAAGGTTTTGGACAACTGGGATGTTAAGGAATTAAAGCAAAATACAATAGTCATACCACAGATGAGCTACAGGCCCCAGAAGTAAAGGCAAAAGGAACTAAGACTTCGAAGAAGCCTGGGAGTTGGGAAGGGGTGGGGTCTGAAACTCAGGCCCCTTGACTCTGGTTACCTTCATAAAGGGCTTACCTGGGAAGGCTGACTTGTAGTTCTTTGTCTAATGGATCTGAGAGCCACAGGCTAGAGGGGAATTGGTCTTCAGTGAGAGCCAGTCACCATTTCTTCCACACTGATCACATCCACAAAGTGAATATGGAGTAGGTGTTGAGGTTTATTACTTAGGTCAGTCCCTGTGGGTTCTGTATCGCAATGCCTGGAATAGATTCCTGGCTATACCACGCACTGCTTCTGAAAGGAAAATGAACATAACACCACATACCTCAGCTTCTGCCTCTGTAACATAGGACAATAACTGCATATGTAAAACATTTTAATTATGTGTGTTCCATGTGGGCTCATTGTCATATGCCATTTTGCTTCTTACATGTGAGGTTTTATTATCTTCCCAGTCAATCCAGAAGCCAAATTGAAAAAGAAGTTGTCTGAGATGAATTTCATGATATATCTTTATAAACTCTTAAGAAAAGTTCAACCTTCTTGGTTATCCTTTAGAGTACTACCATTTTGTTGATGTAAAAAATACATTGTGTGTGTGTGTGTGTGTGTGTGTGTGTGTGTGTGTGTGTAGAGGCATAAAGAAGGGGTTAAATCCCCTGCCATTGGATTTTCAGAAACTTGTCAGGAACCATGTCGGTACTGGGAACTGAACTCTAGTCCTTTGCTGAGCCATCTCTCCAGCCTTTGCCCACCAGTTATGTGCTGCTAGGTGTGGTGTGAAAAGGTCTTCCTTCATCCTGCAGTCAGGGTGACCTGGCTTCTCATCTGATTTTGGCAGTTACTAGATATGTACAATCTTGAGCAAATTACTTACCCAAGCCTCAGTTTCCTCTCCTGCAAGGCACATGCAATCACATTGAGCATGTAACAGCTCCAAAGGAGCAGATGTGAGGATTACAGTAACTTGCTTGAAGCCATAGATAAGCAGCAACCAAACACATAGTAGGTCTGTCCCCTCCACTTTTTCAGATGTCTAATTTCCCACTTAGATTCAAATAACAGAGTCAACGACCTTTTCTGAGCCTGGCAAAGGCGAGGGTTGGCTGCCTTCTCTTTATTTTCTTGCTGGTTTGATTCCAGGGTGTTTGCCAGAGGTCACAAAGAATAGACTTCCTTTCTCTCTTGAAGTCATGTGTGGTTTTCTCCATATTGATTGTTCTCATTGGTCTGTCTCTTTAAGGAAAAGACCCTGACCAGGCTACTCACCCCATCAATACTAAAGACTGTGAATTTTCCAGTTCTACTGAACTCTGTGTGACCCTTGCAGACAATAATTGCTTTAACATAGGGTTAGGCAACAGCGACAAACTTGTCTAAAAATAATCCAGGGCTTAAAATACAACTTAACCTGGGAGATTTAAGTAGGTAAAGAAGATGGCTTTTCTCTGGAATTGCTTCTTGATTAATCACTTCATTTGAGGTCATTGGAAAAAAAATGACAGCCTTCAAATAGGGTTTTAAATGTCTCGCTCTCTACTTTCCCATACTGGCAGGAAGCCAGTCCCTGCCGGCCACTGGTTCTTAAAGGAACACGTTCCCTTGGATTTTCTCCACTGAAGTTTGGAAAGTACGGAGTACTGGAGATGCTAAAGAGATGGGCAAACAGCTCACTCCAATTCAAGCATGCCTTCTTTCAAGATCACCTCCAGGAGCAGTTGTTGTCCAGAGGCATATTCCTCTGGTTTACCCCAGAGGAGAGAAAAAAGGTGTCCTGAGACGGGTGTAGATGGCCAGTTCTGTTCAGAACTGAAGACAGACGAACAAGCAGCAATTCATCACTAGTTTCTTTCCAATCCTCCATCTTGGCATCTGCACCTGGGTACCAGCATCCTTTTGGCTTAGGCCTTGTCTCCTCTAAATTCTTCCCAATTACCAGTGCTCTAAATATTTACTCCTAGAGTTTGCAACCTCCAATCAACAGTTGTTTCTCTCTCCAGGTAACCTGAACTATCTTCCTTCCCAACCACATCTACCCTTTCCCTGAAGAGCCACTGGCTGTCTCCTCCCTTTATTTCCTTGCTAAGGGGCAAGCTGATTCTTGTGGGTCACACCACATGCTGGCCACAGACTCTGTGGTTCTTTTATCCGAATTTGGCTTTACTTTCTAGGCTAACATGAATCTCCAATACACAAGACTCTTGGACCACAACTAACGTAGGCGCTGAATATGTGATCTTGTACAGAGAATTATCTTTTTTCTTGATCTCAAACAAAACCAAGTGACCGCTTGATTGAGTGGCTGTAATGATTAATTATGGCTGTCAGCCTGAGTGATGTCTTGAAATTGGTCAAGCATTTGGCTGGGTTTATCTGTGAGTTTCCAGAGAAGATGGTATGTGAGCCCGATAACTGATATGGAGGAGCCAGCCTGAATGTGGGCAGTACCAGCCAGAAGAAGGGCTCTTAGGAACAAGCATGGTCGAAGAACCGGACTTTTACTTTCCTGGATGCTTGCTTCTTTGGTGGGTGTTTTTGTATTGCTGTCTCGTGTAGAAATCAGATTCTAGGCATCTCAGCCTTTGAGTGGGAACTCTCGCCAGAGGTTCCCCAGGGGCCTTTCAGGGATCTCACCTTGGCCTGTGCAGCATCTCTGGCCTTTCTTGTGTTCTGAGGCCTCCTGCTTTTTGGAACAAGCAGCTACTGATTGTTCTGACATTCCAGCCTACAAACAGCCACTGTAGGAGCTCTCCAACCTCCATGTGCATCCATCTAATGACTTCTCTCGTGTATCTTAATGAGTCTATCTTCCTGAAGAACCTTGGCCAATACAGTGGATTCACATTATATTTCTTATCAGACGGGTTCTCAGGAGATCTGCTGTTAGGCTTCAACAAGGCATATGGGGCTTGTGTGGAGTTTTGAGTTCCAGCTTTAGTTCTTGATGTGCCTGCAGCTGTGGTGAATGCATTGGCCTGTGCATGTGTTGTGAAGGCCAAGGGTCCGAATCAGGCAGCAGGCTGTTTTGCTCTGTCACTTTCTGTTATAGTTGCTGATTAATTCTATTCAAATTGTTCTGCCGGCAGCAGCACTTATATTTTAATATGCCTTAAACAGCTCCATGGCTCACCATTCCAAACCTACACATGCCTAACACCTCCCCTCTGATATTCCTGAGGTATTAGTTACTAAAATCTATATTCCATCTTAGTCGCCCTAGACTCAGTCAGGGAATCCCAAGGCTGCTCTTCCCTGGATCTTACATGTTGTCTGTCTCTCTGTCCTGCTTTCTCAGACAAGGAAGTTACTCCTTTCCCGGGATGGCAGCTAACTCTCTTCCTCTCCTTCCTCTGTTCCTTGGCCCAGAATACTAACAATCCCACCTCGATCTCTCTGCCCAGCCATTGGTCTCAGGCAACTTTATTTACTAATCAAACCCGACTGGGAACAGGGACCCTCAGCGCCTTACATGCAGACATGGGGATTCTTGTGCAATTTTGGGGACCCAATTAACATAATATAAGCAGTATTAGACCAAATCTACAACAACTTTCCACTTTGTTTTTTGAGCCAGAGTCTGTTATTGAACCTGGAGCTCAGCAATTTAGCTAGGAGGGCTGGCCGGCACACTTCCGGACACCCCTTCCTTCCCAGGGCTGCAGTAGATGCACACTGTTGCACCTGGCTTTTCTACGTGGGCGCTGTGGACCCGAATTCAGGCTGTTTACATAGCAAAGACTTTATCAACTGAGCCATGTCAGCAGCCTCCCCCCCAGCACCATCTACAATGTTTATCCTCGAGACGGTTACAAACTTTGTCTTTTTTGTGTCCATGGTTCAGCTGTTTTTCATGACCACCCTGTATATAATGACAGCACAGCCTTTCAGTCTTCACCATGCTCACTGTAGCCTTTAGCTATTTGACACACTATGCTGCCCCTACATATGATGTCAGATCTCACCAGGGCTTATTATAACGAGACGATCTTCTTCATCTGAAATAACGTGGGCACATAGCAGTGCTCAATAAATGTGTGTCCAATGAAAATAAAAGTAGCTTTAGATTATTGTATCTTATTTTTCACAATTAGCATGATTTTTTGAGAGAATCTGTTGCTAAATTCCTTGGTTCCTTTGACTTTATTAACTTTATTAACATATGGTATTGTATATGTTATACTTTGCTCCTTTTAATTTCCAAGTAATATTCCACCATATGAATATACCACAGTTTATTTATCCATTCACCTCATAAACTAGACTTTGGCTGTGTCCTGGTGCTATGAATGAACTTGCTATACATATTTATATGTCTCTTTCTGTGTGAACATAATGTCCTCATTTCTTTAGGGTGAATACCCGAGAGTTTGATTGTTGGTGCATACGGTAAATATATGTTTAAATGAATGGATAGAAAACTGCAAAATATTTTCAGGGGCCTCTCTTCTTTCTGTTGCAAGCAGTAAAGCATGAGAAATCTCATGGTCATATGCTCTTGGTGTTGGAGGAATTTCTTTTTTTGTTTTTGCCAATTGATTAATTAGTTAACTGATCTTTTTTAGCTTAACATATGATGTCATCACACTGTGGTTTGAATTTACATTCGTATTTCTCTCAGACTGACAATGTTGAATGAAGCTGTCATTGACTTACCACCCACTTATCTTCTTCAGTAAATTGCTCATTAGTATATTATTTATTTTGATTTGATTGAATTTTAAAACCCCTATAGATTACAGCTACAATATCCTTTTTGAACATATCATCTGATAATAGTTTTTCTCTGTTCATAGCTTGTCTTTTCATTTCTCGAAGAATATCTTTGATGCAGCAGGTTTTTTATTTTAATCAAATTCAACTTAACTTTTTCTTTCATGAAAAAAAGTTTTTTCATTAAGTGTCACAGATCAGAACTCTGCCTCATTCTGGGGTATGAGAGTCTTCTGCTATGTTCTTTATGAATGCTTTCTAGATTTATGATCGCGATTTCAGGTGATTCTTTTGGAGTTACATATTATATAAGCTGTATGGTTGGTTCAAAAAATGCAATTATACACTGGCAGACACCTGTAATCCCAGCCCTCTGGAGACTGAAGCAGAAGAATGATTGTGAGTTTCTGGACTGTCTGGAAATACTAAAAAGAGCCTGTCTCAAAAAGATAAAAAAGGAAAGATAGGAAAGGAAAGGAGAGGAGGGGAGAGGAGAGGAGAGGAAAGAAAAAGAAAAAAGAAAAGAAAGGAGGTGAATGAGAAAGAAGCTAAGGAGATGGAGTAAGGAGAGGAGGAGAGAGAAAGTTAAGAGGGGCACAGAGGAGTGAAGAGTGGGGAGGAGAGAGATGAGGAAAAGCAGGAACTTTCCTAACACAACTGTTGAAATGACAAGCCTCTCTTCAGTGGCTATTTGCTATGTTTCCATAAATCAAGGCTGTGCTTGTGTTGTTCCGTTTTTGGCTTTTCTCTTCCATGCACAGTTTACATGCCCATCCATTCACCAGCACAAACTCATGAATGACTCTTTACGGTGACTATTAAAAGCACGTGAGTCTTCTGACTTTGGTCTGGGATTATTTTCTATTATCATCCCAGGCTATAAAACAGAAAGTGATAAGAAAAGGCTTGTTTTAAAATTTCATTTATTTATTTTGTGTTGAGGTGGCTTGAGAGTGGATGTCAGAGAACAGCTTGAGAAGCAATTCTCCCTTTCTTCCATGTGGATCCTGGAGATCAACTAAGGTTATAGGTTGGCAGAAGGTGAGTTTACCCTACTGAGCCACCTAGCTAGCTGAGACTGAACATTTCTGAGCAGGGTCTGTGATTGACAATGAACAATTGGCATTTACAGTATTATCTGATTTTTTTTTTAAAAAGTACTCCAGTTGATATTGTTTTCTCATTTCTGAAGACTAACACACCACACACACACACACACACAAAATGAGAGAGAGACAGAGACAGAGACAGAGACAGAGACAGAGAGACTCAGACAACTTTAACAACATGTCTACTGCTACCCAGTTACTAGAAGCCAGAGCTAGGTCTCAACCCCAGGCCAGGCCAGGCCAGCCCTCTGCCTCTTAGGTCAGCTTCTCTGACTTCTGACTTTTGGTGAAATCCTAACTGTACATAGATGCTTTGCTGGACTTAATTAAAAAAAAAATCATTTCTAATTAAAGTACCCACTTGTGGTTTTCCAGTGACTGTTTTGTTCCCATGGTTGAGATGCAAACATATTCCTATTTATACAGTCTGAACAGACGGTTTAGTTTGGCTTCTTAGAAAAACAGTGACAATTTAATAATCTAGGAGTAGGTTGTCACACTGGCTACAAGAAGATAAATAATCAAGGATTAGAAGTCCTTAACTTAATAGAACTTATTCTCATTAATTAAATGCCAATTACCTGCTTGTCTTTCCTGGGAACTGGCCCTTGCAATCAATCTTTTCAGAAATATTGTATACACATTGCTTGCAGAGGTATTAATATCATCCTCAAGATTTACAGGCACAGGGCTTCTTTGACTTAAGCCGTCCTCAAACACTCTACACTGTAACCGCAGATAATCGCCATAAATTTCCTGATCTTTCACCTTACCGGTTCTTAAATTTCCATTCCTTGACCAGCTTGAGGAGTTCTTATTTATCATACTGAGACACTTCTTAGGGATCAGCGTGCTCCAGCAGGGCTCTGTATTTCAGATCTCTGACCCAGCCTCCTATCTTGGGCATTGGCTATTCACGACAGATAGGAGTCCTTGGAGACTAAAAAGCTAACTTTGTCCTCTGCATTCACTAGGGACATAAAACAAAATCATTGATTTGAAGACAATATAACCTTGCGAACTATCTGGAGTGGCTTGACCCTGCAGAAGCCCTTTGAACATTCCGACTGCTCTAATTCAGGCATTCTGTAGCTGCAAACACTAGCTGACAGAAGTATCCCCATCCAGGCCCTTAGCTGCTGGCAACAGGTATCTGCAACTTCCCTTGAATTTCTAATCCTCTACACTTCGAAGTCCTTCTACTCAGACTTAATTATGTATTTTATGGTTGCTATAAACATAAGTCTTGCAAATGGCTTCATAGAGTTTTTCCGGAGTAAGTGCCGTCTAACTTGGCATTTTAGCTAAAAACAAGGAGAGAGGAGGAAACTAAATTTACTTAAGTGTCAGGTTTTCTTCTAAGTTCAGAGTCACATGATAAAGTTACCCCCATCCTAGCCGCTGCTGGAATGCTCTTTTCTGCTTGTTTATTTTAAAAAGAAAGCAGGTGGGTCTTTTGCTTTGCATATTTATCCAAAGTGAAATTCAAAGACGATACAAATGTAGAAGAGAAGAGTAATTCTCCGAGGCCCTTCCCAAGCTCAGGGTGAGTGTTTCAGCAGTGGTTAAAGTTTAAAAGGTAAGATCATGTGTTGGTGCTAGCTCCTTACTCTCCACAGAGGAAGATGAGACATTCATGTACCCAATGTGCATCTCTTTCCTTTTTCCCACCCTTAATTTTGTATTAACTCTGTTGTTCTACTCAGATTGTCCTATAACTGTAATGTTGTTTTTATGTGCAATTGGTAATACTGAGAACAGCTTTCTGTGCTGTAATTAAGAAAAGGATGTTCGCTATAGTATCAAGTAATGCAATTATTTAAGAAACATAGACATGAAACTCTCAAAAGAGAATAATATATTCTTTTGGTCTCATGTAGCCCAGGCTAACCTCAACCTCTCTATGTGGTTGAGGGTGTCCTTGAATTCCTGATTTTTCTTTACCTCTTAAGTACTGAGACTAGAGGTGTGTCCCACCATTTTGGGCTTTCAAAATAGATTTTTTTTTTAAAAAAATCTAAGTGTACGGTGTTTTATCTGAATGTATATCTGTTTACTACATACATGCTTGGTGCCTGTGGAGATCAGAGGAAGGCGTAAGATTTCCCTGGAACCTGATTACAAATGATTGTGAGCTGCCCTATGGGTGTCAGAGATCAAATCAGGTCCTCTACAAGAGCAGGCTGTATTCTTAACTGCTGAGCCCTTTCTCCAAACTCAAGGTATTTAAAAATGTCACAAATGAGACCTCTCTTTCCTCCTCTATCTTCTTTCCCATTTCAAACATCTGCTTTCTGTTCCCTGGATCATCCTCCACTTTGGATCCTTTCAGTAGTTTTTGGAGCATCTCCTGAAGTAACTTTTTCATATAGAGCACGTAGGTGGCATACACTTGAAAGTTCTTAATTAAAAAAATCTATTTATGCATGCGTATATTTTAGTCAGCGTCTACAGAGCTAGGTTTCCATATGGCCTCCTAAAAGTCTTTAGTGTTCGTTATCTTTCTGATACTCCCCCATTTACCCTGTCCTCTCACCTCCACCGCAATTAACTCTTCCTGTCCTACTACTCTGCTTCTCCATACTACCTGCATTCTAGCCCAACTTCCTTGAAGTTCCACCATGCTCCCTGACAGATTTCTTGACTTCTATGGGTATCCCAATTTACACATACACACACACACACACACACACACACACACACACACACGCATGCGCATAAGCTAACATCCATCTATAAGAAACAACATGCAGCCTTTGTCTTCCTGTGTCTAGGTTTACTTACTCAAAAATGACTATTTCATCCTTCATCTATTACCTGTGAATTTGACTTTTCTTTACAGCTGAATACTATTATACAGTATGTATGTATTACATTCACAGTATGCGCTGGCCAGTTGATGGATACCTAGACTTTTTCTATTTGCTGGTTATTGTGAATGGAGCAGCAACGAACATGGAAGAGCATGATATCCCATTTGTCAATTGTTGGTCTTAATGCCTACACTCTCAAGGTCCAATTCAGAAAGACCTTTCTTGTATCAGTGAATTCCAGCGTACTCTCTACTTTCCTGTCTGTGAGGTTCGGGATATCAGATCTAAAGTCGAAGTTCTTGATAGATTTAGAGTTGTACAAGATGAGAGATGAGGATCAAGTCTTATTCTACATGTAGCTAAGGAGGTTGACCAGCACTATTAGTTAAAGATGCTGTCTTTCTTCCAGTGTACATGTATGGCATCCCTTTCACATATCAGGTAGTGGTCATGTGGGCATATATGTGGCTCAGCTCATCGCTTTGATTCCATTGACTAATGTGTTTGTTTCTAGGCTAGTACCATGCTGTCTTTTATTACCATTGCTTTTTTTTTTTTTGAGACAGGGTTTCTCTGTGTAGCCCTGGCTGTCCTGGAACTCACTCTGTAGACCAGGCTGGCCTCGAACTCAGAAATCCACCTGCCCCTGCCTCCCAAGTGCTGGGATTAAAGGCATGTGCCACCACCGCCCGGCTACCATTGCTTTTTAATAGAACTGAAAACAGGAATGTTGATACCCTCAGCTGTGGTTTTATTGTTCACAATGTTTGTCTGGGTCTTTTATACTTCCATATAAATTTTGAGATGATATTTTCAATTTCTGTGAAGAATTGCATTGGAATTTTGATGGGGATTGCACATTGAATTGTAGGCTGCTTTTGGTAGCATGACCATTTTCACAATATTAATCCTGCCGATCCATGAGGATGGGAGGTCTTTCCATCTTTTGGTATCATCTTCAATTTCTTCCTTCAGACACTTAAAGTTTAACTGTGCAAGTTTTTTACTTCCTCAGCTAAATTTCTTCTAAGGCTTTTCATTTTTTGAAGCATTTGTGAATGTTGATTTTGCTCTCAGTGTGTTTGTCCTGGGTATATGGCAAATTTACTTAACTTTTTTGTGTTAATTTTGTATTCTGCTATTTTGATGAATGTATTGCTGAGCTTTATGAGTTTTCTGGTTGAGTCCATAGGGTCTTTTACAATTCAAGTAAAATCCAGTGGGAGGTAACGCCTTTTCCAGATTACTTAAGCTATTAAATAAAAAAGTGTACGTCTTGGTATGGCTTAACTCTTTTCAAGTTGTTTGTAAATGTCCCACAGACCACACCAAATGGGGGGAGGAGGGAACCTCAATTGAGAAAGTGCTTCCATCAGATTGTCATGTGAACATACGTGTGGGCCACTTTCCTGATTGGTGACTTATGTGGAAGGACCAAGGCAGCTTTGGACAGTGCAGCCTCTTGGCAGGTCGTCCAAGGTTATATAAGAAATTCAGTTGAGTGAGCAGAGAGACCAAGCCAGTAAGCAGAATTCCTCTGGAGACTCTGCTTCAGTTCCTACCTCTAGGTTCTTTCCTTGAACTACTACTTCCCTGGCTTCTATGGAAGACAAATTATGACCTGTGAGGAAAAATAAATCTATTTCTCTCCAACTTGCTTTTAATCATGGTATTTATCACAGCAACACAGAAGCAAAGCAAGATACCATGGCTTTTGATCATCTTTCAAAATATGATGATAAGACCCTATTGCTCAAGATACCACATTCCTGAGTTACAGGACATATGCTGTAGTGACATGGAAGCTTCTTAACTGTCTATGTTTCATAGTGGTGGAAAGCTCTATGCATACTACTGGAAGAGAAAAGTCTTATTGAGCTGTGAATCATGTGAAATATATATAATAATGACTGACATGACAAGATATGTTCACTGGTGTAATATTGGCATAAATGTCATGATGGGAGTAACTAACTACTTTCTGATTGGACTTAAGGCCTGCTCCACAGATGGATCTCATGCCTAGTGCTATTAATTGGGCCCAAACCCTCTAACTAGCTCTCCTACAGGAGAGACTAATAGTATCATTCTGCTAAGAGTATGTAATGATAAATTACCCCCCTAATATCTTATCTTCATATCCCTAGGTTAGGGCATCTCTCAAGCATCATCAGAGAAGGCTCTTTTTGCAGTAGATGGTGATTAATCTACTGAGACTCATAACCAGTCAATGTGCAAAGAATTAAGAGACTATGCTCTAAACAGGACAACTATACCACAACCCTTCCCAATTGGCTCAGGAATTACCCCAGAAGAGGGGGCTGCAAGGTTATAAGAGCCAGAGATAATGAAAGTCTGCATCAAAACAGTATTTGCTTGATGTGAGAGTACCATTGCACACATAGCAGATGTGAATGAATGCACAAGACCTGCACAAGATCAAGCCAACCTACTCCCAGGATGGAGAGTGAAGGGCCTCATAAAGTCATAAGCCTAGCTAGGGAGTATTAAAATTGATGGCTGTTAGTGCAAGGATAGTCAGCTTTCTTCAGGGACATGGCTCCCAAGAAGTTACTCATATTCCAGTAGACTGTCTTGTACCACACTCATAAAGGTAGAACTACGTAAACTCAGTAGGCTTAGGAAAATAAATACATGAAGTTGGGAGGGAAAAGTGGTGGATGCAATAGAGAAGGAATTATAGGAGAAGAAATGGGGGTGGATTTAATCAAGACACATTATATGTGTGTATGAAATTATCAAACCATAAAAATAATGTATGGTACCTATTTATTTTTCTCTTATACTTGATTGATAATTATGGGTTGAATTTATAATATTAGCTATCAATTAACTCATTTGGGTGAAGAAACCATAATATTGCTTTTACTATTACACTAATCGCTGTATGTTCATTAAACTGTTGTCTGAGTCAAGAGAGATTAATTGATGGAGAAGCAACTGGTATTAATAAAAAGTGTGGAGACATCTTTTCATGGTGGTAGTCCACATGTGCAAGCACCATGCTGCTGTGTCCTTCCATGGTTTCAGGGATGGACCTAACTGGACCAAAGAGGGAATGAAAAAATTATGGACATGGAAGTTCTGATCAGGTAGTGTGTGCTTTTAGACAGAGAAACCCAATGTGTTTATTAAATACAGTCAAACAGGAAAGAGGGGTTATTGTATGTAACTGAACAAGGAGGCAGGGTTAGTACACACAGCTTAAAAAGAAGGCAGGGTGATTATACTCAGCTGAACAAGGAGGTAGGTTTGTCAGATCTTGGTAGGTTTCTGTACTGGAGCAACCTTCAGAACATAGCATCTGAGGGAGGATGCTAGGTGGATATTTTCTGCACATACTGTCAGAATTTGCACTCAGACCAGGGGAGGGCTTTCTCATCCCTCTGAGCCTTACCAGCAAAAGCTGTTACTCCCATGGGACTGAGGTGTTGAGGTCCTTGATATAGTCATGCCCTTGTCAACAGTACACTGTCACACAGGACTTCATCTGCTCCTTACACTGTGCTAAGTTCTCCATCCATTTTCTCAACTGATCTCTCCATTTTAACAGTGAAGGAGCTAAGGCTCAGACAACAACAAAATAAACAATTTGATCAAAACCTCACAGGCTGTGAGTGAGCAATGGAGTTTTGTCTTGAACAAAGTCTGCCTGCTTGGTTCCAAATGTGTTTCAGATACGATATTTAAACTGAGAACTATATACCACTGCAATCATCTTCTCCGACTCACTCTTTTAACTGTGTATGCTGTGACCTGCTCAACTATGTAATTAAAACCAGCCTACTGTGGTCTTTAATGTGTGCAAAGTCAAACTGTGTAAGAGGCACTCCACAGCTTAACTGGACCAATTCTTTGCTTTAGTTTGACCCATTGCCGATCAGCATGGGACTAATGATGGCTGTCAGTACATCAGGGGTTATGAATGATGGTTTGTCCTCATTCTGTAAAAGAATAGATTTACCTCCATCCACTCAGTCTTTCAATTCCCAAACCCATGCTGATGGTGGTTAAGTGGCAGGACTGAAATTGTGAGACCACAGGCAGGAAGAGTAATGGATGATCATCGTGAGTGTTATACTGCAGACGTATCTTCAACTGTACATTGCTCTGACCTAAATTTAACCTGCTCCATTCTGTCCCATGAAGGAAGTTCTAGGCCTCCCATGACCTTGATTAATGATTAAAGATTAAATCATTAACATACAGAGACTTGGGGGTACTTGTTGATTGAGGAAGAAGATGCTAATCAGATAAATTACTGATGGATTCAAATGCTAGGATGTCTCTAATTGAAATCTGTGAATAATTACTTAGGCTAGAGATCCATGGTTCTTTCCCCTCCTGATCTTGCTTGATTCATGTTATTGATTGTGTTCCTGGGAATTTTGGTTCTTTGGAATCAATCAGCATCCAGCTGAGGGAGATGTTTTAAAGTTTCTTTCAAAAGAAGGAAGAAGTCCACCTGTATACATGTGTATATAGTGGTATATAGTTCACGTGTGGAAGTATACAAGTTCAGTCCCTTTGCTGAATATTATGTGATGGTATGAACCATCTAGAAATAGTTAACTTCCGCACAGCAGGCTAAGGGGCTGACCTCTCCTTAATATGGTGGTAATTCATTTTGATCAGTCACATGGTGTGCTTTCTGTTGTTGTTAGGGTTTTTATTGGCTTGTTTTGTTTTCCAGGAGCCATAGAACAAATAAGATATCTTTGGGTGTTATTGTATACCTTATAAAGTATTAACTGTTTGTTAAAGATGCATTCAGATGTACCTTTATGGCCATATCTTCTATAACAGTTTTGTTAAACATTAACCCTTATATTACAATATAATGTGACAAGGTAGAGAGTGTTCTCTTTGCCCTTGGCAAGGTTTGAAAGCATTTTAAACATTAAATAAACAATTTTATGAGGACCTAATCATCTTGTAAATTAAATTCAAGTCTAGAACATATAGGATGACAATTTCTCACTAACATTCTTGTTTTTCATGCAGTGTCTTTATTTTTCCTGTGTCTCATACAAACCTCTTACTTTATTAGTTTAAGAACTGCCTAATTACACAGGTAAAGAAAAAATATTCTATGATTCTCCTTTCTTCCAGATTTAGTATCCTTCCAAAGGAACTAGGAATCATTTCTCACCATTTTTTAAGCTGCTATGTTGTCAAATCTCTACCTTTGCAATGTTGGCAGGCATTGCCCAGAGCGGAATGAAATGAGCAATGGGTGTTGCCTGTTTTGTAAAGGTATTCCTGTGTTTATCTTTAGAATTACGTTGTTATCATTTTTTCATGTGTAAATGGAGAATGAAGAAAGAGTAAGGATGTTCCATTTCCATTGAAGACCTTATATAGATTCTAAATAAATACATAAATTGGTTGAATCAGCAGCTAAATAGCACACTCTCTGGATCACAACTAAAGCCATAATCTTTAACAATTAAGATTTTGGTTTTGAACAGACAGAACACTTCTGAAAAATATACATGTTAGATATATATTTTGTGTGTATAATTTAATAAAACACAGGTCCCATGCACACCTATCCCCACAACTAAGGTTGACCTGAAACTCTTAACTGTATTAGAGAAATATTTAAAGTCTTGACCTTACAGCTATGTCCTTTAAAATTAATGAGAAGCATATGTGGGAGGAGTTGCTCTGACTTTTGGGAGAGGGGCACACAGAGTTCTAAGTCCTTTGACATTCTTTACTTGGGTGTGCTCCCAAACGGATTTACTGATGTTAATATTAGTATTAGTCAAAGACTTTGAAAACTGAGAGTGCTCTTAATAACTTGCTCTAGCATAGCACCCAGTGGAATTTACAGAGATGAAACTTCCACTTCTGATATTTAGCTTTAGCCAGATTTTATCTACACCCACTATCAACTATGTTCCTGAAGTTGATCACTACATATTCTTTACCCAGCAAAACAGAACTGTCATCAAATCTTCTTCACATATTTATGAGTTTTTCCTGTCATATAAGGCATAGTCTGCAAAAAACACTGGAGAATATTTGGACTGTGCACTATAGGAGGGCAGGTTGGGAAAGAACAATAGCACTGTTGAATTTTATACTGGTGTCTTGGTATAAAACCAACTCATTTGTCTTGGTGCAGGTTGGACCCCCATGGTTAGTTAAGGTTACTGGATAAACATCTGGGTGGACTTTCTCTTCAGCCTAACTCTGGACTAAATCTTCTGCTAAGTAAGTACCTAGCATACAATGGCCACATGATAAATATTATTTATCTGTAGCAAGACTCTAGGTGTAGTTTTGCATCGTTGACCTCAACAGAGCCTCTAAATGTACATATTGATGTGTCACCTCCACTCTAACCCTCATCCTTAAGGTGAGGATCAAAACAGCATCTCTTTGAATGAGTGTGAATAGTAGAAACACTTTCCAGTAAGCTAACAGGATAGCATATGAATTCAACTGAAGAATGATTATAATTTTTACAAAACTTTGTTGAAAGAAAATCATATAATATTAATACACATTTCCCTGCAGAATTGCCTCTATGTTAGCAATAATTATTTAGGAAGATGTGAGAGAGTGTTTCTGTTGAATTGCTTTTAGCATTCAAAGTGGTGGTCCAAAGTGGTGGTGATGGAGGGGTTCTTTAAATAGCCCTGAGAATGCTGAGCTTTAAAAAATAGTAGATGATGTTCTCAGCATCCCAGTCAAGCTATACAACCAACTGGCATGGGTATAAATATTCATGTCAATAATAGGATACCGCTGAATCCACAGGCAGAATCACCTGCACGTTGTCATTTCACTGGAGATATAATTTGTTGAGGAAAAGCTTTCTGTTAGAGGAATATCCTCACAGAACAGCCTGTGCCCTTGTGTAGAAAAACTCATCACAGATATTGTGGGGAAGGGGTCCAGTCCTTCTAGTCTCCCATAGAGCCAATATATTCCATATTAATGAGCTAATCAGACTGCTCACCTGTCTCTTTGTTCAAGGATGTCCTGACATCATAGAAGATAAATTTATCAATTCATACTTTCAATAAAAACATGAATTTCCTTATTGTTATTCTTGTATGCTATTTCCACCAACATCACCTTCCTTTGTGAAGATGATTTATTAAACAACAACAACCAATGTCAAGAGAAGAACACTCTGCCAATCTAACAGTTTTTATATCTCAGAAAAGATGAAGCCAGTGTATGGCTCCCACTTGGACTCGTGTCCTGGTGTTTTTAATATTGGTCATTTAGGCCTTTAGAAAACTAAGACAGTTTTTAGCCTTGAACACTTTACTTCACTTTGATTAAGGGGTGAATGTGTTATCTATTAGCCATCGCATTATTGAGGCATGTATGCCTACCAAGAATACGTTAATGCAAAGTCATGTGTGACGTATACTCATTTCTGGTGTCCCTGCATAGCCAATTTCAACAAATATTCTCAGTTGAAACTGTCCAAGTTACAGTTTACACATTTTTGAGACAAGAACTGAGAAGGTAGAAATATGGCACTTTAAAGATTGTTCCACTAAATTAATGCTACAGCCAGGAATGGTGTGTTTAATGGTGCAGATCTGTCATTTGACGCTTTGACCCTTTTATGTCCACTCTCATCTTCATCTGACTAGACAAAAACTATATAGACTGTTTTCTCCTTGAAATAGTGCTAGGTTCCACATAGAGGTACCAAACTCTGCTCCCTGAAAGACCCTTTATTGATCTATGCAAAGTCCTCAGGGACAGGAGCTAGATATCCCCACCATGGGGAGACAGAGGTCAAGGAAGCGGGTTGGTAAAGTGAAGAAAATAAATACATGCCCTTGTATATGTGATGAGTGTGATTTCAGGAAAGCATTTTGGGGGTGGAGGTGGGTGAAGGTGGGGGTGAGGAGGCATCTGAGAGGTCAATCAATATTCACTCACAACAACAAAGGCTGATGCGCTGATTTTCACACTCCTTAATACACCGCTCATGGTCACACCAAATGTCAGCTCTTGTGTCCAAGAGTCACAACCAAAGTGGATAGACATCTCGACAAGTTTCCTCTGGAAAGAGTCATGAGGAAGGTACCAATGCAATCCCTGGCCAAAGACACCCTGTAGTATGAGCTCAGAGCAGCACAAAGACAGGAGTGCTCAGGGCAGTATTTCTCCAGAGAGCTATTTCAGATTCCATATAAAAGTAACTGGTGGCCTTGGATAAATCATTCCTCTCATTTATGTGCTGAACGAGAGAAAACAAGTCAACAACTGATGCATGCAAAAGCATTTGGAGGTGATGGATGAGGACATTAGGGTGCATTTCGTCAATGGCATGCCATTAGAGGAAGCCATTTCATAGAGTAAATTAAGAAAACAAACCGGCTACGTGACACACTTGGAGTTGCCACTGGCCACCGTGCTTTTCCTCCTCCTGGAATGAAGCTGCAGAGGATTGAAGTTAGTACTGTCACTGAATCCCTTTTTTGGGTTAGCTACTTATGTCTGAGACTTGGACCTTCACTTTGTACTTCTCTATAACTATGGCCATTCATGTAACTGCGAAGCCTCTGACCAACCCGGATTTTCCTTCAATGTCTTGAACTGTGACTTAACCCTGTTCTTGCTGTTCACCTTCATATGTAGTAGCTTATTTCTCCATCCAATTGTAAGATTATTCTGAAGGAAGTACTGGGTTGTACAAATAAATTTTATTAGCCTACAACTGGTTTATAGCGCTCAGGACGTATTTGTTGATTTCATCTGCCATTAACTTTGCTCATTTTCCTCCCAGGCTGAGCTATTGCTTGCCAAACTGATGAATTCACTAAGAAATTATCTCCTTGACTGGAGGAGCTGGAAACACACACATAAAAGGAATGGACACTGGACTCAGCTCACAAGTATACAAGCAACACTCAGAAGGTGACACAGATGGATGGATGTGTGGGTAGCTACTGCAGCATCAGGAGGACTGAGGAAGCCGGGAAACAACCAGAAGACATGAGTTCTTGGAAAAATTGCATGGTCATCATGTGAGCATGATAGGGGGCTGCAGCAGGTGCATGTCCGTGAGCACCGGCATGGGAGGAACATTTGTGTTCCAAGTCTCTTGCTATTTCAGGAGCTTCTACTGAAAAGCTCGGCCTATCTCCAAGGTCATCCACTAACATCAGTGTAGAAATGGGTCATGAAATCACAGACCCTTTCTCCTGGTGAGAAGGTGCTGAGTGCTTAGATGCACCTCATGATAACTGTGGCTTCATAAAAATCAGAGCTGATGGATGGGGAGGAGATGCTCTGTGTTTGTTTAGTCTGTTCCCTCTTTTAGTGCCGCTGTGGCTGTGCCTCCTAATGGAAATGCATTCCTCGCTCACCATCACGCAGACACAGATGTGCTTGGCTAGGAAAGAGCCTTTACCTCAAGATTTTTCTCTTGTAAGGTTTTTCTTATCCCAGAAGGAAACAGGAGTCAAGGGAACCCACCACAATGCTTTGTCAGAGAATTCAAAGACAGACAGGAATTTTAAAAGCTCATTTGGGGTCGCCAGTGCAGGTTTTTAGTTCCCTGACATGCCATGCAGTCTTAAGGATTACCTTTCTCATCTGAAGGGTTGTGACTAACAGGAAGTTAAGATAGATGGTGGGGTTTTAATTTCCTTTTAAAAACAATTTTGCTTTAAAAAATTAGGATGAGCAGAATAACTAAATCCTCCTCGCAGGACCCCAGTGGTATTACCTTCTGAGATATGGATGGGGAGGAGATGCTCTGCGTTTGTTTAGTCTGTTCCCTCTTTTAGTGCCGCTGTGGCTGTGCCTCCTAATGGAAATGAATGTGAGGGATGAATTGTACCCATTCTACAGGGTGGATCTGGGGCTGGAGAAAGAAAAGCTTGTAGCCAAGGCCATTGGTGTGTATCAGAGGTAGATATCTTCCCAGAACCTGGCAGCTCCCAGAACTTGCACACACATGCATACGTATGTCAGGCAAATGAGAGAGCTAACTGTGTTCTGACGTAGACAGGATGGAACCTATGCAGGCTTCTCTCTCTTGACCAGGAGGAAGTGGGTATTTGCAGAGTTGCCACAAGCAGGCTGTTTGACAGAGGGAAAGCTCACCCTTTGAGGAACATCCAGAGACCCTAGACTCCGAGGTTTCTTTTGAACTACCCAGTTTGACTCTCACAGGCTAGTGATAGTCTACAACAAAATCTTCCTCTTTCTGGCCAGAGCTGATCTAACAATCCTGATTATTCCTGAATGCCAAGTTGAAAACTGTTCAAGATCAACAGTAAGAGTCTAATATCAGTGTGAGGTTCTATCTTTGATTAGCTTTGTGACCATGGTGAGGGCCAGTGGTCCTCTGTGAACCTTGTATGATCTGCAGAGGAGAACTATATAGAGGAACCGAGCATGAGCGGGAGATTCTCATGGAGCTTAGGTAATGCTGCGTTCCATCTTCTATGGAGAAGTAAGGCACATGCTCAGCAATTCTGCTACTGGTTACAAGGTAGGAGAAAAACATTCTGTCTTAAGGCTGATTTCTAGCAAGAAATTGGGAACTTTCTATGAAAGTATAGACAAAGTCTTCTGAACCGGGACCTCCCTACCCAGGTACAGACAGCAGTGTTCAAAGATGCCTCAATCCAAAAACAAAGGATACCTCAGTTCACTGTAGCTTAGCAATTAAATAAATGGAGACAGGACAGGAAAAGACACAGGGAAGTAAACAAACAGAGGGATATCCCAGGTTTACCAGAGACAGGCATTTTCAGGGGACTTGGTGGGGGTGGCATCATTCTTGGGCACACAAGTGCTTGATCTGCAATTGACAAGCCCCAAATCCTCCCAGCTGACCTGGGTCATGGTCTTATTTACTTATGCAATGTAGACGAAGGCAGATCTAATGCTGGCCATCTGTCAGAGTAATACTGACCTGTCCCTGAAAGGGATTTCAGCAATCTCCTATCATCTTTGTAAGACAAAATAATGTAATAGTGCAAGGGCAAACAGAGCTAGACGGAAACGGTGAGATTCAGGGAGAGAGATACTGCAAGAGACGGTGGTGAAACCAATATGTATCATGTTAGCAACCTGGTACTCAAAACCTCTCTTTAATCAGGGATGAGAAGAGATTTTGCAAGCTAGAAACTAAGGCTCTCTGGTCTGCTTCTCATAAACGCCCGTATTTCTTAAAAAGAGAGTTGGTTTCATTTCACAAAGCATGAACACAAGCACAGCTCCTCAGACACAAGGTTATTGAACCTCTCTGGGGAAAAGGGTCAACAGACAGAATCCTGCCTGAGAATTTAGAAACAGGGCAGGTTGACCAAACTGAACACACACACACACACACACACACACTATTTATTTACCAGATGCCAGGCAGATGTCGCCATGTCAGAGTTCACATAACATGCTTCTTCCTGAAGACATTATTGTCCAAGAGGAAGCCAAAATTTGGGCTGGCTCGGGAGCTTCTATGGCCATTGCGGTGTCCTGGGCCTCCATCTTGATGTTGCCACTAAGCCACATTGAAAGGTGCTTCAGTAGGCTCTTACATGAGGAACAGACAATGTCTCAGGCCCTCCAATTTTCTGTTAGCTTGTAGGCGTTAGTTTTTCTGGTTCATAAGTAGAGTTAACAGTAAGGACATTGTGATGGACTCAGATAGAGCTGGCTTAGAACCTTCCATTTTCCTACAAAAACCCACTCTGTTGCCACTGGCGTTACTTTTCTATAAACTGGGGTTTATGGGTGCTTAGAATCTGCGGACCAAGATAAAATATGAAACCTGTTCATCAGATTGCCTGGTAATGAAATAGAAAGTGCTAGACTTATAGCCACCATTTTTGAATGATGTCTTGCTATATTATGCCAACAGGGAAGGCTTTTTAGGACAGTCCTTATGGAAACCCTGGAAACAGTTCATGCACGTAGACTGTGGCCTGGTTGCAGAGATTTCTGTGGATAGTCACTCCAATGCTCTAAATATAGCAGAACGGGCCATTTCCTGAGAGTACACACTGCAAGGCAAGTTTAGCAAGCGTTTCACTTAATTAGCTTGTGTTCAAATGTGGTTTCAGGGGCTGTGCCACCCATATATGTCCTCAGGATCATCCATCTAGCCCTGGAGATCTTCCTTTGCCTTTTAGAGATATCAGAGCCATGCCTTGGTTAACTGTCCGGTGAAATGTCTATTCAGTACTCTGCATCTCTGTCCATCCCCTAGGAAAGGGCAGCAAGGCAACAATCTTCACACCAAGTCAGCAGATTAAGGGAGGATTGTCAGCTTCTCTCAGGACCTCAACCATCTCAGGTATCACAGTCATGGACTCTTCTTGTTGGGAAGCCCACACACCTGTCATATAGTGTCAGATCAGAAACCGACAAGCCTATGAGATACAACTTAAAATGGACAGAGGTGATTATGAGAATTTGTACTGTCATTCGAAAAAGACTGCTTCAGCTGGTGCTGAAATCAAGAATTGCTTCCTGGAATATCATCAAAGGAACCACAATGGGTAGACCAAATGGAAACACAATGCAGTGACTGCAAAGTAGTCCATAGATGTACCACAGATTTAAAATCTTATTGCCATTTGGGGTGAGGGAGTGTGCACTTATAAACCCAGAAGTTAAAGAATGGAGACAGGAGGATCAAGACTTCAAGGTCATCCTCTGTTACATAGAGTTCTAGGTCAGCCTGGGTTATATGAGACACTATTTCAGAAAATTTAAACAACAGTAAAATAAAAAATAAAATAACCTCTACAGACAAGCAAAATCCCTAGAAACAACACTAGCAAGACTCTATTGCTTTTCCTCAATGGTTCTTTTAGACCAGTCATTCTCAACCTGAGGGGCACGGCCATTATAAGGAAGGGTTGAGTATTAGACATCCTGAATATCATCTATTTACATTATGATTCATGACAGTGGTAAAATAATAGTTATGAAGTAACAAGATAATCGTATGGTTAGAGTTATTACAACATGAGGAACTATATTAAAGGGTTGCAGCATTAGGAAGGTTGAGAACCACTGTTCTAGACAAAAAAAAAAAGAGGTATATACAATTTCCTCAGCCTACCAATTGTTCCATCTTCTCATTGAAAGAGCATGTTAGTGGAATCATTAAACAAAAAACAAAACAGTCGGGTGAGGGTGACCACTCCATGTCTTGAGGGGTGTTTAGTGAGTGGGTGCCTGTCTTCTGTGGCGCCCTCTACTCCCTACCACTGACACACCACAAACAGCAGTCACAGCCTTGACAGTTTCTCTGTCTTCTAGACATAACAGTGACCAAAGATGGAAGCTGCACCTTTTGCAACCAAAGACAAGACAAATGTCAGTGTGCTGCAGGGAGAGCCTACTACTGCCAGTGCCTTATGTACCTGCTGGCCTGTGATTGGTAGACCATAAACATTTATTAAAAAATAAGAAAAACAAACCTACTATTCTAATTATTCAGAAGAGGATTACTCAAATCTCATGTAAATAAATCATCCTAGCCCCAGGACCAGTCTACCCCTCCACCCCTCCAGGCAGCCCAACCACGAAGCACTGATTTAAAAATCTTGCAATTTTATTTGCATATAAAGGCCGCTAGATATAGAATATTACAATAAATTTAAAGAAAACAACTGCTTTTCCTAAATTTGAAGGTAACATAAAATAGAATAGCACTCAATGGCGTCGACAATGGGAGACCAGAAAGGATTATTAGCAACAATATTTTGTGCTAGCGAAGATTGCATCAACACACAGTGCAAAATGGGAGGGGGAGGGGGAGTGAGAAGACAATGCAGGGCTTTTAAATAGAAAGGACAACTAAGCCTTATTTAGTTTGCTTCCCGATGCATCCGCTGAAGTCTATACACACTGGTTACTGTACCTAGACTGAACCCAAGCTCTTTAAGACCTTGAGTTCGTAGAAAGTATGGGTCAGTTCCTTCGGACGTCTGATGTGCTGCGGCCGATGTTGCTTTGCAGTTGTACTGTCCTTGGCAAGATTAAACTCCCAACTGAGTCGTAATGCACAAAAAATAGTTATATATATATAAATCCATATTGAAAAGGAGTCTGCACACTTTCTTTTTTCTTTGCATGACTACCTCTTGACGGATTCTTGTTTCCTTACTTTTAAAGCTCAAATAATTTAAAAGAAACAAACAGTGTGAGAGTTGGTAGCGTCATGATACAGATCTCTCTGGCTAAGCCTCCACATGAGGGCTGTTCTTCCCCAACCTCGGACACAGTCTTCTTTATAGCCAGAGTGAAGCTAAGGTTTTTCCAAACCTACTTCTGTAGGGATTGCTCTAAATTGGGGCCACATCTGTAAAATAAAAATGAGGCAATACCAAGAAAACAACAACAAAACACTGAAAATTAAAACATATCAAACAATACTCAGAGTTGTGCAAATCTGGGTGATTTTCAAAACACTGCCTTTGTGTTTCTTTCTCTCTTTTCTCTCTCTCTCTTTTTAAAAATCTTTTCCTTTCAGCTTAAAGCATATTCAAATAACACTTTTTAAAATCATCTTTTTTTTTTTTTTTTAAAGAAAGCTTGGCTGTCCTTTGGCAAACACTAACAATTTACAATGGCGTGGCCTTTGAGCAAACAGAAGTCATTTTACAAATTCACAATGCTCCTTTGATTTCAAATGGATGCCCCACTCAAAAAAGCAAAAAGAGGCGGCACAATGCTAGCATCTTTTTCCCCCCTCCTGTTCCGACAATTTACAAAAAGAACTCACAGGATTTGGAAATAAACAAGTCAGAGAATGTGAGTTTATAATTAGAAAAGTGGCAGTTTGTAGACCGTCCCTCACATTCCAATGGCAGTTTCCCTCACATTCCAATGGCAGTTTGTAGACCGTCCCTCACATTCCAATGGAATGCTGAGCGCTTTAGGAGCCCTGTGGGTTTGGAAGGTCAAATATGATTGGAGGGTTGGTCGGTTGAAAGCTGACGGTACAGGTTGAGGCATTGATGTAAGTGGTGTAACCGTCGGTCATGATGCCGTACCCTGGAGGAAGATAGAGTCACAGTTACTTCAGTTTATACAAATGACATCGGTTGAGCACAGGGACACAGACGGGAGAACAACGACATCTTTGTCAGAGGACAGGGAGATGAAATTCAGTGGACCTTCCAAGATACCACAGATTTCGGGAGCTTCTGGCCAATTTTGCTGTTTTCTTTAAAAAGGGAGAATTCTCCCCTCCAACACAGAGCTATTCTTCCCTGTGTCCCCTTTGCTTAAACACTGAACTGGTCAGGCAAAAGACAGGATACCTGTATCGCTGAGAATAAAGAAATGTATTCCCCTACTTTTAAAGTATCATCTTCATTTCAAAATCCTGCATTAACTATTAAGTTGCAGGAAGGAAGTGGGCAGCCTAAGAGCACAACCTGGCTCCAGGAGGAGGGAGGCAAGAGAGCTGAGGTTCCTCCTCACCCCTACAGCGTCCTAGCATCGTGACAACTAACCACAAGTCACTGATTCCACCTTGAGTTATGTGACTTTAATGCTAAGTTCCACTTCACTCAGAAGCATTGCCTCTTCGATTGTGGTAGGTAGAGAGACATCGCCACAGGACCCTGTTTCCTGACTATACTCAGACGGAGCATGGAGGGAAAGCACCCCTCCACGAAAGCTGAGAAAATGTCATGCCATCCCTGGCATGTAGACTTCCTTTATAGTTTTTAACATGGTGACATTTTTAGGCTTCTAGGAAGTTTGCACATTTCCAGGGACATCTTACAGCTTCTTCAATGAGTCCGTAATTCTATGTTCACACTGGACTCCGAGGTATAAAAAAACAGCAAAGGAGAAATAAAATGACCAGGACTTAACAGAAATTAACTGATAAGGTTCTTATCCCTCTACCCTCCTCCTGCTCCATTTGCTAAAATTTTTCCAAGTAAGCCTGTGGAGAACTTAATGAGGGTCAATGGAAAAATCTCTTAAGAAAAGAAAAGCAGCATTTAAAATGTGCCCTGTTTGGTTCCGGGGTCATAAAGTCTTGTTATCTCTCTCCATCAAGAGGCTGGTATTTGCCCTCTCTCTGCCCTCTTTAGCTGTCTTAAGTGAATAAAAGCAAGTCACGTTTATTTGAATATGATCACTTCCCTTTAAAGCAAGTTTATTATTGTGGGGCTCCAGTGGAATTCTCCAATTGTCTGGCCAGTTTAAGGTAAACTCATGACTTAAACTCCTTTTTTTTTTTTAAAAAAAGGGTGAAATTCAAACCCAAAGGAATCCTACAGGAATTCAAACTAGTTTTCAAGATAACAGCCCCACCCCCACCCTGTCGTCCAGGAAATACAGTTTAGATAGGTAGTCCCATATCTCGTCTGCTAAAGAATACTCACTCCTGCTTAGGGTGCAGAGGATTCTCAGCTCCACCCACTTGCTCAAATGTCTCTCCTCTGCCTCCTGACAGAGCTGCACCCTGCTTTCCAGACAGTCAGCTGGTGCCTGTATTTGGATCAAGCTGATTTTTCTCTGGCCTCTGTAGGATGACTTTTCAATACCTTCTTTATTACCCGCCTAACTAGGAAGCCACTGTGCTTGCGGACTGGACTCCATGGAGTAAACTCGGCATTCCATTTCACTAAACACACAGCCCCATACACCTCAACTTGACCCTGACATTTATAAGGAACTCCAGAGAGCCACAGCGAGCAGGGGTTGGGAATCATGGCAGCTGTCCACATAAGCAGCTCTGCCTCACATAAATACGCATGCCCTGGCCAGTCTTGTAGTTTCTGAGACCCCCAGATCAGCTGACGGGAAGACTCCACTTGTCTACAAAAGCCCAGTGACATCCTGGTTTAAAAAGGCACAGTAGACAAAACCCAGAACCCTGAAGGTTCCTTGAGGCTTTTGGATTCTGGGACCTTGACTCAACTTACCATGAAAGACAGAAACCAACTAGTGGATATTTTCTGTTAGAGATTTCACTGTTCCAATTAACCTCAGCCAACAGTGCTAACACTTTCTGACAATTCTGAGCACAGTAAGGGAATGTTTTTGATTTGCAAAGGGTGTTTCCTTCCATATCTGTTAGGAAGCTTTCCTCACATGTACAGAGTAACCGTGCAGAGATCAGCTTGCGTTCCTGGCTTTCTGTGTTTGGCATGTAAGACACTCTAGATACAGGCAGGGACTATAGATGCTTTGGGCTGTGTCTACCTCTAGGGCAACTTGTCTAACTCCATTAAAGAAAAAACTCTGGCCTTATTGGTGCTGCAGCAATGGTTATTAGCCCTAGACTCCAAGGCTGCTTGGGAGAGCGTGAGGCCTGAGGTAAAGTGCTTCTACTTGCCTTTCTACTTAAAAGACAACAGTAGAAAATACTTATCCGCTTCATAGACGTAAGCTTTTCTCATGAGGTTTCATCTCATAAAAATGGTTCCTTTTTGACAGGGCTTGAGGATCACGGTGTTCTCACCACACCATGCTTAGCCACGGCTGCCTGCTGGAAAGTGCGAGGTCAGGGAAAATGGCACATTGTCCATCCTGTATTCTTACCTTCGTGAATCCCACCAAACACATGGAGCTTGGGCCGGACACGCCTCTGGACTGTGTTTAAGAGCTCCACGCAGCCCACCCTTTGAAGCTCCTTTGGAACCCAGTCTCGAAAACCTAAGGGCAGAACGCAATCAATACTCTTAATTTTCCTTCCTCGGGTAAGGTTTCATGCCCACTTTCCGGAAGTCGTAACTCACCCGAGGTTTATTATGTTATCTGTAATCCCAGCCTCCCCATTAAAGCTCAGAATGGCTTTTAAGGAGTGTTCACTAATCGTTTTGTCTTCTTTGGATTCTTGATTAATTTTTTTTTTTTTTGGTTTCCATTTTTTCCCCCTTTCCAGTTAATTAACATTCTTTTTCTTCAAGAAGTTTGATTTATTCAACCACAGGTTTCGAATCTCCTTCGTGAGATCAATGACATTTATTCCCGGCAGCCCCATAACAGCCCTTTCCCACTCGATTCTGCTGCGTTCTCTTCTTCAGAATTCTTTCTTGTACATAGACATACCAGTTTATTCGCATGACAGTTCACAGAAAGGGGATCTGGAAGAGCTCCCTGGGAACTGGCCACAGGATGTCTTGCTCTGCTTAGAGATCACTCTTAACCCTTGCTGGTTCCTGACAACCAAAGATTTGGAATACCCAGTTGCTTCTCCAATCCTCTTCAGCAACAGACAACGTGACCTCATGGTGGCATCCAGCAAGCTTGGGCTAATTGACTAGTTTTAAAGTAAAAGCCACTTAGTCCTCTGCTTAATGCAGAAAATCTATAAAACTCTGACATCAATTATAGCAAAAGTCAGCTATTTAGATGATTATGGTCTAAAATGAAATCCATACACCTCAGCAGGACGGGCATAAAGAAGCCAGGTGGGATGAAAGGCTGCACCACAATCTGTGGAAATCCATCTCATAGCTCCATTAGGTACTTTTTACCGTTAGAAATGGCTGCGCAGGAAGGAACTGATTTCTGTCCTACTTGGCCAGGCAGGAGGCATGAATATTTAGTCTCTATAAAGACAGGGTAGCTGGGGTGTGGGGGAGTGACTGGAGAGAATGGGAAGACTATCGGGTTGAGAGTGAGTGTCTAGCAAAAACCAAACTAGGGTATATAGAAAAGTACTGAGAAAAGGGAACATTCTGAATCCACAGTAATTGGCATTATTACTTTGTGGGTGTGTTTTCTTTTTTGTTTCTTTTTCTTTTCTTTTCTTTTTGTGCTTTCTTGAAGAAGGGAAAACACTTCTCTGTGTCTATGAGCACCTCAGATAACATATTGCTGAGACTATTAATAATAGAGTACATAGCACATATAACTTCCTTCACCCTGAGAATTCAAGGATTCAAACTCTCCAGCCCCATCCCCAGAACACCACAGCATTTTCCAAACAATCCCACACTTAAAGCTCTTGATACCGTGAAAGCTTTGTCTGACTTCTTATGAAGCTTCTGGGTGTGGACCTCCCTCTGATATAGGTACACCCTGGTTTATCTCACTTTTACTAGGAAAAGAGGGGCAGCAGCCTCTGTTGTAAGCGTTGCCAGGGTATCGGGAGTGTGTAGACTATAGTGTTGAGACTCAGCTATTACTATCACTTGCCTCATGCCAAAATCAATGACTTCATTGCGAATTGCCTGTTCTGTTTGAAGTCATGTTTGAAGGGATGCTCTAGTGATGGGAATGTTTCAGTGTGTATAGCTATCCAGGACCCCCACCATGAACAGCACCCAGTCAGGCTGCAGC